>NC_024326.1:13284609-13326532 GCF_000523025.1 Cynoglossus semilaevis
GTGAGACGTCCAGGAGCTCTAAATCACCCTGTGAGTTTGTTTGAAGGAGTCAGACTGACCAGGTTGTTTCTCCTCGTGACTCTTTCCAGACGACACCAGCCAAAACATCAGCTTCTCTCTGGCCTCAGAGACTGGACGCTCCTCTGCCCTGCTCCTCTCCACAGGAGACTACAGGAGGCTGTCGGGGTCTCTGCTGAGTTTGTCCTCGGTGAGACCCTTTCCTTTATTAAATCTGGGATGTCTGCGTGAGGTAAATGTGTGTCTTTGTCGCCTTCTACAGGTGAAAAGTGTGAACTCCTCCAGCAGCAGCACCTGTGCCAATGAGTCCACCTGTTGGGACGGAGAAGAGGACGAAGACGTGGACAGTGTGGTCAATTTACCTGTGACCACTCCTGAAAACCTTTACCTCATGGGTAAGAGTCCAAAACTCCGTGGCACTGCTAATCAGTTAAGTCAGGGGTTCTCAAACTTTAAACGTGGATTTTTTTTTCCAGGTATGGATCTGTTTGAAGAGGCTCTGCGGCGGTGGGAGGAAGCGCTGACATTCAGGGGCAAACAAACCGATGACGACGACGAAAGTTGTGCCTCGGTCAAGACGGGAGCTGGAGACGCCATCGCTGAGCAGAACATGGAGGTGAAAACACATTAGTGCTGGGTACCATTGTTGTTGTGGCCACCTGCTGGTGGCATGGAGGTAGGATTGTGTCATTGTGAAGCCCGGTCTTCAGGCGCTGCAGACACTAGAGTGGAGAAGTTCTCACATCTCCACATTTCAACTGATCTATTTAATTTTTCTTTGGTGTTCAGGATGTGATCAGTGCTGAGTTCATCCACCGGCTGAAGTCTCTGCTGCAGAGAGCTTACCGCCTCCAGGAGGAGTTTGAGGGAGTGTTGGGAATGTCAGAGCCTTCCTCCCGCAGCAGCAGCAGGAACAGCCAGGGTGAGGCGCTAACTCTTAGCTTCTGTTACTCTGTTATTGTTGTATTTGATACATATGTTTAAAACCCCGACAGATAAAGCAGCCGACATCCTGTCCAGAGAGGACATGGACGACATCTTCCTGAGAGACAGCATCAGCATCGCCTCCAATGACTCCTTTGTTTCTGCAGCGGAGGTAAGAGAATCTGAACTCTGTTTTTATAAACAATAAAGTCGTAGATTAACCTGTTTGGATCTGGTGAACATGAGAAAAAAAAAAGTGTCACTTTTTGATTTTCTGTTAACTATAATGTGCCAGGACTTTATTGTAAAAAAGTCTTCTCATCATAACCAGTGACTGGGACTGTTGGACTGCAGGTCCAGCTGTGATCTTCCTGGTGTCTGTGAGTCGTTGAGTCAGTCCAGCAGCTCAGAGTCTTCATCCACAGACTCTTGACCCACAAAGACTAAAAATAAACTGGAGCCTCGGATCAGTTCACCACGCTGTCACTCATCAACCAGTACTTAACAGAACTTCATGAGGGTGAAAATCCTGGAGCTGAAGATTAGCCCATTAATCAGAATTAATTTATCATAATCAATTAATCACACGAGTAATTTAACTTCATTTGTTGAAAGAGAATGGCTGTTTGGTAGGATCTGGTTTTGACTGAAGCTCAGTGCAGTTCTGAACCATAAGCAGTGGGTTCGTTAATGACGATGTCCAGTCGATCGCTGCTCTTCACTCCTCTGCTTCTGTCTGTTTGTCTGACAGCTGACGGAGCACAGGGAGCTGAGGAGCTCCTTCGCTCTGGGCCATCACTCCTTCTACGAAGAGGCTCTGGAACTGGCCGAGGACGGTGAGATCTCCTGCAGGGTTCTGAGGTATGGTACTTGTAGCAGCCGTGAAGTACTTTATACTCGCAGTAACGGGAGAACTGCAGTACATCGTGGAGGCCCGACGTGTACTAAATCCTCAATCTTCTTCCTCTCCTCCTGGTCAGGACTGAGATGCTGGAGTGTCTTGGGGACGTTGACTTCCTGGCTAAGCTGCACTGTGTGAGGCAGGCGTGTCAGGTACACTTCTTGCCATCTGTATCTTTTGCATCTACCTGAGGCGCCCCCTAGTGGTCACTGCCATTTTAAGTCAACTTTTTTTTAACATACATTGAATCATTTTGCTTTTTTTGTTGTGCTTTTAGCTCATCTTGTCCGAGAGGAAGACGAGGACATTTTTAGTTGACACCGGAAAGACAATCTTGTCTTCTATCATTGTCAAAGCACAGAGGGTAAAACCTGACCTCCCAGAATCCACCGTGTCTCACTCCTGATCCGCTCCTCTTCTAAATGACTCCGTTTGTTTGTTCTCCAGAACCCAAAGAGATTTGAGGAGGTATTTGAGGAGATGATCTGTTTCCTGGAGAACACGGAACACTGGGAGAACACCGAGGCAGAGCTGGCCTCACGGGAAGTGAGTCACTCTTCACTCGACTTTCCTTACTCCAGGTACTATTTGTTTTGTTGTACAACGTCGTGCTCTGTGTCGCCAGGTAAAGCACCTGAACTTTTACGACATCGTCCTCGACTTCATCCTCATGGATTCCTTTGAGGACCTGGAGAGCCCCCCCATCTCCATCCAGAACGTGATCAATAACCGCTGGCTCAACAGTTCCTTCAAAGAAACCGTACGTAGGTCCAGAACTTTGAACAAATCAGAGGGATAAATCGTCCTTCACTGTGTTTTAGTTTTGTGTTTTTATTCCACAGGCAGTAGCATCCAGCTGCTGGTCCGTGCTCAAGCAGAAGAGACAGCACGTAAAGGTACGGTTCCAGAACTAACACCCAAATCAGACTTCTCTGTTTGACACAAACTTGTAGTAATTTCAGAGTAGCATGTTGACAAAGTACCGTCTCCGTCTCAGGTGCCTGACGGCTTCATCGCTCACTTCTACACAGTGTGTGAACAGATCGGACCGGTTCTGGCCTGGGGCTTCCTGGGACCCCGGAGCTCCCTGCACGACCTCTGCTGCTATTTTAAGGTCAGTCTCAGCAGGAGGCGTATCCAGGGTGGATGTTGGTCCCATCCTGATGGGTTGAACTCACATGTTGTTTCTGTCCTTCAGGACCAGGTGCTGAGCTTCTTAAAGGACATCTTTGACCTGGACAAAGTGCGCTACTCTTCAGTGGACAGCCTGGCCGAGGACATGCTCCGCCTCCTGCACCGCCGCTCTGAACTGCTGCTGGCCTACCTGGAGACGGACTCGCTGCTCCACCTGAGCGGCTGCAGCTCCCCACAGGTGCAGCTGATGCCCGGCACCCTGCTGAAGGCGGGGGTCCAGTGAGAGAGCCCGGAGATCTGTTCATGAACCGAGTCACGTTCTCCAGCACGACCGTGTCACGACCTGTTGGACCAGAGGAACCCACTGAGGGCACAGAAGAACACGGTCTTAATAGTTAGGGTCTGGACTCCATCACATCATGTTCTCCAGAGAACCAGCTGTTCCACTGACCTTCATACCCAGCAGTCTTTGTGCAGAAACTCCACCAGCTTCTTAGTGAACACACGCTAAAAAAATATCACAGCAATAAAAATTTAAAACTTGTGCCAGAAATGTTAAGTAAATAGGAAACACTACAAATTTCAGCGTGCTAATGTAAGGCTATTAAATGTATTTAAGAGTTTAATGGTTGGTTATCACCGCTGAACAGAGCAGGATTTTTTTTTTAGAACTCGTGCTCATAAAAAAAAAAAAAAAATCTGTGATGAGATTTAAGGTGAATGTGATGTATTTACATGTTTTTTTCCCAGCACACGTTGTCTAGAGTATTTAAAATGAACTGTTGTAACCAAGACTGGAGTCACTGGAGCAGGGGAGCTGTGATGGCACAGACCTGAACACAAGCAAAGGGAATTATCAGACATTAAAAAGTTTTTATCTTTTCTCCTTGGTGTCATATTATGTCTATGTGGGATTAAAAGTCATTGTCTGGTGTAAAAATGTGGAAAGTCTGTTGATTTGATCAAATCTTATTACTTTGGATAAACCAAAAGATTTTGTTAATTTATTTATCATATCTGACAGGCATCAACAACCTTCAACACCAAGAGCTAATTTATCACTTCACCAACAAATTTGTCACAAAACACATCATCAGTTCAGTTCAAATTATTAACTATTTACAATATTATTATTTAAATATTGTTGAATATTTTAAAGCTGTTGAATTTATCGTACACACGACACAAACTTCGACTGATTCCAACACCACAGTCTTCAGTCAACCTTGAAGTTAAACCTTAGGTTTTCCATGATCCCAACCAGTTAACACTGAATTTTCCACAGTTTCCCGCTTTAACAAACTCCATTAGTCCGGTGTACTTTTTACAACTTTATTGATGGACATGAACATCTCAGAAGTCAGTACAGATCAAACCAAACAAACCAATAAATGTGATCATATACACAGCACATGAAACTCTTTACCTTCATCTAAGGCATGCTCCTGTAGTCTTCTACACCTACTCCACCTCTGTGTCAGGCACCGAGCATCACACGTACACAAGTGAGCAAGCAAACCAAAAACTGCCCTAACTGCGACCCCCCCGATGACTTTACTGCCCCTTAGAACGTCGATGCACGTCTGTCAAAACAAATCAGTTCCTGTCCTCGTCCAACTTCAAACCAACATTCCTAATTATTCCCAGGTTAAAATGCAGGCATTGGAAACACCATCATTTGATCAGGAAAATACACCATGGCATGTATCAAAACATTTCATGAATCCCAGGAGCAAACAAACATCTGACCATCACTTTGTTTTTTTTTTGCAATCAGATCATTCAAATTCATTGATTGGTTTTTACCTTATGACTGGAGCTCTTGAACGGCCTACATTCACAGCAGGGACTGGGACTGACTCAAAGGATTCCTCCTTTTGTGTGGGGCAAACTACGACAGGGCCTGACCCTACGTGCTAAGCTTGCAGCATCCTCCAACACTGTGAGTGAGAAGTGAAGGCAGCAGCGTTTCAATAGCAGGTTTACACTGCACTGCACAGGGCAGATTTACACCAGGACAGGAATTTCAAATTAAAAAAAAAAAAAATTAAAAATCATGAACGTCACTGTTTTTGATTCGACCCGAAAGTTGAGCACATGTGGCAACAGGTTTGCATGGCATGCAGTTTTCTTCTACCAGTGTGAATATTCATGTCTAAAAAAGGCATCAGATGTACACTCACTATCAGACTGGTCTAAATGCAAACACATGACTAAATATCTAAAAACATTCGATATTCGACAATGACAGTTTTCCTCAAAGAGAATCTTAAAAACGACAACTGTGTTCTGGATAAAGTCACTTTAAAAAAACAAAGTCAAACTTAACTGTTCAGGTCTAAAGCATTGATCATGCATTTCAATTATCAAGGCAGGTCACTGTAACATTGGGACACTTTACTTCACCACTTAAGCAGAAAAGCATTGAGGCAAGGAAACGACACAGGTAAGCATTCTTTGTCTTGCATGTAATGTTTGTCAAAAATAACTGCTTTTTTTTCCCTTAGGGTTCGCTTACCTGTGTTATGGCAGCAGAACCTAAGATGCAAGGTCTGGACGACACTGCAAAGATCAGATATCGCACTGTTTGCCATCAGTCAACAATGCAGTCAAAGATTGTTTTGACTATATTCAAGAAAAATGTATATATATCAATAAATATATTCATCCTTTCAACAGCAGTGCTCATGGGAAAGGTGTCTTCAATAATGAACTACTTTGACTGCTGACATTTCTCCACATGCTGACATTAGACAATGATCTGAGCAGAAAACTAACATGCTAAACTGGTCATAGTGCAGTAGGAACTCTCTAAAGCAAATTTTTGTTTGCAATTAATCACAACAAAAATCAGAACAATGACTCTGACCTAAGCAATGGCACATGGCATTTAACATACACCAAAGAGACAACCGTGAACAGTTCCTACCAGTGGTGCAGAACGAAGCTGATGTTCAAACCCTCACTTTAGAAAATCCAACAAATCCAAACTGGCACAGAAAAAGCTACCGAGATGCATGGACAAGCAGAATCTACATCACATTGTAATGAGTCAGTGAAAGTCTCAGAAACATGTGATACAACAATCAACGTCACATGTTAAAGCCACTCCTCTCAATATTTGGTACTTACCCAAAACTCGAGGGGGGGAAAACAAATTTGCAATTTTTGACAATATTTTCTTTTTTAAAAAACTACATTTTTCTCAGTTTCAAAAGCATCACAAAAGGACGTGTATCTCTTTAAGTCAATCTCAGGTTTGTACTTACAGTATAGGAGGGAGGATGAAGACTGCTTAGCCACCACCGCCCTACAACATCTACCTTCCTAGATCGGATCAAGTCTAACAGAATGGCCACAGCAAATACTTTTTGCAACGATTTTATATTAAAAAAACAGTATTTAAAAACAGACTTGTACATGTGAGTTAGTTCACAAGAGAAAATGGGCATGACAAACGTTTCAATGCATTTTCCATACAGAGGCAATCAGAGCAAACTGTCCTCAGCGAAAGAACAGCTTAAAAATGGATGTGCGGAACACTAAAAAAAAAAATCTTTTTAGCAACAACAAATTCGCCATTGATTTCATGTTGAGGAATAACATTGTTGCTTACCGCTTTTCTAAACTCGCCTGTGAAGGAGGAAGCGTATTTCATGGATAATTACAGAACAAACCAGGCAAAGATTATTTTAAAAAGATCGAGTGCCACCACAATGCAGTCCATGCGTAATTTACATTACACAGATACCTGTCAGCGTTCTATTGACAAAGAGGATGGGGGGAAAAGAAATGTAACAAGAACATTTTGTTGGTCTGAGCCACTGGGGAATTATTGCACGCACTTAACGTATCTAAGAGCCTTAAGGACAATTGGAGAGAGACAGGACAGCAAACTGATCATTTAACAATTACACACCTCTTATCTAACGACCCACCCACACAGGTTTCTTATCGTCACCTTCCTAACCCAACCCGACTTACCGACACAGGAGGTTTCAGTTTGTTTTATTGCAAAAACACAACAGGCAACAGCATTTTAAAACTGAGATGATTTACATGGTAATGTCAACAGTTTCATAAACATGAGATCTAACCACATTTTATGTAGATACAGGGCTGGAATGACCATTTATGTATAATTACCTTACTAAAAACAAACCATTTACAAGAAAAAAAAAAAAATTCAACATAAGAGAGAGAGAGGACGTGTTCGCTGGGAAATCTGCCATCTGTGTGAAACACTTTCAAACCAAGGAAATATAAGATCTTCATCAAGGCGTCTGCATCCAAACATTTAACAAAGGATTTTGTTTCGACAATGTAGCATTTACTTTAAGTCCACTTCACATTACTGGCCCTGTGCAGAAGAAATACATAGAAGATACGTTGCATGTTAACAGCAGAAACTGGACTCAGCTTCCCAAAAAAAAAAGTTTAAACCCTGTAGTGGGAGGAAGTAGTTTTGGTTAGGTGTGTGTGTAACTGCTGCGGCCACTGGAACCCTGTGAAATCGCTGTGGAAAGAAGGAGGTCACAGCACAAAACCATCGCATACACGAGAATGTGGACGGCCAAGTCAAGTCACGGGCTTACCTGGGGGGCTTGCGGCGCTGCACCCATGGACTGAGTGTTTGTTGTGCCGTAGTAGGCGGCCTGTTGTCGGTAGTACTCTGCCCAGGCAGCGCTGTAGTCTGGCTGGCCTCCAGGCTGTGACGCTGCGGCGGGGGCTGCCTGAGGGGCTGCTTGGCCTTGAGTGGAGAAAAGAGTCAATGAGTATGTTGTGACCAAACAGCAGAAAAATACTTAGGAACACACTGTCATAAACCAAGTGCTCCCTTATCATCAAATATAGCTGCAATAAGTAGGTGGCCTAGATTAGTGATCAATATGAACAAGCTTCCCACTTGGATTGAATTTCCATTATCTATACTAATTTCTATTATATATTATTAATAGTTATTCATTTATATTATCTTGAGCAGGTTCTAATGTGTCTGACAGCGATGCCTTCATTGTCCTCAGAAAAACTTGAAAGAAAAACAAAATTGACAAAAATAATGGGAACAAAATGACTTCTGCATCCAAGGTAGAAATATTTGTAAGAAGGGGAACGAACCCACCACCGAGTTCTCTGTGTGGCAGGTCAGAAACCTTCTGTTACTCTGGGGTGGCTGAGAGAACAGCAACTCAACGGTGAACAGAACTGCTGGATTGAAACAGCCACCCTCTTATTATGTCTTTATGTTCAGTTAAATTGATCATAAAAGCTTTTAGCTTAGTAAGCTGTATATTACTGGAAGCAATAAAACAATCTAACTGAAAAAGCAAAGATCTTTAATAAATGTCATCAGTTCTTTACAGTCTGCTCCCATGTAGAATCTGTCGCATTTTTTAAAAACATTTTAATTTAATTTTCTTAAACCGTACAACATTAAGTTGTATTATTGCAACCTTGTGTTTCAGTTGCTGCAGATATTAGCCCAGGATCAGTATGTGTACTCGCCTTGTTTCTTGTAGTACTCCTCCCAGGCTTTGGTGTAGTCCTGAGGCTGCTGACTCTGTTGACCTGTATAAAGAAGCAGAAATACGTTAACAGATGTGGCCAAGTCCTAAAATCTGAATAAACATCAAGCCTAATTTTCTTTATACATAACCACAAACCCCTGTTCACAGATTTTATATCACTGACATCTACACAAGTCCAGTAACATTAACACAATCAAAGCACAACAACGTAGTCGTAATTTGGACATAGTCTAGAAAATGATCTTCTCTAAACTCATGAAAATAAAGTTTTTTGTCCACAGCTCAGTCTGCAGTGTTGCAGTCTAAACAGCACAGGCCTCAAAGGTCAAACCAAGTGGAGTCACTCAAAAAAAAAAAAGCAAAAACACTCCACAGCAGGCCAGCAATGCTGACAAATATCCAGACCTGAAAAAGAAGCTGCCTGAAACCCAGTGGCTGTTTAGACTGTCTGGTATCAGTAAGTGTACACTGAAACTACAGTCATATACCCATTTTCTTGTAATACTCCTCCCAGGCCTTGGTGTAATCTGCCTGTCCACTCTGACCTGCAGCCTGTGGGTCACCTGTTAAAAAAAACGGTACTTGTAATTAGTCAATCTCTCTCAGCAGTCTGTCCTCCACCTGCCCTGGATCAGGCTGTCAGCCTACGGATAGGGGAGGAAAACTACCCTGTCCCTAGGGTAATATAAAAGTGGGGGGAAAAAAAGCTCTGAAAAAGCAAAGTCATTAAAAGGGTGAAACTTTGTTAGAGACAACGTGAGCAAAGGAGACTTGGCCGAATGAAGCTAGTTATCTACACTGCACTACCCTGGCCTACGACAGCTGCTGCTTCTCATTAAAGCCCCGACACCTGGCTTAAGTAGAACAGCTCAGTTACCTTGACCGTTGGTCTGAGTTGTACCCGGAGCTCCGCTGGTCGGTGTCAGGGGAGTCTGTGGCTGCTGTCCGTACTGTGCATAATAGGCCGCCCACGCTGCTGCATTTGCATCAGCTGCTGCTTTATCTGGTCAGAAGGAAATACAACAATTTAATTAAGTGTCATCTCTAGTGAGTGTAAAATAGCACTAAGACCAAGCAAATGTAGAAAAAATTATATCCAAATTACACTTACTTGGGTCAGGTTGTCCCTGCTGCCAGTGAGGGTAGCCATTACCCCATCCCTGAGGCTGGTAAGGAGCAGGAGGACCACTGAGGAGGAAAGAAATTTTTTTTTAAATTTCCAACCTCTGAACAATCTCTACGAAACCATTCAACAAAAACACTATGGTCTGTCTGTTCTACTTACTGTGGTCCTGGAGGACCCTGGTTGTATGGACCAGGGTTGTATGGGCCCATTGGTGCCCCAGGGGGTCCAGGAGGGCCAGGGGGACCATGTGGGCCTGGACCTCCATGGGGACCAGGTGGGCCATGAGGACCACCCATTGGAGTAACAGGTCCCTAAAGAGAAAGACTCAGTTGAGTTCAAGATATTGGAACAGCAAATGTTGAAATGATGGACTAAAGGACAGACTTCTCACCCCAATTTTCTCCTCCACCAGCTGTCTGGCATAATCTATCTGCTGAGGAGAACCTCTGACTGTGAACATCTTGATGTTAGGATCAGCATTAGGGGGAGGATTCCTCTGAAGCTCAATTCTGGCTCCAGACTGTTGGCTGATGCCCTTGATTGTCTCTCCACCTAAAAAAAATAACACAACTCAATAAGTAACAGCAACAAAAAAAATCCCTCTTCTAAAATATTAGTTTACTGCTCAAACCTTTTCCAATAATGAGGCCAGTCTTCATGGTTGGTACAGAGAAGGAAAATTCCTGCAAACCACCAGGGGGCCCCATGTTCCAGTTGCCCTGTCCACGTCCACGCCCCCTGCCTCCACCATGTCCTGGTGGTCCTCCAGCTTGAACGCTCCTCAGGAGGTCAGTTATGATATCTGCTGCGTGTTGAGCCTGGTCAGGAGGGCCCATAATCTGGGCTACTCTGTCTGGTGCACTGCCGTCATCTGCATAAAACAAAAAAAAAAAAAAGACAATGAGACAATGTTTGGGCCTAACAGATCCCACATTAGGTACTGAAGATTCTGTGTGTTTAGGTCTCAGAATTAAAGGTTTAAATTTACATCAGCTTTCAGCGTGGTGCATGATGTCTCATCCTTGACCATAGACATTAGAGACAGTGACTACAAAGTGGTGTTCAAGACTCACCTGGTTTAAACTGAATCCTGACACCAGTGTCACTCTGTATTTTCTTAATCATCTCTCCATTTCTGCCAATAACAATTCCTACTGCAAATCGGGGAACAGGGACCTAAAGGATGGCGTCCACGTGAAGAAAAAGTTTAGCCTGTGCTGGTAAAATTTAAAAAAATGCAACTGAAAAATGTTTTACACACTTACATCTAAGCTATCTCCACCCCCAGCCCTGGAACCATACTCTCCCCTCTGCTCCCTGAAGCCCTGATCTCTGATCAGCTCCATTACCATCTCTTTGGCTTGCTGCAGAAAAACGTTTTTGTTAGGTCAAGTACCATCCTCTATAGGGGTGAACAACCCATAATGCACATGCGTAAAGAACAGAAAAAACATGGAGGACCTACCTGAACTTTAAAGGGCTCCCCAGAAATACGAAGTGGTTTGTCTGCACCTGTGTTTTGGGGTCCATCTTGGATCATCACCATCTTGACTCCAGCTCTCTCCTGTAATAAAAAAAAAAAAAAAAATGAATTACATCAAATAAACATTCCTTCCCACACACAAATATTTAAGACTTCTCACACTTACTTGTAAGCTTTTGATGGTTTCTCCTCCTTTTCCAATGACCAGCCCAGCTTTAGAGGCAGGAACCATGATCTCCTGTACACTCATTCCTGCATTGTCATTGTGGTGAAATGCGGGTGCTGGACGGCCTTTCTCAACTATCTCTGTTAGTAGTCTTTTTGCAGCCCTAATTGGTCCAAAACAGAAAAACCATCAGTATTCATTGGCATAACTAATACTAGTAATACTGGTGTTTCTTTAACACCAGCAGGTATATTAATAAATGACATGAATAAATTCATACAAGTATGACTGGAATCTCAACTAATTTAAATGCTCACTCACTGGATTGATTCTGGACCTCCCGTTAATGTCACTGACCGGTCTGGCATTCCTCCGCTGTCTGGACCAAGAAGAAAACACATTTTAATTAATTAACCAAACAAATTACCTAATGGGAACCTGGTCCCTGTAACATTAAGAAAACTTACCTGCAGCAATCTGTATTTTACAACCAGACTCCTGCTGCAACCGTGATATTTGCTCACCTCCTCTTCCAATAACTAGAAAGGGAATAAACATGTCTTAACAAACAACTCAACTCTTTTGCACAAATTCAATGTTTATAACTTTCTACTAAACTTACTGAATCCAACCATTCCATCTGGAACCTTGAATTCTTCTGAAGCTGACCTAAAAAGAAAGCTTCATTTTAGTAAGCACGATGTATGCCATGACAAGTAACGTTAGCATTGACAAATTCTATTTTTGTACGAACCTCGGAGGACCACCCATTCCTCCCATCGCTGAAAAGGCTGCGAAAAAGATAAAAACTTATATAAATGTCACATTACTGCTGATATATAAACTATAGAAGGAACTGCAACTATGCATTAACAAGGACCAAAAAAATGTTTTCAGTGACTTACCATCATTTGTAGCCACTTTCTTTGTTTCAGGTTGATCTATTACAACATAAGACAATAACCAATGTAAGCATGCATCTTAATATCTAATTCTAAGTCTTTTTAAGTCTTAATACTAGAGCCAATGTTTGGTCATGTAACCAAAGCCTGAAAATGTAAGGGTCAGTGAAATGTGATCTGAAATTATTGTTGTGAATATTACTTTTACTGGCTCAAAATCGTATGAAAATTTTGGTCTGCAGGGTACGTGTATGTACCAGTATTTTATTTTTTATATATACCTATATATGATGCACCAACACTATACTGTCCAGAACAATGCAAAACAAGATTCCAATTAATGAGAAAATACATGTTAAATGGGGAGGAATACACAGATTCAGTGTCGTGTACATTAAAGAACTACATTTTGTCATAAAATGAATAAATATTACTCACTAAACATGTTCAATCATTGAAGTGTAACATTTTATACTAAGAAAATGCAACCCAACTTAATACATTTTCACTTGAATTCACACATTGACGACATGCATACGACAATAAATATGGTTAGTAAAAGAAAATGTTAGAACGTTCGATGGAAAACAGTGATGTACTGAAATGTTATGACATATTGAGGTCAACTCTAGGTGTTTAGTATCTATTAATGGCAGGCACTAACTGTTAAGACTTTCAATGAATCGATTTGAGCCACTGACCGATATTCGGGTTAGGCATGGGAAAATACCCACCAGCGTCCTCCAAGGGCCTTTTCTGGCCTCCGTAGCCAAACTCGTTTGATGGAGGTGCTGCAACGCCGTCTCCGCCGATCTTCGCTGCGATCTATAAGCAATAAAATGTATATTAAACAAAAATTAGCTCGTCTCTTTTATAGAAAGACAATCTCCAGGGCAAGGTGAAGGCACGCGGCTGCGGCCTACATTTGCATCCGGGTATCTACGCCAACAAAGGAACGCTCAAACTGCCATTCTAGCCGTTCAGTCTGGAATTTTGTAAATGCCAAACTCAATTATAAATATTTTTAAATCATTTTTTTAGAAAAGAACCAAGTTTCTAAACAGACGCGACAAAAACGTTCGGTTTTTAACGCATCTACAGCGTGGCGCAGTGACTGTGACTAACCTAGCATGGCTTAGCTTAGCACAACGCCTTTAGCGACGGGACAAAAAAAGCCTTTTAAAACCACAGTTTGGCTGACTGCAAAATAATTTAGAATCCCATGCAGTTTGTTGAGCATTCCTACCTGTCTCGCTCGCTGCAGAGCGTCTTTAAAAGCGTCGTTCATCCCTCCACCGGCGTTAGAGGACGGCGGAGCCACGTTACTATAGTCAGCCATGTCTTCTTCTTCTGTTCGGCGGGACAAGATGGCGTGTTCCATGCAAGAGAGGCGGACGTTAGAAAAACCGTTGGGTCGAATCAGATCTCGCGATATACGACCGCCGTGGGATGTACGTTGTGTTTCTAAAATCTGGCGTCAACCAATACGATCGTTCAACCAGTATTATTGTTGAGCTCGATTTGTGACTTTGTTTTTGCACAATTTTTTTTTAAAGGCTGCGCCTTGAAAATGTGTTATTAGTTGTGGGTTCACCTCATAGAATACTCTCGTTCAGTGGAAGGCTAAAGCTTTGTACGTTTTTTCCTTTTATCTTTGAGTTTTAAGGTTTTTTCACGGCAGTTAAAAAACTTTACATAATTTATAACATGTAATGAAATTACCAGAAGAGGGCAGAAATGCAAACTAATAGCAGTTGCCCTATTTTATGCATAAGAAGAAGAAGCAGTAAAGAAACAGTCCATATGGTGCAAGGTGTTTGGGACATACACAAAAACATCTACATACATAAATTATTTTTTTTATTGTTTGACTTAAACCTTAATACACAATTCAGTTTCACAGCTCGTCAAGATCCCACTGCCTTCATAATAAAGAGTTCAGTTAAACCACTGAAGAGGTCATGAGTCTGTATCACGCGGTGACTCATCTGTTTCATTCTGCTATTTGTTACCTCTGTACCATCTCAATATGGATCTCAAGATTCCAGCGTAGAGAATAGGTCTTCAAACTTTCTGGTTAAGGTGTAGTTAATCAGGGCACATGGAACAGCCCTAACAAAACTGGTCCCCATGCCATTATAATATCCTTTGATTCCACGTCTTTGATATATCCTGATGAGTCCTTGAAACACGCCTGAAGCTGGAGGTGAGTTTGAACTGATCGCTGCAAAACATATCAGTGATAACAGGGATGAACATTGTCTCCGATTATTTTGGACGTATTAAAAAAGAATTGAAGAAAATAAATCTGGTACCTTGTGCTTGCTGCTGGGTTCGAATCACTGCTAACGGATAACTGGTTATTTGTCCAGAGGCAAAGGCCACAAAGCTAAAGAAAAACAGTTTGGAGTCACTGTTGTAGGATGGCTCACTCTTTGCCCAGTTCATGATTGACTACAACAAGAAAAACACAGTCAAAATCAGTTGTTTTTTTTCCTCACAAGTGGGAAGCATCAAGTTCTAAAACTGTTTTTTACCTGGTGAACGGCACACTCCACACCAGCGTAGGGGATCATACAGAGGATGCTTGGTTTGAAACCTCTGTAAAACGAAGACATGGACTCATTGCTGTAAATAGATCGTGCACACGCCATAACACCGTGATACGTCCCAGCCTGCTGCAGGTTGAGCCTCACCTTCAGCACCTGATGAGGGGATAGTAAAAACAAAAATACTTAAGCTGTGCTTGGATATAAGATAAATCATATTAATTATGCTGCATTAGTGATAAACGTCTAGACCAGGAGCGTCAAATATACGCCCGTGGACCAAAATTGATGAATTTATATTTCAATAAATAACATTAAATATAATTGTCTGATACACTTGTACTTCTTTGCATTAAAACAAAGGGTGAAAACATGGACTTATTGTTATTTATAGGTAGTTATGATTGTACTGGTCCGAACCACCTGACATGTAATTAGACTGCATGTGGCCCCTGAACTAAAATGAGTTTGACACCCCCGGTCTAGACACAGGGATAATTACCACAGTTTTAGCTGCAGCGTTTCAACAACAATAGCTGTAAAATGTGACGTGAAAACCTGACATTTAAACGTCATTTTTGGTCAAATATCGTTGAAACAGAAACATTTGAGACCTCAGAGCTGTCACTGATACCTCTAATGGGTAGAAGGCAATGTGAGCAACAGTACCAGACACACAGCCCAGCCCAAACCGCTGCTGCACCGTCAAAGTCTCCCGGGTGGTGCTTTGGACGTAGGCGTTCATCTGAGCAGAAATAACAGAAACTCTGTGTTGGCACGCCCATTAGAAACAGGAAACAGTTCCCTAAATTATTCATATTGAATTTGTTAGCAGAAGCCTGACCTGGGCGTATATGAGACACTGCAGGGTGGACTGTGGCGTTCCTTTCAGCACGTTGACTGCGTTACCTTGCCACATGGACCTCAGCCCACCTGCTCTCATCTCCTGGAAGCCCTGCGAGAAGGCTTTGGATCCATGGACCTGTGGAGTTAAAGAGGATTTTATACATTTCTATGCTACAAATAAATCAACAGGGGCTGCACAGAGTTCTGTGTTTGTTCCGTTTGGGAAATTAAAGAAAGACTCATTCCCTGACCGGGATTCGAACCCGGGCCGCAGCGGTGAGAGCAATAACAAGTTAACAATAAATAAATGACAAATGGTGATTAAAATATCTCTCAGTCCGAGAAGAAAACAATTTCCTGACCTCTGCAGCTCAAACTCCCATCAGAGTCATATATTTAACAGAGAGCAGCAGCTCATGTCCACTGACCTGGAGCTGGGTCTTCAGGCGATCCATGGGTGCAGTCACAGTTCGGGACACACCGTCCGCCAAACCAGCTGCCAGAACGAATGTCCTCCAGGCCCCAAACCCCGACGTCTCCTCAGGGAATTGGATTGGCATGGCCCGACTCTCACCCACATCGAAAACCTTCAAACAGTCAACTGACGTCAGATTATTTTATCCCTTGTGATGATGTTTTAATACCGCAGACAGAACACAGGTTTCCCCTCACCAGCTGGTGTTTCCACGAGGTCACCAGCTCACTGATGTTGTCCACAGGGTTGAGGATGACGTGCTGCAGAAATTCACTCCAGTCCACGGTCATAGAACTGTCCTTATCCATCCTGACAAACACAACAAAGAAGACCGTCAGTGATGTCCACAGTACAGATGTAAAAACACCATCTTTACAATACAGTACAGATCATATAGACCATCTGTTTCCACAGCATTAATAAAATGGTATGAATTCTGTGAAAACATGCATTAAAATGTATATAAACATTTTAAATTTTAGTAAGAAGTAACTCGGTCGCAAGTAACATTTTACAGGTGTCTATTTGTCAGTTTATTGCTTTAAATATAATAATATTTGTTATTGTGAACTGCCATGACAACCAATCAAGACTCAGCAAAATAATCATTTATGATTTTCACAAATCGTCAGCTCCAGTCGGACAGATGTTCACTTTAGTTGTCAAAATACCTATATGCGTTTTATTGCTTCAAATAATACTGGCATTGTATTGTTTTATGTTTGTATTTAAACAAACCACATTATTTCGTACAGTGTTATTCACATCATACAGTTTAATATAATAAGAATAAATTGTACAGTGTAATAATAGTGTAATATTGTATTGTAAATCATTATAGTATTATTCATTATAAAGCAAAGTATTGTGTAGTTCAGTGTTGTGTACAGTTGTAATATAATTATGTACAGTAATGTAGTATTTTACTCAGTATATATGACTTATATTCTTGTAATTGATTTGAACTCTTTTTATTCCTTGTTCTGGACCAACTAAAAAACCATTTAATATTATTATTTTTAAAAAACATACATGCACGTCACTGCAGTGTTTTACACTGAATATCATGTTCTTTTTTGTTTTAGACTTTTTAGACCAGTACTGCATTTATTTGTGAGGTAGAGTTCACAAAGGAATCTTACATTTGTATAATTTTTTTTGCATTCGTCTTTGAAATGACCACTCCTAACTCCTTAAACAAACATATGATGTCCTCCTGGTCAATCAGCCCTGATCAGAGGAGAGATGCACACAGTTACACACATTTACACACTGATGATGTCAGGTGATGCCTGCACTGTTCACACTGTGAGGTCAAAGGTCACAGTCTGTGATTGGCTTCAGTGTGTTGTCTGTAGTTTACAATAAACAAGACCAAGGTGCGCGCCACTGTCTTCCACGCTCAACCTTGGAAAACAAGTCTATTACTGAACAAAATAAACATTTATGATCAGACCATAAACGAAGCGTTTGCAGGAGTTCATTTGTCAGAATTCCCATGATTTCTGGCTTGAAATGATGCTTGGTGTACATGGTTTCATGTGTTACATTGAGTAAGACATATTTATCACAGGTGATTAGCTCTGCACTACTCACCACACTTGTTCTTGTCAAGGTCATTAAAGTAAATTTTCCACTTCTTCTCCCTGTCTGTCATGTAGCTGAGGAACTCGTGATAATCCAAGAGGCCATCTTTGTTTTTATCATAAGAATCAACGATGTTCTATGAGGAACAATAATATTTCAGTTAGCCTTGGATGCCGTGACCCGTGTTCATGTGAAGCCAGGATGATGAGGAACAATAAGATGTAACTGTTACCTGAACCCTGCCGTCCGTCGTGATGATCCCGTGCTTCTTCATCTCACTGTGCAGCTCAGACACAGACACAAACCCATCTTTGTCCTGGTCTAGTTTGACAAAAAGGCCACGAAACTGATCCATGGTCGGTTAAAAAATGTATTTAAAATATTCCAGGAGGAAAATAGGGTTTTAATCAAGAAGAGTGAAGAAACCTGCAGCCCTGCGGTGACGCTGACTCATTGACAGGTCCTGTTACTGGCCGACTGCAGTGAGAGAGGGATCATTGGGCCATGGAGATCATTTTTAGTTTCACATTGAGACAGCAGGTGGCGTTAGCGAACTACAAAAAGGACAAACACAGACACACCACCAGCATCTTCAATCCTCACGATGACCGCACCGCTATTTGTGGACCTGGTGATGTTATTTCTACAGACACAGTCAGTGGACTGTTAGAATGGTTATTTCTACAGACACAGTCAGTGGACAGTGGACTGAATAAAAGAGTAATAAAAAAAAATTAAAAAAAGAATGAATGGACTCTGGAGAAAACAAACTAGATTATAGCATCCTGATAAATATAAAAAAAATACATTTAAAATAAATATACACTTCTTATAAACCATACTTTTGTATATAAATACAACAAAAACAATACCCAGAAATACCTGCACCTGGTCCTGGTACATCAACACACCTGGTCCTGCATCAACAAGGTCCTGAATTCATTGCATGTTCAACAGTGTGCAGTACTGTAGAGCATTGTTTCCCAAAGACTGGGTCGCAACCCTCAGGTGGGTCGCAAGAGGTTTTTTGTTTTTTGGGTCGTCGTGCATCATGTTTCCCAGAAATTTACGAATAACGTCTATTGTCTTGAGTTGCGAAGGGTTGTGTCCCCAGAAAAAAAAATCTTTGGGAACCACAGCTGTAGAGTACTGTACCTGAGGTTGTATATGTATATTTCCTTTGACCTGAATGACCTCCAGCCTGAGAGGCCCCTGGTTGGTCATCAGTTTTGGTTCACGACACAACAATGGTTCTACAGAACTGAACGAAAATGATATCGTTCTAAATGTGGTTCTGGAGACTGGTGACCCCTGGTGACCCTTGCCCCCTGCAGGTCCAGCTGTGTCACCTTTGTCAACCACATCAAACACAGAGATCAGGAGGGTTTTTTTCCACCTGAATAACGTGTAACGGACCCCAGTTTAGTGAGTGACGTGCATCACTGTGTGTGCTTTCTAGAAAGTGCCACTGGGTTCGAGTGCAGAATTCTAGAAAGTGCCACTGGGTTCGAGTGAGGAAGGTCAAGTTGCAGTTGGAAACATAGACAAATACCAGAACTGCTCTTTCAAAATAAAGCAACTTTTACTTCAAACATTTTTCAGAAATTCCACAAGCCCCTGGTCATTATGTATGAAATGTATGTAACGGATAAAAATACATCAATATTTGGCTTTTGTCAATTTAAATGCAGTGTAAAACACAGTAGAATCACATGCATTCGCGTGTTTCTGCGCTGCTACGTTGCAGCTGTCCACCGGAAACAGAGTGCTGTAATCTTTACGTAGAACTTGACGGTGTGGCTGTGGATGCAGGGGAGGGATCTGGAGCTATTTAAAGAGACTCATCCAGTCCTGGTCTGGATTAATAACCGAGCAACTACAGAGTGGTCCAACTGTCTGTAAATGGTCTTCATCCTGGAGCGTGTGTCTGCGTGTGGACTCCTGTCACCGCCCGTTCGTTCAGCCTGAGGCCGCCGGACTGCTGTCACATCCTCCATCTCTTCCACCGGAGCTTTTCTCGTTTATATATATATATTTATTTATTTTTTAATTTTCTCCGGGCTGGGTGCAAGGAAAATGGGCAAAGATTATTACAAAACGCTGGGTATCTCCAAAGGATCAACGGAGGAGGACATAAAGAAAGCCTACAGGAAACAAGCGCTGAAATGGCATCCGGATAAAAACAAGTCTGCAGCCGCCGAGGAGAAATTTAAGGAGATCGCCGAGGCTTACGAAGTCCTGAGTGATCCGAAGAAAAGAGAGATTTATGACCAGTATGGAGAGGAAGGTGAGGCGGTGCATGTTCTGTTTGACCCGGTGTTCACGCTCCATGACATACCGGTGTTACACCGTTATAAGCCAGTTATAAACCTGCAGATCACAGATGGTCTCATTCACTCACACTGCAGCCAACGAGGCCTGAGGACGCAGCTTTTCAGCAGACAGCGCGCGCGCGCGTGCATGTACGTGTAGGAATGAAAGTCTGATACAATATTAGAGGCCTGTTACCGCAGCTGGTTAAAAGGAGACCAGATAACCAGATAACCAGCAGAATATGGTCATGTGATTTGATCTGCATTAAGTTTAAAAGGACCAGGGTGAAGGATTTAGTGACATCTAGGGGTAAGGGTTTGTGGACCATTCCAGTTCCGCCCGGTATCACCTTATGTGGGCTCAGTGAAATGAGTTAAATCACCCATCACTAGGGCACTTTCATTTTTCACTGTAGGTTGCATCCCACATGTTCCACACTGTAGATACTGAATGAAAAAAAACCCCTTGAACTTCAGGATGAGTAAATCACACAAAGTGCTTCTGAGAGCTGGTGCTTGACATTTAGGGTTTTCTAAAACACCGCCTCCTGGTGTCCTCTGAAAGGCCTTCTGTGACGCAACAAAAACTGAGGTTTGATGATGTTCAGTTACTTCTCCTGTGACACCGTCTGACTGAGGTGTAAACGTTGGGTCTTTAATTAACAGTCCAGATGGTTGTAAGTGGGCAGAAGGATGGAGGTGAGAAAAGGACGAAGAATATCACTGACGATCACATGTTCAGTTGTTGAAGTTTTACCAGAATAACTACACAGGTCTGGTTCTGGGGGGTGGGGTTGTTAGTCACCCTGCAGGGGGCACTGTTAAGGTGCGGATGACTAATGGAACATTTCTGTTGTCCACTAGGCCTGAAGGGAGGAAATGGACCCACCGGAGAAGGTCCAGGAAACACTTTCACCTACACCTTCCATGGGGATCCTCACGCGACCTTTGCCACGTTCTTTGGTGGCTCCAACCCCTTTGAGATGTTCTTTGGTTGTAAAGCCAACGGGCGAGATGACGAGGACATGGAGGTGGATGGAAACGATCCTTTTGGCTCGTTCACCAGCTTTAACCTGAACGGCTTCCCCAGGGACGGCCACACCGGCCTGGGAGGGCAGCAGCGACGGAAGCAGGACCCGGCCATCATTCATGAACTGAGGGTCTCCCTGGAGGAGGTATTCCACGGTTGTACAAAGAGGATGAAAATCTCTCGGAAAAGGCTGCACCCCGACGGCAGGACCATGCGCACGGAGGACAAAATCCTCACTATTGAGATTAAGAGAGGCTGGAAAGAAGGGACCAAGATCACCTTCCCGCGAGAGGGAGACGCGGGGCCAAACACCACTCCTGCTGACCCTGCTGACATTGTTTTTGTCATCAAGGATAAACCACATCCTCACTTTAGGCGGGAAGGATCCAACATTGTTTATCCTGTTCGTGTGAGCCTACGACAGGTGAGCCATCTCCCAGTATATAATGTAGAAGTTTCTCAGGTATGAGACCAGGCCTCACACTTCACCGTACCCAATTCCCAGAGCAGATACTGTATATTCCCTGAAAAGTACAGTTTGCTGTGTACTGTGAGTACAGTACCACTGCTATACACACACAGACAGTATGGATGTGTACTTATGTAACAGGTTCCATCAGTGTTGGGGAACAGAGGTTGTATCACGGGCAGGGCAGAGGCGTCTGCGCCCACACACTCTCGGTAAATTTACTTCTCTGGTTCCTCAGCACTGACGGGAATATCTTCCAAGGCTCAGCTCAGATCTGCAGCTCTGCAGCAGTGGTCACTGTTTGTACCAACAAATGAAGAAAGAACATTAGTTTGATGAAGTCAGTGTCATCCAGGCTGCACTGTCTTTGTCTGGGTCAAATGTTGCCAGTTTTATTTTAGTTAATGACTAAGATCAGAGTTATTACTATAGGAATGTCTGGTAACATACAAATAAACGAAACCACTACTCTAGTACAGTATCATTATTATTTTATTGCGGATTATTGTTAATATTACATGCCTCACTTTTAACTGTTTAAGCAGCAATTTTGCTGCTTTAACAGTTAATATCCAGTTTGGCTGTACAGTATGTGCTAATTCTTGTACTTACTTATTTAAGGCGGCAAAATATGTTTTGTTCTTGTAATAGACTAACACTTTTGTAATGAGGGAGTTGTGTTTCCTTCAGAAGCCCAGCTTTTTCAGGTTTGGTGAAAAATTAGATCAGGTGAAATAACCTATTTTTAGAACCGCAGACAGGCTGTTGTTCTGTGCTAACACCAGCATTTTCCTGTCTTTCCAGTCCTTGTGCGGCTGCTCGGTGACTGTGTCAACGATAGACGGCAATACGTGCAACATGAAGATCACAGATGTCGTCAAGCCAGGCATGAGAAGGACTGTGGCTGGACAGGGTCTGCCGTTCCCCAAAAACCCAGAGAAGAGGGGGGATCTGATAGTGGAGTTTGACGTGAACTTTCCAGAAACTTTGCCGGGCAACGCCAAGGACGTCCTGAAACGGCATTTACCCGCGTAGGACGAGCGACTCGTGTTCATGGATGAGGTGGTCGTTTCCAAACGCACATTTTTGGAACTTTTGTGACAGCTCACAGACGGAGCCTCCACGAACAGATGTGCAGCTTCTATTTTTGAGCTGGTATTGTCTGTGTTTTTATAAATACAGTGCATGATGACGACAGGCCGCTGCAGCTGACCGACTGTTTGGAATGATGATATCTATAAGAACACATTCATGTGTGTAGGTCTTTCCCACTTTACCGCCATTTCCTGGAGATGTTTCGTAGTGAATGAGTCCACGGTTGCCCAAGAAAGCCCTCGTGATCGTGGGAAATCAGCAGTGCCAAATCGTATGTTTTATAGCTCTCGTTTAGATTTTGTCCTTTTGCAGACGGTCTTAAATTATGTGCCAAAGTTATTAAAGAGAAGAAACGTCAAATGAACTGTAATAATTTTTCCCTGTAAAGAAACTAAACTTGAACTTCAAAATAAATATTTCCACATGAACTGATCTCCTGTCTGCTCCTGTCAGGAGGAGAAGTTAACAGTGTATCAACAATAATTATATCATCTTAGGCCTAGAAATAGCCATTCTGCAGAACACCATTACACAGAGTAGATCCTTTATGGCAGTGATTCTCAAATGATCACAGCTTGAGACCAACACTTGACTTTTTTTTGCTGCAGAACGGGACAAAACTGGAATTGCAGACATTATCCTGTTTCATAACTGTTGAGTCACAGACGCCCATCTAAAATAACCTGTTTCATAACTGTTGAGTCACAGACACTTATCTAAAAATATATAAATAAATATTTTGAAAGTGATAATAAAAACTGGTAAGGTGAAATTACAAAGGTTAAAGGTAAATTAATAATATTCTGACTGATGGTACTTTATAATAAGACGATGACTGTGTAAATATAACCGTTTGGTCTCAGCTGCTATGAATCAGCTGCCAACACGTGGACCTTTGGTTTACCCACCAGGGGACGCCACATCACTCATCCCAGCGCAGCAGGAGAGGGCCCCAATGGGCCACATTAACAGATGGCTCAGTTATCAAATATCTGCTCAACGCATCTAGTAAATTGATTTTTTTCCCCCATTTAATACCAAGCTACTTTTGCTAATATTTCCATTAGTCTGACTAAATGGAACATGATGGAACTGTTGTCACGTGTTTTTGAGGTACTGAATAAATCATCTCTATGGCTGATAAACACTTGTGTAAAATGATCCCATCCTCTCTAAAATATCTATCTAGTATATAAATGATGACTCACTCTTGTCCAGGGAGAGTAACAGAGCAAACACACGAGCTACTCACTGAGAAACATCAGTCTGACGGGAAACTAAAAATCTATGAAACCACGTTTAAAAATTCTGACCTTTCTGGTGTCTGACATTTAGTGAAATATCCAGTAATAAATATAACATTTATTTAAGTAGATTTAAGACATAATCACATGAGGCTAATTTAACCTTTAATTATACAAGAAATACAGAATGTTGCTTTACATTTGCATTATATTTTTCCAGAAATATTTATCCCTAAACAAAATTAAAATTATACAGAACACAACAAAATAAAGCCTATTCTCTAATAGTCTTCACAGAGCCCTGTTTTACTGAGAAGAAACTGTACTAGAATCAGAGGTAAATAAACAAAAACTTATTCTTGGGATGATGGAACTCACAGTTCGTACTTTTGGACTAAATTAGATTCCAGCAAGAACAACAGTTTACCTTGAAAAGAGAAAGCATAATTGTTTTATCGCTCCGGCCCCGCCGTGGCGCTGCACAGGTGCACAGGGGCTGGTGGTCCGTCCCCAGGCACGGCCCCGGTCCCTCCCACTGCGCCTGCGTCCCGCGACACGCCGAGAGAGAGAGAGAGACAAACAGAGCAGCTATTGTTAGCCTGGTTTCTCCTCAGTGCCAGAGTTTATCCCACACTCTTCATCTACCTGCTGGACATTAGCACCTGTCACGGAACAAAGCGAAACGGAGGAAGAAGAGTGTTCGTGGGAAGGTGCGTGGAAAAGACGGAAGGAAGGGAATCAATCGAGGAAAGCGAGTAGGAAATAAGGAAGTAAATAAGGAGAGCTCCTCGTCTGGAAGTCAACAGGTACTTCAATGTGAGAACAGCGACTCACACTTTTTAAAAAATATATATTACATTCAGAGTTTAAAAAAAAACACAAGAAAAACTCGTTACGATGCCACTGGGACCGTGGAGGAAGAAAAACAAGTCGACGAAGGAGCATTTGGTGGACAACGAGGAGGTGAGCGGCGGTCACGCAGGTGCCGGGAGCGCAGGGAAGTCCGCGGTGAACGGAGCGGGACTCCCGCCTCCACCCACCGACCTGCGGCCCAAGCTGGTGTTCCACACGCAGCTGGCGCACGGAAGCCCCACCGGGAGGATCGAGGGCTTCACCAACGTCAAGGAGCTGTACGGCAAAATAGCCGAGGCCTTTAACATCAGTCCACCTGAGGTGAGGAAGACGGGTTCAAACGCCCCATTACGTCAAGTATGATCATAGTTTCCATTTGATAAGATAATGTTGTGACACATACTGCAGGTGTTTTCCTTTGGGTCGTCAAAAATATTTAAGTTAATATAAGTTTAAGGTTCTTTTAATTATAAAAAATGCATTAAATAACTTTTTTTTATTTAAAATGCTGACTACACTGATTTTTATCAACCAACTTTTCACTTAGCTTTTAAGCTAAGTGAAGCTAGTTAATTTTATATTTAATCAAAAAATGTCCTGAAATACACTGTAATTGTATGTTAAAACTAGTTATTAACATTTGTAGTAGTTCTTTAAAACTGTACTTTCTTCTTAAAGTTAAAGGTTTATCTTTTTGTGAGTTAAAAATGACATTAAGTAAAGCTACATCTGGTTAGTTTCCTTGAATAGCACGAGCTACAGTATGTAAATACAGACTATTGATAATAATTCAAATGTTGCCTGAGCGGAGGTAAATGTAGTTCACCCGTTGCCTCAAGCCTGTGTATCTTGTATTATTTATCATGCAAAGCAACATCTCCAGTCTTCCTCATTCACGACATCATAAACAGGCAGCTCTGACAGGTTCTTTTTGGGGTTTAATTACACCTATAAGGCAGGATTTATCCGAGATATGGTGTAAAATGATTCTGAGATATTTTATCATTCTTTAGATATTTATGCCTATGGTCTATTTTTCAATTATTTCTAATTATTATCATTTTTTTGGTGTAGCCTAGTATCACATTCCTTTGTTTATAAAGAGATATGAACAAAACCAGCATCTGTGACCTTCTGCTGGCCTTTTTTTATGGTAAAAAGTGTGAGTGGTATGTTTGACATTTGTCAGTGTGATTATGACAGGATATGCCTGCAGGACAGTCTGCTATCAGGTCTGGTTAGATACAGGAGTCTGAGACGCGAGCTGCCGTCCTTCTGGAATCTTAGAGACACAGTTGTTTCATGTAACAAGTGCAAAAACTGAAAAGGAATTTGTCAGTGGCGCTGCTGAGTGAGGCTCAACAAAAGAACTCCCAACACAATGGTACAAAACGTCTGAGCTGGTTTTATCTGGAGCCTTTTTTATAATCTTCTTGATACGACTGGAGTCGTGTTGTTTTGTTGACTTAATTAGTCCAAGTCTTTTACTGGTATTTGTTCCATCACGCCTATTGCTGATATCCACCAGGGCTTCTCTGCCTCTGTCTGGACTTGTTCTGATACAAAGGCAGCTCAAACCATGTTCCTATTACAAAACAAAACAAGCAATTTATTACAGAAAAGTTGGACATTTTTTTGTCTCGATTACGAGCCTTTAATGATCGTGATCAAAACGCTGGTCTTCTGTCAGATTGATGAATCTCAGACTTCCTGTATGGGGAGACCGGTACAAGACAAACCTTTGATAGGACTCTCACTCTCAGATACGTAACACAGTACTGTAGTACCGATCAGTCGGTTCTGTTGGACAGTGATGGAGGTATAGGGATGGAATGTGATAATCACTGTCTTGAGTCTTTAGGCTCCACAGGTTTTATCACAGGAAGTCCCTCACGTCCGGATCAGGCACAGCCTAAAAAAATCTGCCCAGATAAACCACGGCAGACACAGCCAGAGCAGTCCCACAGAACCCTGGGGACCGCCCCCCCCGCTCACCCCCTCTGTACAGATGCCACCAAACCTCACTGTGGTGCCCGTGTTGACCACGTGTACCAGACGAGACAGAACACACAGATGGTGGACGTCGTGTCACGGATGTCATTTTTGTTTCCCACCAATTTTGACTGAAATAGAAAAATGTAAATCTTTCAAGATCAAGGTTTACAACTGGTATTTGAAGAATGCATGTTGAGCAACACGCTGCTACAGCAGTGAGCATAAACCAGGCCTAAACTAACTACTGCTATACCTGTATATTTATGGGCAGTCTTTGACTTATTAGAAAAAAAAAAAGGAAATTTAACAAATCGACTTATTCATAGGCGACAAACAATAAAAAAAGTAGACAAATTCATGGCCCATACTCATTTACAACCTTTTTGCATACAGACTTACTGCTTTGCATTTTTTTTTTTACAACAATAAACCAGTAGAAGAGTTCCACTGGCCCATGTTGTTCATGGCAGACGTCCCACAGGTTTCCTGAAAATCAAGAAACGCCTGAGCTGCTTAAAGACGTCCAGTTTCTTCACAATCATAATTTAAATTCTTTGTCTTTTCTGGCCACAGTCGTGGGTGTGTTGCAGGTCCTGCAGCTCTGGGCTAAGTTACTCGACATAGGTGGATCCATGAACCACGGTGTGGGACACAGCCCTACATTATAGTTTAGTATTTTTTACATCCGTGGTGGTTTTACTAGTGGGTGCAGTCAAAACAGGATTTGTTTGAGTCCAGGTTCTGTTGACGGCAGCTGACTGCATGACAGGGAAAAGGTGTGGGATTTTATTTGGATATGTCCTGACGAAAGTGACGTCAATTATTTTTCAACAATGCAATAAAAAAATAATAAAAAAAAAAATAAAATAAAAATGTCAAATAGAGTCCATTTGTTGAACCCCCCCACCCTCCACCCCCCACCAGGATGACATTTTGAAGTGATTGGCTGTCAAATCACAGTTACAAACTCGGTGTATTTAGAGAACGTGACTGTTTCTCAGCTGAGTCTGGTTGGAATCGTGTAATGACCGGTTGTGTCGTCGACTTCACACTTTAATGGTTACTCATTAATTATTAACACAGCAGATGTTACACTGAAAGCCAAACAGGCGTGCTGAGATTGGTGCCGGTTTGTATTGTTGTGTCTTAATATGGCAGAACTCACTATGTTACAGAAGATGACAGAAACATGAAGTACAACTGGGATGGAATTTGGGTCTGAAGGATATTTATGATCAGTAGATGAGGATTTAAAATGTATATAAAATATATATTTATATATATACTTTTTATAAATAACTTACTATATTATTGTTCAACACAACACAATGTGTTGAATTGGACCTAGACACAGGTTATGGGTCCAGTACGTCAGTGTGCAGTGCAGCAGATACTGTACTGTATCCTGTGTTATGTTAAAGAGCTGAAGTCTGTGCTATCAGGCCCATAAAGACAGGCCTGGCTGTTTACTGTGCAGGGCTCAAAGTCTGCCTGTTGTCCCTGCGGCCGCACAGTTCCAGTGTTCCAGTTCCAGGCGTGGCTCTGTGTTTCGGCCTCACGTCCACCTGTTTGCACCGAGCCCCGCTCTGTGCTTACAGTAAGCACGCAGCCATTTGCCTACAGTTTGAATACCTGGGCCCACGTCCCACCACACGCCCTGCTGTCATGGAGCCGTACGCCCATGTTTACAGCCTGACATTTCTTAATCAGGAGAGGATTAGAAGGAAACAATCTCTGGCAGCTTTAGTCTGCCGTTTGTGTGAGTGGAGTTCGTGCACTCGGAGGCGTGTGAAGCCAAACGTGCGACAGGATAAGGTCAAGCTTAGAGGCTGAGTCTCTACAGGTCTCTGTTACTGGACATGAAGAGGGAGAGACTCGTCATCAAAGTCATAAATGTGGTTTTTGTTCACAGAGGCTTGAGTTTCATAATCAGACGGTGTCTTTCTTTATCAGCATGTGATGCTGCCACATGACAGTGCAGAACACACTTCAGGGGTTTGCATGTGTTTGTGATGGTGTTCCCGGCACTGACTGGACAGGGATTTCATTTTTTCACTGATTAAAGTCCTTGTTTACAGGCGGCGATGTAGAAACTGTTGCTATGGCAGCAGGCAGCCAAGTGAACAACAACAGATTTTCTGAAGTGACTGCAGATTTTCAAGGAACAGAATCACGTGACCGTGGAAAAAACTGAAGTGACTGCAGATTTTCAAGGAACACAATCACGTGACCGTGGAAAAAAAACCAGGACGGGACGGTGAAAGAGAAAACCTGTTTGTTATCACCTGTCTGGGCTGGGTGTGGTGGTTTGTCAGGGCAGAGTTTGACCTCTGGCTGCTGGTGAAAACTCTCGGCCAACGTTTACTCCGACTCCCAGCTTCGTGTTCATGCCGATCAGCGAACGTTTTCAGCGAGATAAAACAAAAGCTCACAGTTAGACCAGAAAAGACCAGACTTTTTCCCCAGACGGAACAAAAATAGCCTCAAGGAAGAAAACATTCTGCAGTTTGTGGACTTCAGAGCAAGGAGCCTGCCAGTAGAATAAATGAATAATAGAATAATAATAGTAGAATAAATCTATTCTTTAAACCATTAATAAATAAGAGTTAAATGTTAAAAGCTGAGGTGACATCTGTCTTGGTTCTTTTATTCCTCTCTTGTTGGGTTGGTTTTTCTTTGTATTATTTTAATGTTTGTTCCACTTTAATTGACTTTAATAGAGACTCTACAGAACCCTTTGGTTCACCTTTGGGTGGCTGTAAAAGGCTGTGTTAATAAATGTTGATTATTCATTGATTGGTCTGCAGAGGAAGACTCCGTCTTCTTCCCAGAATCGTCGTATCTGTCACCTCATCAAGCAGCACGACTATCACTGTTCTTTTGTCCAACCTTTTGTTGTTGTTGGTCCAACGACACTGCAGGTTTACTGATGAGGTCAGAACTCAACGTCGTGTTCTCATCGTCTCCAATTCTATTTCAAACATCTGATCGATGACACGGAAAAACTCACATTCCATTTTTTTAAAGGTCATCTTTATCTTATCTGCGTCTCTCTGCTCACACGGGCAGTCAGAGTAATCTCTGAATTATTACGTGTACCTGACCTGTGGTACTATCTGTACTTATTTTAATTACTTTTACACCTTTTCTTTTCTTAAGGCAGAGAGACCTTTTCTCTTTCCCAAAGTAGGGGGCAGTATTGCAACTCAAATGTTGCACTGTTGCCATTAAATCCCAAGGAAGTAGTGATATCGGGAAAAAAAATCTGAATTAGCTTTGCTAAGCTAGCTTTTAAGGAGACTGAATATAGTCTGAAGTCTGAAGTTGGAAAAATGTAGACGTGATTTTAACATCTTGACTCTGTGATGTTGTGGTTTGTACAGCTCCATAGAACATTTATATCGCTATTGTCATGGGCCGTCCATCACATCACATCACATGTCTTTTTTTTTTCTTTTCTCATCTGATTCTTGCATTTTTTTGACAGCACTGACCCAAAAATACCTCTCTGTCCCTGTGATTATTGACGCTTCAGGCCGGCTTCCTTCAGTCCACAGTGTGTCACGGCTCTGTGACTGTCAGCTCAGCAGGAGGAGAGAGAGACAGAGAGAGACAGAGAGAGAGACAGAGATGAGCAGAGCTGCGTGTCTTGCAGAGAAGCAGCTTTATGCAGTCGGACGTCTTAGCAACCGTGTCGTAGTAGGAGTTCACTGCTGTTCCTCCCACTCACTCCTGGGTACTGATCTGGCCTTCGGGGGGGTGTCTGTAGGGGAGGGGGTTGTTTTGGAATAGAAAGCAGCTCCACTTCAACCTCTCCTTGGCTCTTTGCATCCTCTGCTCTCCTCTTCTTCAGTTTCCGTCTGTGCTCTTTTTTTCTTCTCCTCCTCTCCCGGCCTCCTCTCCATTATCACCTCCATTCTTTCATGGTCTGGTTTCCCGAGGCAACGTGTGAGGCCACGTCTGCTGAAGTGCACATTTGAACACGGCCTGTTTTTGTAAAAGAAAAAAAAAAAGAAAAAAAAGAACCAAGCAATGCTGCCTGGCTCTGAATGGTACAGAGGTCACAGAGGTCATCCTCTGCTGATGTACATGTTATAAATATATCTTCCTTCTCAGACAGGAAGTCTGCTCATAAACCTTGGCTCTGTGGGTTTTTTTCTTTTTCAAATTCAAATCCCTAACAAAAAATTTAATTAATCAAAGTTAAATCTCTTAAAAAAACACATGGTGTTCTGCCAAAAGCCTGGAATGTTCAACATCTGGCCCCAGGGACAGTCATGGCACTTGGAAAAAAATTATGTTTGGGTCAGGGTTGTCTTTAATTAAAATTCAAAAATAAAATAAATAAAACAAACATATTTTACTTTGGTTTCTGTTACTAACTTACTTGGTCCTTTACAGGTCCTTGAGTATTTGTACTTTATCAGGACTGTCCTCCTCCCTGAAAAAGGAATGTTGGACCCTGATGGATTCAACTTGGTGAATGAATCAGAACCTCTCTCCTCCTCCTCCCCCTCCTGCTCCTCCTCCATCACCTCCTCCTCCTCTGCTTCGCTGTCATGCTTCTCTTTAAGAGCTGTTAAATCTGCCGGCCTGTGTAACACGCTCTGTCTGATCACATTCCACCCTCCGTGTCCAGCCAGGCTGTGGGAGACGTCTCCGGGTGTCGTTGGTGTCTTCAGTCTTCACCTCAGATCAGTTGTGTTCCTGTTAAATCCACAGGTACACACTGACACCACCCAGGAGTGACGGAGGGTCGTCACCCCCAAAATCCTGCCAGAACAGAGCCCCCCTGTGTCGTCTGTATTTAGCAGTCTGACTCTGCCGTTTCTCATCCACACTTTTATTCTCCATCATGACTCAGTTTTCACCGTGAGACCAAAAACACACTCCACTCCTGAGTGCAGTGTGACTGTGTGTGTGTGTGACTGTGATGTATCAATGATTCAGACTGTTTCACAGATTCAGGAGCTTTAAAGACAAAAATGACTCATCGTTTTTTCCTTTCACTCCTAAAAGCCTTTTTGTTTTACTATTTATAAATCAAACAGCCCCAAAAAACCCTTTATATAAATATTTTTTCAAGTTAAATTTCACACTTGTGTCCATGTCTGCCACAGATGCTGTTCTGCACTCTCAACACCCACAAGATCGACATGGACAAGCTGCTGGGGGGGCAGATCGGCCTGGAGGACTTCATCTTTGCCCACATCAAAGGGACCAAGAAGGAGGTGGAAGTTTATAAATCTGAGGACGCCCTCGGCCTCACCATCACCGACAACGGAGCGGGCTACGCCTTCATCAAGGTGACAGTCTCACTGTGATGCTCTGATTGTCACGCGTGCAGCAGAACGTCACTGAACACACCATGAGCTCGTTTGTTGCCCCCCCTGAGGTGAACTCTCGGGGGCTTTAAAAAAAACCGATACAGAAACTGCTCATTGGTGCCACCGTGTGTTTCTGAAGCGGCACAGCATCCTGATTTACAGTTACACCATGTAACTGCGTCAGTAGTTGAGACGAGTGATGTTGATATTTTCTTTTAGTTTTATAAATCTAATTAAAGAAGCAGGTGATTTTAACAATTTAATTAAATATTTACATTTTACATGACGTCAGAGCCTACAATCCCTGCTCAGCTTGGACCCAACATTGAGTAAAGCAATTACTCAAAGCTAAGTAGCTAAAAATACAATGAGATGCTGAGATTCAGCCCATAAAAATTTAGGTGCAATTATGATTAAAAGCCAGAGTTAAAGATATAACAAATAATTGGCTTCCTGTGATATAAAGGTGTTTATGGAGTTTTAGAACCAGACTTTTTGTTTCAAGTCTTTATAACGACTTCATGAACCCTCCTCTTGATCGACGTCTTTACCTTCTCCCCCTCCTCTCTCCACTGCAGCGTATCAAGGAGGGCAGTGTGGTGGACAGGGTGAAGGTCATCTCTGTGGGCGACCACATAGAGTGCATCAACGGACACAACATCGTGGGGACGCGGCACTACGAGGTGGCCCGCATGCTGAAAGAGCTGCCCAGAGACAAGTCCTTCACGCTGAAGCTGGTGGAGCCCATGAAGGCGTTCGGTGAGAAACAGAGACACAGAGACATGAATATAAAAAAAAAATCAACGGGACGACGGTGGTTTTGAAATAAAGATTCCGTTACTTCTGCAGAAATGCTTGAGCCCAGGTCAAAGGGAGCCAAACCTGCCAGTGACAACAAGATCGGCACAGGGAGGGGGACGCTGAGGCTCCGCGCCAAGGGTCCAGCTACGGTGGAGGAGGAGGTGAGACTCAGACGGATGTTAACGTCAGGTCACAAGTACAGACAGAATTTGAAAACTGTTTTTTTTATATGTTTTTATATTTTATCGGTTTCAATAAAAATGAATTGTATTGTAAAATAAAATTGTATCGTGAAGAAAATCATCGTGGTCGGAGCTGGAAGTAGATTTTCCGTAAGAAGAAATAAAAAACGTTTGTGTTTTTTAGCCGACAGAGTTTGAGGAGAAGGCAGTGAAGAAAGTGGACGACCTTCTGGAGAGCTACATGGGCATCAGAGACACTGAACTGGGTGAGGAGTGTCACCGAGAGGTCACAGGTCATGACCACAGTGTGAACCCACGGTACAGTTAATTCTCTCTCCCTCTCGTCTCCAGCTGCTACGATGGTGGAGGTCGGCCGCGACAAGAAGAATCCAGATGAGTTTGCCATGGCCTTGGACGAAACCCTCGGAGATTTCGCTTTTCCGGACGAATTTGTCTTCGATGTGTGGGGAGCCATCGGCGACGCCAAGCAGGGGAGGTTTTAGGTCTCTGAATCTCTCACATACACACACACACACAGATAACACACATTGAAAATCCCAAAGGCCAAGTGGACAAACAACAACCAGCACAGGCGAAGGTTGGTTTAGTTTTTACAAAGACGTTCCATGAAAAACGGGAACGTCTCCATGACTGTACATAGAATTCTTCCAGAGGTCTCCTCTCTCCACCTCGGAGGTGGGACTGCTCCTCACTGCTCCTCAGTCTCAGCCGCTCCACCAGCAGACAGTGACGCGTCACCCGTTCTAAAACGGTACCTGCACAACTTTCTATTCCAAAGCAACCACTTCATTTTTAATGACTTGTTAAAGCTGTAAATTACTCACGTCCTTTTTTTAATCTGTGAAAAAGCAGCTCTTCCTGCAGCAGCGGCCTCGTGATTGTAGAAATGTTTCTGCCTCAGAATATTTTATTTAACTTTAAAAAAAAAAAAACTTTTACATTTGACTTCGCTCACATTCCTAACATTACTTTTTGATTTTTTTTTTCTCATCCTTCCCGGTGCAAACATCAGAGACTGAGCAATAACTAGATCTTTTTTTTTTTTATCCTTTTATCAAATGTGACTCCTCTTGTTCCTCTTCTTAAATGCAGTTTTTATGATTTATTCATATTTAGAGAAGCACATGTGGTTTTATTCTTTCTCTAATTTATTATATCTTTTTAAAAACAAAAATCATATTTTCTACACTAAGACTTGGCTCCACAGGAAGGAGAATCCAGAACAGGAACGGTTACAAATCCAGTGTCTTAAATGAAAGCACTCATGTTTATGTAACAGCACTGTGTAAAATCACTGTATGTAACTGGATTTAAAAAGTGACTTGATTCAAGTGTCGTCTACTGATGTTTAACGGCAGGTTCTCACCGTTGGACCAACCATAAGGGATCAGTCTTGTTGGGTAGACAATAAAATTTGATATAGTTATGTTAACGCTGTCATTTTTGCTTTTAGTGAATGTACACACTGATCTGTAGTTTTTTTAATTAACCTATTCAGACCAGTGACATAAAGCCCAAAGGCCAGTACTGGTCCAGGACCCAGTGATTGGGAACCTTGGATTTGAATGGTAGAAAATGATTGATTGTTTTGTAAACCAACTAAAAATCAGGACTGGAGCTGCGTTTTTTTTTTCTAGTACAAAATGAATACACACCACATTTACTCAATACTATTCACTTTATTTGCACACACTGGGTTGTGTACATGTATAAAATACACTGAAATGTTGAACCACTTGAACCAACCTTTCCCTTTGCTTATTCAAACGAGGCTGGTTGATAAATAAAAAATAAACATATCAGTGTTACATCACATGCAGCTAAACAAACACAGATACACAGGTGAAGGTCGTTGAAGTACTGTCGACTACTGTAGTACTGTATTTACAGATGGTACCCAAGAGAATCTTTGGAAGCACATCGCCATCTGTGTCCTTGGCAAATACGACGCCACTGTCGTAGCAGATTGTCGTGTTTACTGAAGGTGGTACAAAGTTAGCGTAAAGATGTGAAGTTTCCCCATAGTGTCAAAAACTGCAGTAATCTTGGCCTATTTTACAGTACACCCTGTTGAATACAGAGTAAAAATAATCAGACGAAATAAAGTAGAAGCGGAAAAAAAAAGTGCTGGATGTGATGGGAGTCCACCGTCTATAGTATGAGTATGAATATTGAACAGAGGGGGAGGTGGAGGGTGAGGTCTCGTGGCTGGCTGCTCCGACGCCCAGGCTCAGATTGAAGAAGATTGTTAGCCCTAACAGCCTGACTTGAGTCACCGCGGGGTCACAGCTCGTCGGCTGAGTGCGTCTGCTTGAAGGCGTCGCCCGTTAGCTTTCCCTGCGCCTCCTTCATACCAGACACGACTGTGGGACGTAAGGAGACAACAGCGGTCAGCTGATATCAAAGGACAAAGTCACAAAGTATGGAGGAGAATTCCGCTGCTTGACTAGAAAAAAAATCTTTACCCTGTTCAGCGTTGCTATAGAAATACTTGTAGTTTGGATTCCCGTTCTTGTTGGTGATTTCTGGATGGACTTTGCCACTGGGGTCTGTAATAACACCGACGACATTTGCAAAAATCATTGGCCACAAAAACACATTCCAGGTGCCACAAATGGCCCCTGAACCAGATGTTATTCATGCTGGTTTTAGACCACTGCCCTTTCTTACCAAGGAAAAGAATCCGAGGAATGTAGCCACCGTCAGGACTAAAGGCTTCGTCTTTTGGCTCCTCCTCATCCTGTTCAATATCGTCTTTTGGCTCCTCCTCATCCTGTTGAATCAGAATTGAAATATGTTTATTTCATCTCTGGGAACAAATTCTAACTCTTCTGAAACCTGTTTCTTTGTTTGATGATGTCACTATGACACACAAAGAGAAACTCAGCAGTTCAGAGTTGTGTTCTCACCTCCAGGTTGACCATTATAAAGTTATGTGCAAGTTCGGAAATGTCCTTGGACTCAGCGAATTTGGGCTTCAGTGCTGGTGAAAAAAAAGAGGAAATAATTCACTTTGAAAATTCATAATCATCTCAACATCAACAGCTTTGACTCCACAGACGTCTACTGTAAGAAAGTCAAATTCATTTACAGTTGATTTTGTAACTCACCTTTACAGGCTCCGCACCACGTTTTGTGGATGATGACCATGATAGGCAGCCCACTGTGAAAATCCACACCACAGACAGATTGATAAAACAAACTGCTTGTAAATAAAAAGTTGATTTTTTTTTATTTCCGTGTTGATCCCACATGGTTTCAGTGCAGATCTTCCCAGCATCAGCTCACCTGGCCTCGGCTTCTTTCTTCCCGTCATCCAATGTCCTCCAGTGAATGTTATCTCCGAAACCTGCAGGGAAGTAAATAGTGCGACAGGTATTATGTAACTGCAGCAGGGTGTGGGTCTGGCCTACATACGGCTGTGACCGTGAGAAACAACTCAGAGGTAACTTTATATCCAGCCTGAGGAGAACTTCCACCATGAGCTCAACCAGCAGTAAGATTCAGGTTCTTTGATAGATCATCCCAAAGCTCCTGGAACTGAATTTAAATCTGGGACAGAGTGTTTGTGGACAGAGTGTGGAGGTGTGTGCTGTGGGATGATCCTGCAGGATCTGACCTGACCAACCAGTCTGTCAGTTCTTTGTTTATCATCTTATTGTCCCCATGAAGACAAAGTGATATTTGTTTTGATGCTGGTTCTGTTGTACTAGATGTTATTTTGGTGTTAGAGATCAAGCTAAAAGTATTTCAAGATGGACTTTATGTGTAGAAGAGTGGAGTATTTCAGGTCCAAGACTTTTACACAGCCAAATGTTTACATTATAACATTGCCTGTTAACGTTTCGTGCCTCTGTGCCTGCTCAGGAGAAGCAGGCTGTTGATATTCATTGGTATGCACTGATAAAATCCACTGGTTTGTGCCTTTAGCAACCCTAACAAAGGCATTAAAATGTAATTTATAATTAGGAACTATTTTTCCTCCCAAATCCCCCTTCCTACCGCATAGGATTAAATGACTTCTCCTGGGACACAGCCGGAACCAAACCCCAAACTCTAATCAGGCGAAGATCCTGTTTTTAGTACATTACTTCTTTTGGTGAATCTGAATGCGGAATACGTTTATCTACAAAATCGTACAGTATCACACACACAATCAGATGTGGTAACTCTATCACTGAGTCTCCCTACCGGAGATCCTGTTCCAGTTCCTCCATAAACTCTGCAAATAAACTCACCTCTGCTGCCGGATGCGTCCACTGCGTCCTGAAAACACGTCAGCGTCAACAAAACCTGCACGAAAAAGAACAGGGCGACGTTTACCGCAGACGTGTGCATTTTCTTTCGTCGCCGTTTTCTCTTTTACAGTTGCGGGAGGCAGGTTAATGGCAGTGACCGTTCGTAAAACAACGACCCGGAAGTTCAACCGCTGGACTTCACAATAAAAGTATACGCCCAGTTCCCCAGGTAAAAACACGTCCACTCAATTCATAGAGTGTGCAGGAATTGTATTATTCTTTCTAGCTTCAGCCAAGCAATTGATAATGCATGGAAGTGATTTACAATATAATTTGTATTTTGTTTTGTAATCGCTCGACGTATTTACTGCTGCGGTCAGATTTATTGTTTTTATTTTTATAGGCGGGGAAGGCGTTCGTGTAAATGACGCCATATCCTTCTTCAACCGCGTGCTTTCGCCTCAAATCATAAAGTTACCAATAAACACCGGAAACATTGTATAAAAATAAATACCCAAATTTGGACAAGTCACCAACTTATTAGAGATTCATCTAGTTTTTCCGACCTCTTTTATCAAATCTTATGGGAAATTACAATGGTTCGATGTAGACATCATAAGAAATAATGAAGCCGTTTGAAATGTATTTTTATTTTTTTTAATCTATTTGCCTATGCTCGCTGTATTTATTTTCTTATTTTATATTGATTTGTGTTTTATTCAACAGTTGACTTGGTTTACTACATTAAATACATCTTTTTTCTCCACACATTTCATACGATGAAGGTTTACTACATTAAATACATCTTTTTTTCTCCGCACATTTCATACGATGAAAGACCTGCACCGTCCTGTAAAACTGAATGATAATACGTTTGATGAAATGTGTTACTTAAGCATGAACTAAATGCGCACAGTAACACTTTTATTGTGAAAATCAAAAGCGGAGGTGCGTTTCATTACTGCTAAATTTAGCTTCGCTGTGTCAGCCTCAGTAGCGACGAGTTGAGTTCTAAGTTTTCTCTCCGCTAGTCCTTTGTCGAAGGTACAATAGAATAATTTGTATGAATCTTAATAAAATAGCAGCTTGACACGGGTTAATCGCGTATGTATTTATGTTGTCGTTGACATTAGCTGTTAGATAAACCAGAACAAACGTATGTTCTTTTAGTCAACATGCTAGCGTTAGCAGCATAAGCCTGTTCCCAGGTTAACAACGTCAACGGATTTAAAGATACATTTTCGGCCTTTTTTTTCTTGTTCAGTTATAATTTAACATTGTACGTTCTCTTAGTGTTTTAACTGTTTAGATGACAGATCAGCTCAGCTCCGTCAACTGTCAGTAATGCCAATTGGCATCAATTCGTTACTTATATTCTTTTTTGTTGTCATATTGGTCGTTTAATGAATGTTAACTCTGGTACAAGTGCAATAATCTGACATATTTGAATTTATTTTAAGACTGAACATCATGAATCAAGAAAAGCTGGCCAAACTGAAGGCTGAAGTCCGGATAGGAGGAAAGGTACAGTCTGCTCTTTTATATAAAGTCGATTATAGTTCTGTTACATTCCACAGTATAAAAATGAAAATCGGTTTTATTCGGCTGTGTGTGAATATTAAAATATATAATAGGCAAGTTTGACATTTATTCCCGATTTTAGTAAAAAAAATAGGTGACACAGTGGGAAATGTGTTATAATATATATGGTCCTGTTGTTTACTCAGTCGTTGCACGTGTTGACAAGTGTCGCCTTTTTCCCCCTGACTGCAGCATTCTCTTTATCGGGATCTGTGACGTAATCTGTGGCCTTTTGTTATGACTAAATGTGAGGATTTCAGACACACACTAGGTGGCGTTATTTGTCCTTTTTTTGGTTGCTCTGACTGAAGCCCCCCAGAGTTTCACGGTCTGTCTTCCTGCTGTTCTTCACAGCATTAATTGATGATGAAGCATTTATGAAGGGCATCGATCATTGACAATCTTTACGTCTGTTCTGTCTTCAGGGAACTCCCCGCAGAAAGAAGAAGGTCGTTCATAAAACAGCAAGTGCTGATGACAAGAAACTTCAGGGTTCACTGAAGAAACTGTCGGTGAGCACCATCACCGGTATAGAAGAGGTGAGGATGAGGCATCTTTTGTCCTTTTTGTCTATGTTGTGAATAAATATGTGTTTATTTTTTTCAATACACCAGCAGAACTTTTTTCCAGTCTTACTCTTCTCTTCTCTGCCCCCTGAACTTTTTTCCAGTCTTACTCTTCTCTGCCCCCCTCAGGTGAACATGATAAAGAACGATGGCACAGTGATCCACTTCAACAACCCCAAGGTGCAGGCGTCCCTGTCAGCCAACACCTTCTCCATCTCAGGCCACGCCGAGACCAAGCAGCTGACTGAGATGCTCCCCGGCATCCTGAGCCAACTGGGAGCCGACAGCATCACCAACCTGCGGAAGTTGGCCGAGCAGTTCCCACGGCAAGGTGAGTCGGTACCTGAGTTGTCGTGAAGCGAGGATTTCAAACTTGGTGTTGATGTCACGCTCAATTTAAGATGGTTTGCAAAACAAAACCACTGACAGATTTTTATATTTTATTTAGCAATGGACTCCAAATCAGTGAAGGAGGAAATAGCGGAGGAAGAGGACGACGATGTACCAGGTAAGACTGAAGCTAATTTAATGTCAGAACACTTAAGTCGTGTCAGTGTGATTTTATTTTGTGTATTTTTATTTTTCCAGACCTGGTGGAGAACTTTGACGAAGCTTCAAAGAACGAAGCAAACTGAAAATGTTTACTTGTGATCCCGTGACGGACGCTTTTTAAATTTGTACCTCCCACAGACTCACAAAGGTTGTTTCCTGCTGTGAGGAAACGTGTGAGCTTTTATTAAAAGTGCAATGCACCACGTCTGCAGACGTGAACCACAACCTGCAGCAGACGGACGTCGTGCAGACCCAGATCCAGGAGGTTTTTGGTTTCAGCGTGTGTTTTGATATTGTGGACACTCCAAGAATCTGTGCTCCCGAAAACACTTTAGAAGCACTGTGAGCTTTCTACATAGATTTTAATTAAAATACTGTTTATTAAAAATACACAAGTGAAGAATAAATCAGACATTTTACACAAAGTGGTAATAGTGCATCTAATAAAAGATTTTTAAGCTCTCTTTCTTTTCCCTATTTTACTTTGTTGAATTATTTTTCTTCTTCCAAAGACAAAGAATAGCAGCAGGGTACTAACTTCCTGTTGCAGTAATCAGTTTTGAATTAATGGTTTAAAGTATTCATACGAGAAGAATAATAGATTGTTGTTTGTGTTATAAATAAACTCGGTTTTATTATAGAAAAAACATGCAAATATTCGAAATGTAATTAATATTTTCATTGATATTTTTCATAGATCGAATCAGCTGGGTTTTTTTTAAGAAAAGCATTATGAAGTATCTGTGTAAAAACTGGAGTCGGCTTAAATCGTCATCACTGTCACGTCTCATTTCATCGATCTGTCTTTGCTGATGCTGATGCTGCTGCAGCATCATCATCATCATCCTGCTCCTCCTGCTGCTGCTGGGCTGCGGCGGAGCTCCGATAGGGTTACCGGGCAATAACGTGCCCATTTTGGCGCCTGGCTGTCGTATGGTGAGCGGGACGAAGCTGTAGACCCGCCCCGGGGATCATCACACCAAAAAAATCAAAATGTCCTAAACTACTATTACTACTGCTGCTGGAGATCAGTGCGGGAACTGGCCAAAACCAAGCGCTTTCAACTGCGTCAAGTTGGACAATAACTGCTGAACACAAACAGGAAGTCAGTTCTTTTAGCTCTAACAATAAAAAATCAAAAGTTTTGTTCGTATTACTCATACATTAGGAAAGGTGGAAGAACTTTATTATTTATGAATGCTATAAAAATATTTCTTCAAATAGAAAGCTTATGTTACCCCAGCCCATATCCATTATCAATATGACTACAGACTACAAACTACAGTTGTAAAATCCTTCACTAACAGCAGCGGCGGGCGTTTTATTTTGAAATGTATATGCGGAAGCCATTCATTTAAACTTGGTTATCTTTTCGTTTATCCTAATTTTCCCCTAATATTGAACGCAGGGGAGGGATAGTTGAGAGCTGCCACACAACTACGGTTCACTACAGGCTTTACTTTCCGCACTCAGTGCAGTTCGAGTCGCACAGACCGCTCAAAAATAGTCCGCAAAGGCGATTACTGATGACGGCTACGAACGGAGGGGCTACGCGGCTCTGACTGGACGTAAAGATGAGGATTCCTCCGGTGAGTAAGTGCATTTGTTTTCGTGACACTTCCGAGGAAAAAACGTTACCGGTGACCGTGAGTATTATTTCACCGTGGGTGGGGGTTGTAGTATTTTAAAATTAGAATTCTATGTCATATGTAGTAGTATAATTGGAGGCTAACGGGTGGAGGGATACAGAGGAGAGAAGGTGGCGTTACCTTCAACCGTATCACTACATTTTTACGTCAATTACACAACGCGTTAACGCTCTCCTTGAAGCTGTAAACTCAAGTAAAAACACAACTGGCTTTTACTTCCTAATATCATAAAAATAGAGTTCATCACTTAAAATCATTTTTATTACATAAACGTTTTCTCCGGACGGGTTCAAATGCCGTTAAATAGCTCCGAAGACCAGCGTGACAGTGGCGGGGGGTGTGCGCGGGGGCGGTCCGTCGCCCCTGGAGC
>NC_024326.1:13330082-13358147 GCF_000523025.1 Cynoglossus semilaevis
GTGGCCTGCAGGCAGCAGCACAACTGCCACTTATGGTTACATAATCCCGGCTAATGGTCATCTCCTGTCCTGCTCCACAGAGTTGGAGGTGGTTTGTTGGACCCAGGTCTGTAGACTGTAACATTATTGTTGTTGTTGTTGAAAACTGTAAAGAAACAAGCTGTTTATGACCAACCGAGTGGAGCGGATGGATAATGGTTTGTTTCTTCTGCACCAAAGTTTAATGAAAGATTTGGATGATGTTTTCATACATTGTCAATGACAAAGTGTGCAACAAAATATCATAGAACAGTTTGTTTCCAGGATGAATGTCTTCTTTGCACCATTCAGTAGATGAAAAGATGCAAAGAAATTACAAAAATAATTCACAGCGTTGTTTAAATCATCAAAACAAACATCAACAGATAAAATTGCTCTCCTTCCAGATTCTTTTGCAACAATTAATATTTTTTTCTTCCTCCATAATGTTTTTTAAATAATTTTATTCCCAACATTTAGCTAAATGTGGGTTTTTTTATTGTAAATTAATTGTTTTTATGGGAATAAAACTCTCTCCTCCAGAGCAGTGGCTCAGGTGTAGATATTGTCATCGATGTAAGAGAACTGAAGATTGATTTTTGCCTCAAAAAAGGAAACCACTGAGGGAAACCCTTAAAAAAAACACATCAAAACACAACAGTGTAATTGTCCTGAAGTGTAGCGTTGTCGTTTTGTGACTGAAATGATTGGCTCTTAATGTCTGATGGTCTCTGAAGTGTCCGGTCCCACTTGGCTCATCTCCTCTGGACCGGCCTTTGTCCACGGTGAAACCCGACCGTGACACCTGATGAGGGTTCTTACCTGTGGCAGGAGGAAAGCGATACCCACTCTGTGATGGAGTGGCAGCAGCAGGGGTGGTGTCGACTGAGTCAGTGGACTGAGTCAGTGGACTGAGTCAGTGCACTGATCCGACAGGCTGCCAGGCGCTGAGAGCCTCTCATGTGTGCAGAGAGACTCCCCTGATGTGGGTGTACTTTTAGAAAGTATTAGGAGTGTCCCCCCGGTGGCCGCCTGGCAGTCTGTCTCTTTATTTCTGTCTCATTGTGGTTAAATGTAGATCAAAACATGAGGGAGAAAGGAAGCTCATTAATAGCTGCTGACACCGCTGTGAAGCTGTGAGACGAGGACAGTCGCTCTCTTCTTTACCTTCTTCAATCCTCAGCGGAGTCACCTGCTCAACCTCCGCGCTGAGAGGAATTATCCTCAGAAACTCTTTACAAATGTGTCACTGTCGCTGTGTGAAGCCGACAAACCTGCGGCCCGTTCTCCTCTCATCTCCTCTCCTTTCATTTTGTTTATTCCTAGCAGAACAGAAGTAAAAAAAACACATCAAGAAATGGTTCTGGTGAACTCCCATCAGTCATGTGATCACGCAGCTAGAAGATGATGTCAGTCCATTCTCAAAGGGAGGAAGTGGTCGTTTGGGGTTTCCTGTGTTCGCGCCGACCAGACGAAGTCTGGAGCATGATCAGCCGTGTCGGCCTTGGATCTAGGAACGCTGTTGATCAGGATGTGAGCTCAGCCGTGGGAAATATGTAGGGCCTTGAGGAAGGGAAGGGGAACGGTTTGGAGTTCCTGAAGCATCACCAGGAAGTTACACTGTCACCAAAAAATACTTCAGGGTTTTCCTCAAACTCTGGAGTTCCCTAAACTCAGTCAAATGTTAGCAAGGGCTAATAAAACTTTTTTTTTAGGGTGGAACACACAGTTTGCACTGTTTTTTGCCCTTCATGTAGAAAGTTATATTTCTATATGGGTCTTGAAAGTAGATTTTTTGTTCTATTTTAAAGATGCTTTATTTTTAACATATTTGAATAAACATCAACAGTATTTAATAAGTGAAGTGGGAAAATACAGTCCATATTTAGGCTGAAAAAAAAGTGTTAAAACTAAAGTGTGGGGATAGAACTTTTCATAATCATCAGGCATTGAAAAATAAGGTCAAGTCATAAAATATTAACGGGTTAAAAACGTTGGGGGTCACACAGAGTCGGATTTGTGCACACGGTGCAAACATCTGAGTTAGGTCTGTGGTTTATTATGGATGACGTCATGGATCATACATAGTTAATACTGTGGTTGTGTTGATGGGACTGGTGATGGACACGGAGGATTCCTCTTCATTTAAAAACCATTTGACAAATTCATGAGTTTCATGAATGAACGCTGGATGACAAAAACAAACCTAATCAGAATCAAGTGCAGACTAAGACGGACATGATTGATTCATGCTGATGTCATTACCAACACCTCCCACCCCCCACACCCCTTCCTCCTCCGCACCCCCACTTCTAATCAGCCAATAGCAGACGTGGAAACGTTTTGCGTCAGGGCATCATCAGATCATTTATCATGATTTGACCCTCGTCTTGTCAAGATTATCTCCTGCTCTGAGTCACTGTCATCACTCGGTTGTTACACACTCTGTGGGTGTGAGCTTCCCGTGAGACGGTTTCATCTTATCAGGGATTTAATTCTGGAAATTTAATTCATTTATGTTCAGATTTTCATAACTGACGCAAAACTGTGAATTCAGGAAATCAGCGGAGCATGTGTCCAGAAGTGTCCAGATAGTGACCGTAATGCATTTTTAGATCACTGGGGAGGAAGTGATGTCCTGACAGGAAGTGACAGCAGCAGGCAAACGTGGTCTGGTTTCCACAACAAAGGCTTCATTAAGAGGCTGTTGTAGCTGTCCAGTGGATCGGAGCTTCCTGCATGTTGATGAGCTCGCCTTATTCAATTACATCTCCATGTGAGGACGTCCAGTCAGCACTGGCTTATTGAGTTAGTTGTCTGATAGACCCTTTCATTATTTGCATGTCTGGTTTACTGCCTGCAGCGCAGCCCGCAGCTGATAGGGTTCAGTTCAAGTTTTTTGTCATTTGTAGCAACTTGTTTGCTCTTTATTTTTGTTTTTTCATCATGTTTATTAAGTTGCAGAAAGAAAACACCAGCAGAGGGCAGAGTTTCTGCAGTTGTTGATGAAATTGACCAGAGATTATTTCTGTTTTGTGGTTTATTTCTTTTCTTTTTCTGCCTCTGTTGACCTTTGGGGTCACATGGATGATGTTACAGCCTACAGTTTAAACCCTGCAGTGATCCAGACTGGGGGACGCACGGTCTTTTCAAACACATCATCTTTAAAAGCTCCTTCCAGGTTTACACGTCTATAAATACTCGTCGCCTACAGATGCATTATTCACATCCACTGCAGAGTAATTAAAAGTTAATCAGAGAACTCCCCGTGGAGAGGTGTGTGTGTGTGTGTGTGTGTTCATGAATATACTGTTACTTTTTCATCACAAACATTTGAAGGTTTTACTGTGTAAAAATACATTACAGCTGGGTCAGATATAACTGAACTTTATTTTATTAAATCCTTACAAACTGACTTTGTGTTTCACTAAGAAAAAAACACTGCATGAAAATATTTACTGACTGAAAAATATATAAAGACAACCTAATGTTTACTTATAAAAGTGGAAAATATAGAGATTTTATTTTAAAGCTGCAGATTAATTGTAACATTAATTCTTAAAAATCTGAATGTAAAGTTTTAACTTAGTCTGCAGAGACTTAACTAGGTTTTGGTAAATGTTTTTTTTTAAATTTAGAATAAATGAATTACTGGATCACCAGCTGACGGTGATGATGTCACTGGGCTTGTCTTAGTGGCTGAACTGAGTCATCGCGCCTCCATCTGGACTGTCACCGTCTGTGAGGATGTTTCCTGGGTGGAACACACTTTGTTTTCACTCACCAGTGGATGCTGTGATGTTAGACTGTGACACAGCTCTGTTTACACACAACCTGACCCCCACTCCACCCCACCCTCACCCCCCCACCTCTCTGTTGTAGCCTCCTGTCCTGTGCGGTCGCTGTTTTGTGCTGACATCGTTCGTCCGCGTCTGCATTTTAAACTAACCGGAAAATGTGTCGACTGCGCTGGTTTCTCCCAGAGCCTTGGCTCTGCGGAATATTTGGTCTCTGGTGTAATCGCTGCTCCTTCTTGTCCTTATGAGAACGACCCTGAATATCAGCCTGGCTGTAACTCATTTGCACAGACTCTGATACACACACACTCTCACACCTACACCTCTCACACACCATCACACCTCATCCTTGCTCCAAGGTCCCCTCATTTGCAAGGACACTGTGTGTAGGTTTAGGTTTAGGTTCTGTCCAGCTCCAGTACTCGCTGAAGAATATTCTGTAGTTCTGACCAGACCGATGTTGTCACAGAGTTTAACTAAAACCAAAGGAAATGACAAATACTTCAGAACAGATAAAGAAAATATTCTAAAATATTCTTTCTTTTTGTGACAGTTTTCTGTTGTTTTCAGTGTCCTTAAACGTCCTGGGAAAAGTTCTGTACATTAAACAAACAGTGTGAATCACTGGATCAGCAGCAGCAGCAGCAGCATTTTTACTGAATGGCACTTTCTGTGTTGAAGGTGTGGGCGCTGGGCGTGAGCCAGACTGGCTGAAGTGACAGGAGAAACGTGCTGAGATAAACATCCGGTGGAGTCGGACCTCTGTGCAGGTGAGGAGCCTCAGTGGAACCCATTTGTTAGTTCTTCTCTCTGGCCTCGGCCACGGGAGGAGGGAAAACCTTTGGAATTCTCTTCCTCTTGCTCTTCCTGCAGGTTCACGCAGCCGTCGGCAGGGTGGAGCTTCCTGACCCATGGAGAATTATTTCCAGGCCGAGGCCTTCAACCTGGACAAGGTCCTGGACGAGTTTGAGCAGAATGAAGGTGAGGAGCTGACAAGGACGAGACGTCCACCCGTCTGTCCAGAGTCCAGGACGCTGAACTGAGTGGGAGTTCACGGGGGTCAGTTCAGGGTCACAGTCTGTGACCCCCAGACCAGTTCTAGGAACTGAACAACAGGGAGGATTGTGTCAGAAAGAGGATTTAGTGTAAAACCAGATACATGTGAGGATTATTCACCGTGGAGATTCTTAAACTGAAGAAGCCGAAAATGGAAAAAAAAAAGAAAATTAAACCTAACCCTGAAAAATCCTTCAGGTCTTTTTTGCTGGAGTGTTTATCTGTTTGTCTTTTTCAGCAGCTCCAGATCCAGTAGATTATCTGTGAGTGTGTGTGTGAGTGTGTGTGTGACACACAGAACAACAGCTTATGAATTCCAGTGGAGGGAGGAGAGCGGCGTGCAGTAGCTGACGCAGCGTTGTGAGAAAGTTGTTTTTGAATGCCTTCAGATGGATGTTTTCCTGTGTTCCACTACGTGGTCGTCATGTGTCAGTCTGACTGACGGCTCCCACAGGCGTGTGGCCCACTTTCCCACAATCTCCCAGTCCTAGTGTGCACCAATTTCCCACTTCATATCAACCTCATTTCTCAGTTGGTCTCCCAGATTGTTCTGCTATTTATAACGCTTTCAATTCAGGTTTGCAAGATAGAAGTTTATAATGTTTGACTGAATGAATCTTTCTCTCCTGTTTCGTTGTCTCCCAGATGAGGTGGACACACCAATTCTCTCTGATGCCAAGTGGACTCAGATCCTGGCCCCCCCAGCCCACCTGCTCTCTCTGAACCCCGCCCTGGCCCACGCAGACCTCAGCCCCCGGGAGAGTCCGCTACCCTTCAAGACTCTCTCTGACTCCTCCTCCACTGCCTCCCCGGGGGGCGAACCAAAGAGACACCCGGGACCTGAACTCCCGTCTTGGGTGGACGAGAGACCGGCAGATGTTTACAGCCCTCCGCTCCCGCAGCCAAACATCGGCAAACTGGTGGGGTCCGATGACCTCACGCCGCCCCCTGTGAGCGCAGGTGGTGCCGTGGAGAACGGTTGTTCACTGAGTCCACCACACAGAGTGCAAAATAAGGAGATAAGTTCACCAGAGCACAACCAACTGGGTGGTTCAGACCCGGCGGTTGGGTCTCCTCAGGAGGAGAGAACCTCCGCAGCAGCAGGAGGAGGAGGAGGAGGTTCAACCGTCAGTCACACACACTTCAGCTTTGAGCTCGGACTGAGTGAAGCTCCAGCTGAGAAGGTTTCACCAAATGTTGAACCGAGACGACGAGCAGGCGAAGGAGTCAAACAGGAGGACGGTGTCGGTGTTTCACAGGAGGATCATGGAGGAGGTTTCCTTAACGGAGGGAGAGATGTTCAGACGGTAGAGGTAGAGGAGAATGGTGTCACTCCACCTGGGGTCGAGATGGAGAAGGAAAGGAGCTGCAGCTCAGGAGAGCAGATAAACTCTCAAAGACTTCTGAATGGTGCGGAGCAGGAGAGGAGCAGTGGTTCTAGGGAGGAGGAGACGGAGCAGAGACTGCAGGGGTTTTCGACTGCTCCTGTTCCCTCCAAGGAGGACTCTGTGACTGAGGAGAAAGAAATGGAGGAGAGCAAACAGGAGAGCGGCGATGGAGGTGCCGTGGGCTCGGGCAGCGTCCAACCAAAGCTCAACAACAGTCGTCTGCAGCCGGTCAGCGTTCCCTACGGAGGAGCGCGGCCGAAGCAGCCGGTCAGCCTCAAACTCCAGATCCCGCAGCCTCTCTCTGGGCAGATCCACAACCCTGTTGTCAGCAAAAACAAGAACCTGGAGAACCAGGGTCGGAGGCTCACGCCTACGTCTGAGACGAGTCCGAGTGAGGCCGACCAGACACTGGTCAGAGTGAACGGAGATGGTTCGGTCCACTCTCCCACACTGTTGAGGTCGGAGAGCCCGGACAATGACCTACAGGCGGGCAGGAGACCTCCCTGCTCCCTGGGGGAGGTGGCTCCTGTCTGGGTGCCTGACTCCCAGGCTCCTGTGTGTATGAAATGTGACGCCAAGTTCACGTTCACCAAGAGGAGGCACCACTGCAGAGCCTGCGGCAAGGTCAGAGGAGGAGTCCGACCGTGTTTGTAACTGAACTAAATAGAAATCAAAAAGACAGCAGCCCCTCATATATACATATATATATCTGTATATGTATATATATATATATGCATGTAAATGTGTATTATTTTTATGCCAATATACTACGAGGTTATTTGTGTATTTGAAATACTCCCCCATCAGAACACATTTAATCCTTTTTGGTCAGAGATTCAGACAGCACCGTTGGACTCTTCAGGGTTTCCACGGCGACCTGTCACTACTTCGTTGTCACCACCTCCTCTTCACACACAGCAGTAGTACAGTATCAGTTCAGATCCATGACATGTGAAAGTCCGTGTCTTTGTTCCATCCCCAACGTCGGCCTCAGCTCCACACGTGCTGCAGCAGTGAAGCTGTGGTCGCTGACACGGCACTGGAACACTGCCGGTTCGCTTCTTAATTTCCCGGCAGTGGGAAACAAACACACACGCACACACGCACACACAGCCACTCAAGCTGAAAGGAGCTGTCGCTGCAGTAATCCTGACACCAGTGCTGGGCCACAGAAACAAAAGACACAGTAGGATCCTGGGATCATCCAACACCAGAGTGGAGGCTCCGCAGCACAGCTCATTAATGGGTTTGAATTCAAATAACACCCCCCCTCCCTCACCCCCCAGACCCCCACTGCAGCTTGTCCACACTCTGATTAATTTGGTAAAATGCACATTAAATAATAATAACATGTAATTAGGTGATAATCTGTTGGAGTTGAACTCCACTCATCTAAAGATGGAATTAGAAAAATGAAAGTTTCCCACAGGTGTGTGATAAATCTGGACAATAAAACCAATCCCCCTTTTTTTTTTAATTATTTCTTTTCTATCCACAGGTGTTCTGTGCCACATGCTGCAGTCTGAAGTGCAGACTGGTCTACATGGACAGGAAGGAGGCTCGGGTCTGTGTGACCTGTCACTCTGCTCTGACCAGTGGTGAGAAGCATTGAATTATCATCTGTTCTAGATGTGTGAGGCTCGTGGAACACTTCCTGTCAGCCGGCCGGGAGTTTGAGACCCCAGAGTTGGAGATTGTTCTATCCATCATCTGTCTGTTGGGACAGTTACTGTGTCTGTATCTTCTCTGATATATTTATACCTGTCTGCTTGAATCTAATTTTGGTCACGTGTCACTGAACAACGTTCCTGATGCAGGTTAGCGTTTTTACGTAGCCCAGAGCTAAAAACCTCCGTCCCTTCTTCCAGCCCAGTCCTTGGACACGCCGGCTCCTCCCAGCCACCACAGTCCGAACCCCAACAACCCGGCGGAGTACTGCTCCACCATCCCCCCTCTGCAGCAGGCCCAGGCGTCTGGAGTCCTCAGCTCCCCCCCTCCTACGGTCATGGTGCCAGTGGGGGTCCTCAAACAGCCCGGCACTGAGGGTACGACCTTTACCAAACATTAAAAATCCTTCCTGTTGACAGTGTGTGCTCGTCCAGAGAACGATTGGTCAGGTTGTTCAGTCTATGACCGGGACTTTCAGGTGAACTCAGTCTCCCGTGTTTAGCGTCCCTCACACGCGAACAGAGGAGGGTGTGGTTCGCCGACGGGGTCCTGCCCAACGGAGACGGGTCAGACGTGTCGCCTAAACCTCCGGCTCCCGGCCCCGCCTCCTCACAGTCGCTGGCCATCTCTGCGAGTTCAAACAAGTCGTCCTCCTCTGGATCCTCAGAGGTGAGAAAGACAATGACGCAATGCTGTTAGCTTAGCATAAAAGAATATTTAAGTATTTATATGTATTTCGTCTGTGACGTCATAAAGACGATGGTTAATCTTGAACTAATTCCACTGTGAGAGAACACATACTGTAGTACTATACTGTAGTACTACAGTACTGCCGTGGTACTGTCACAACCACCTACTGAACATCTAACCCTGCATCTCCACCCTCAGGCGGCCCACAACCCCGTGGCCCCGGTGGGCAGCCCCGTGGGCAGCTCCGTCAGTCTGATCCCGGAGGACGGGCTCCCTCCCATCCTTATCTCCACCGGAGTCAAAGGAGGTACGGGAGGCCACATCACAGGTGCTTGCCTTCATCCTCACCCTTCCACCCCACTGCTCCGTCAGCCGATGTGTTTCCTGCGAATGACCTGGGTTTTCTTCATGTGCTTTTTTATCATGTGCTCCTGTTTTTTACGTGCACTCATTGTAAGAAGGAGGAGGAGGGGGGAGGAGGAGAGGGGAGAGATTATTTTAGGACCTCATTTTCTTCATCTCACCTTCCGATTCTCATCCTCACCCCTTCTCACCACCATCCCTGTCTTTTTTTTTTTTTAAACTAACGTCTTCACACCCGTCTGCTCCCCTTTTACTCCACTCTAACGCTCCACCAGATTACGCCGTGGAGGAGAGGCCGTCAGAGATCGTCCTCCTGCAGCAGCTGGAGGAGGGAGGCCCAGACCCGCTGGTGTTTGTCCTGAATGCCAACCTGCTGGCCATGGTCAAGCTGGTCAACTGTGAGTAAACCGCCCACAGCCGCTGACGATAATGCTTCAATTGTTGGTGCGGTTCATTGAATGGTCTCAGGGGGGCAGTAGTGGTAAAACAGTTTGTATTTATATTTTAGGAAACGTCTTCAACTATTTTATCATCTCCACTGATAACATTTAACTAAATCTTTCTTTATTGGCTGAGTGGACTGGTTCATGGTTCATGGTCATTTCTAATTCCTCATCCCTGCCGTCTCCACCCCCAGACGTCAACAGGAAGTGTTGGTACGTGACGACCAAAGGTATGCACGCCGTGGGTCAGGCAGAGGTGGTCGTCCTGCTGCAGTGTCTCCCTGACGAGAAGACCATACCCAAGGACATCTTCACGCACTTTGTCCACCTCTACCAGGAGGCCCTCAGTGGTAAGACAGGCCCCCAGGTGTAAATCTAATCACCCCAACCCTGCCCCCTACTGGAGACTGGAGCAGCTTGTTGTCCTCCCTTTCTCTTCCCTCACCACTGAATTGTGTCTCATCCTTTTCCATTAAAAAAAAAACAAAGTTCCGCACATTAGCGTCCTGCTGTTTGGCCTCCTTCTTTTCCTTTCTCCCTCTCTCCCCCAGGGCGTGACACCTCATCACTGCTTGTTTCGTGCTCTTAACTCCGTATGCTGTGAAGCAATCGTAGCTAACACTGTGTGACTCTGACAGCTCGCTGCCCTCCGGCTGTTTCCTCCTCCACGTTCACACCGGAGCAGCTTGACACTGGTGGAGGAGCAGCCGTACTGTCTGTGTCATCTCTGATTATGTCGCCATCAGTCACAGATTTACAGAAGAAGAGTGGGCTGTAGCTGCGCCCGGGCCACCGACCGTTAGTGGCTTAGAGTTACATGTCGTCTGAAGTCACTGACGACAAAAGGATAATTAGTAACATGAGACTTTTTAGGTCATATGAGGGTTTGTTTGGGGGGAGGAGGGCGGAGACAGGAGTTTTTTTTTTTAGTCTTGGACCAGACAAGGCTGAAGCCCCCCCCGCTCCGTCTCATTTCTGTCTCCTCCTGTAATATTCATCATTTTCTCCACTTCTATGTCTCGTTCACAGCTTCTTTTTTTATATATTTTTATTTTTAGTCCAATCTCTTCCATCTATTTTTCATGCTTTTTGTACTTTTTGCCCCCAAACACAGATAATATTACCCCTCTGCCACCAGACTGATCTGCCCCTCTCGTATTTCACCAACCTCTGCCTCACCTCCTCTCCGTCCTCTCCTCCAGGAAACGTGCTGAGCCACCTGAGCCACTCCTTCTTCACACAGAGCTTCCTGGGCAGTAAGGAGCACGGGGGCTTCCTCTACATCAGCCCCTCCTTCCAGTCACTGCAGGACCTCCTGCTGCCAAACCCACCGTACCTCTTTGGAATCCTCATCCAGAAGTGGGAGACGCCCTGGGCCAAGGTCTTCCCCATCCGCCTCATGCTGCGACTAGGGGCGGAGTACCGCTGTGAGTTTGGACCTGATTTACCAAATAAAAGTTTCTGTTTGTGGTCGTAAAGACTAATCAAATATAAAGCTACATTTAGAATATATTAATATTAGAATGTGACTGTAAGAGAAAACGGCACAGTCTACCAAAGCTGAAGGAAAATGGAAAAGGATGTGGTTTCATATTTCTGATGGATGACGCAAAGATATCGACCTGAATCAGACTGAACTGTAGTCTGTCGGGGGGTGGGGGTGGGAGGGAGAGGGGGCGCTACTGATGTTGGCATCACGTTGCAATAACTATGATTTGACTGCAAACTTACTGAGCACAACAATCCGTTCCGTTAGTGTAATGTATTTACGTGACAAGAGCAGCAGAGATGGTTCGGCTTCAGGTGAATCTGAGGAGGGTCCTCCGCTCTGTCAGCTGTCAGCTGAGGCCTGCCGACCTGAGGCCCACCCCCCCCGCTCCACACTCATCCCATCTTCTCACATCAACCACAGGCTCTTGTTAGACTCCTGTTTTATCAGAGCTCTTCTCCTCCACCAAATCCCTGCCAGCCCTCAGCACCGCCTGGCTCCGTTAAGCCCCTCGCCGACTTCCAAGAAGCAGGGATGGAATATTTTAACAGAGACACGAACGACTGAAGCTCCTCAACGCTGCGCTTTCTTAGCAGAGCCATTAAAACGAGCCGTGTTCCCTTTGCTGCTGACCTGTAGCTTCAGGCTAAAATTGATTCCATCATTAAGGAGGGTGAATGTGAGCGTCCTATCCAGCTGTTAGAGGCTAAAAATATTCACTGAAGGAGCTGTGGTTGATGGAGAAGCAGAGAGTTCTACTTGTGCCTGGGCTGCACTGATGTGAAGAATAATGTCAGAATAATGAGACGTTTTATACGTTTATAATGAAACAGATCCATGATTAGAAGACGAAGAGCAGAGCTGTCCTCTGACCGTCGCTCTGGGTCTGAAGGTTGTCGTTCAGACCCAGCAGTTCTTTTGTTCTGTTTACAGTAAATAATGTCGGGTCATTTCTCTGTTCTCAGTTTATCCGTGTCCGCTGTTCAGCGTCCGCTACAGGAAGCCACTCTTTGGAGAAACAGGTCACACCATCATGAACCTGCTGGCAGTGAGTGCTCTGTTTTTGTTTTGTACACCTTCATTCAGGTGGCAGTGAGTGCTCTGTTTTTGTTTTTTCTTCACTCCTTCATTCAGGCGTCCTTCATTCACATTATTAATGTGTGAAATCTCTCACTGGGGCCACCTGGTGGCAGAGTAGTTCTTGCCCTGGGCCTACAGCTGTTTGCCCCGTATAATGTTTCTGGTTATTTCTGTGTCTATATTGTAGGATTTCCGTAACTACCAGTATACACTACCGGTGGTGAAAGGTCTGGTCGTGGACATGGAGGTGAGGAAGACGAGCATCAAGATTCCCAGCAATCGATACAATGAGGTGAGTGTCCTCCGTCCCTGGTCTCTGCTCAGCCCGTCCGGCCGTCGGTCCAGACCCTCTGACCTCTAGAGTTGATGACCCCTGTTACAGATCTTTATTATTTACTTTTTTTTGTCACTGCATTTTTTTGACCCCCGCGGCTAATTCTCTGGTCTAGTCTAGTAGACATAGAATAAATATATAATATACATATACACAGAGAGAGTGAGAACTGCTCTGGGGTCAGTCTCATGTCTTCATTTATTCTCCAACAGAATAATGACAGGTTTGAGAAGCTGCTGTTGAAGCCGTTGTAGCTTTGAATGAAAGTCAAACCAAAGGCAGTGATGCACACGGAGCTGCTGTTGGCAGAGGGAAACCTGCCAGTTGTAGAGTTTGGCTGCCGGGGCGGTGACAGATGGGTGAGTCAGTGAAGGGAGGACGGTTTCTCTGGGCCAGTCTTGAACACAGCGAGTGGTTAAAGTGCTGCAGGTTTTCAGGTTCACGTCTGAGTCGCAGCAGAACTCCAGAGTCGGTGTCTTCTTCTACTATCTGTCATCTCACTGCCATGCCCCCCCTACCCCCCCGACCGCCCTCAGGGCCACGGCAATTAGGCTTAACTGTGCAGCCGTACAGAAGACCATTCTTCTCAGCCCGGACCCCAGAGACGCCTCGGTCACACACACACACTCATGTCATGTTTTCTGCCCTTGCAGCTCATGAAGGCCATGAACAAGTCCAACGAACACGTGCTGGCCATGGGGGCGTGCTTCAACGACAAGGCCGACTCCCACCTGGTGTGCGTCCAGAACGACGACGGCAACTACCAGACGCAGGCCATCAGCATCCACCACCAGCCTCGCAAAGGTGCTGACACACACACACACACACACAGAGTCACCCCCCCCCACGGTCTGCTCGGTGCAGCTGGTCGTCTGGAACTGTGAAAACCGATCCGTCTGGGTCGATAACTGTGCGCTGCCCAGACCGCGGTCCACTTCTGAAGTCGCTCTTGTTCCTCCCACAGTTACCGGAGCCTGCTTCTTTGTGTTCAGCGGTGCCTTGAAAGCCTCCTCGGGGTTCTTGGCCAAGACCAGCATCGTGGAAGGTGAGAACTGTAGAGAAGATGAGTCGGAGCTCAGTGCATGGAAATACTAGACGCTCGCACAGAAGCAACTTCTGGGAAGGCAGATGATTGGTTGATTACCTGAAGCCTTGTTGCTGCTGTTGCTGATGACAAATATATATTTATATAATAATCATCTAGTCAATAAGTTAACTGTTAGATTTGTTTTTTTCTTCCTCCCCCGTAGATGGGGTGATGATCCAGATCACAGCTGAGACCATGGACTCTCTCCGTCAGGCCCTGAGGGACATGAAGGACTTCACCATCACCTGTGGTAAAGCAGACCAGGAGGAGAACCAGGAGTTGGTCCACGTCCAGTGGACAGAGGACGACCACAATTTCAACAAAGGGTGAGGGAGGGTGAGGGGAGGGGAGGGAGTGTCGTAACAGAGGGGAATCAATCACATTTTCTACTTCACCGTTAAAACTCCCTGGCCCGTGGAGGAGGATCTCAGCAGCATCAGCAGCATCAGCAGCATCAGCAGAGTGGACGTCTGCAGATTACTGCGTCTCAGACGGAGACACAGACCGACACAAATTAAATCTATATCTACTTTATAAAACGTCTGGCTTTAACTTTGACTTTTTAAGCGTTCAAATGAAATTAAAGTCTTTCTCCAGACGCTGTCTCACTTCATTAGAAGCAGCTTCTCTGATGAGGAGCTGCTGGAACTTCAGTCTGTGCTGCAGTTACAGCACGGACTGAACACACTTTGAATTTCACCCTCAGCCAAATAAAAAATTTGAAATAAAATGTCAATTAGAAATGATTTAAAGCTCAGGTAAATGTTTTGAGGAAAAACACAATCTTTGTCTGACTCTCCTTCGTCCTTCCTGTGTGTTTGTCTGTCCAGTGTCATCAGTCCCATCGATGGGAAGTCCATGGAGTCCATCACCAGCGTCAAGATCTTCCACGGCTCCGAGTTCAAAGCCAACGGCAAAGTCATCCGCTGGACGGAGGTACGAGAGCCGACGTGGATCGTCCTCCGGCTGATCTTCGTTCTCCATCCTGTTGTTGACGGCGTTCATCTGTGTGTGTGTTCTCTGCAGGTGTTCTTCCTCCAGAGTGAAGACCAGCCCAACGGTCTGAGTGACCCTGCTGATCACAGCCGTCTGACGGAGAACGTGGCCAGAGCCTTCTGTGTGGCTCTGTGTCCACACCTGAAGCTGCTGAAGGAGGACGGCATGGCCAAGCTGGGTCTGAGGGTCACGCTGGACTCTGACCAGGTACTGGACCACAGGGGGGCAGCAGAGGGGCAGGAGGGCGCTGTGGTACTTGAGGCTGTGAATTAGATTTTGGTGGACAGCTCCTGGTGCTGAAACAAACATTCAGTTTAATGAGAAGATCAGAAACCTGATCCTCGGTGGTTGATGACGGTGAACCTGGTGTCAAAATAAAAGCAGACGTGTAATTAGTTTTCATTTTTTCATGTCCACACCTGTGAAGGTGTTTGTTGTTGAAGTTTTCAGACAGGAAGTGGTTTCCTGGCTGCTCTGTTTCACCCAGTCTTCCTCCTCACAGGTGGGCTACCTGGCAGGAAGTAACGGCCAGCCTCTGCTGCCTCAGTACCTGAGTGACCTGGACAGCGCCCTGATCCCCGTCATCCACAGTGGAGCCTGTCAGCTGAGTGAGGGTCCGGTGGTCATGGAGCTGGTCTTCTACATCCTGGAGATCATCTCCTAGAAGGCACTCGTACGTCACGACAAGCTGGAACTTTTTATTTTTATTTCTATCTCACAGCCTGGTGCTCCATCTCTCCTCCTCCTCCTCCTTCTCCTCCATCTTCTCCCTCCGACTTTGTTTGCACTTCACAACAGCCTGAAAGCTGTCGTGGTCCAGCTGTGGTAGCGCTTCTCCACTCAAACCTATGCATCCAACCACCAGAGGTCGCCACGTGCATATTTTATACAGGTGGTCTGGTGGGTCTGGGTCTGTCCTCAAACACACGCCAAACACGTCACACTGTGGTATTTAAAGGTTAGACAAGTGCCTCTGGTGGTATACTGACGGTATTACCGCGGGTTTGAAAGAAGAAGAGTTTGTTCAGATCAGATATATATTTTAACAACGAGTGAAAAGGTTTAGATCAGTAGTACAGATTATATATTTACAGACGAGGCTGCGTGGACGAGTAAGGTCAGAGGTCAAAGTGCATTAACTGATGTTGGTCTTAAAAAGTAGCATCGACAGCATCAGACAGTGAGGAATAATAATAACTGCATCAGGGATTCAAACTAACGACTTAATAAAAGTAGAAAAGAAAGGAAAACGACCGTGAACCATTTTCTCATTTAAAATGAGAAAATGGTTTGAAAAAAACACCACTGATAATGAATACAATTTAAACCATGGCCTGGGATTGGTCTGGGACCCAGTGGTTGGGAACCCTGTTCCGAGTCCGTAAGCGTTAAAAAGCAATCGTATTAGTGAAGCAAGAGTATTAGTGAAGTATTAACGTAATAGAGTATTTCAGGTCAGTTACTTCCTGTCTGTAGGTTGTCCTGAACCAGTGTGTGTGTGTGTGTGTGTGTGTGGACAGACCCACTGACCCGGCCCGGTGTGATGTCAGGTTGGTCCACGCTTCAATTCAAGGTCACGGTATGACCTCAGTGTGTGACGTCAGCGTGTGACGTCAGTGTAGCACAAACGCTGCAGGAGGGAGACTTGAAGTCTTCAGGAAATGCTACAAACCATCAGCTGAGGGATACAGCGCCCCTCTGTGGTGTGATTTTTTTTTTTATTATTTCTCATGGATCTCAGTGCCTGCAGCCTCCGTCCATCAGAAGGAGAAACAAAAACAGTCTCGGCTCCAGTCTCCAGCTTTACTCATCCGTCACCAGATGCTTTACTTCACGGACCCACGTGTCGAAGCCTTGTACATATTTTCTAGAGCGGAAAAAAAACCTTTTTTTCCAGCCGTAGCCTCCAGGAAATTTCCTGAAACACGGTTCTGTCTGAGAAACGACCGGCGTCTGCTGTGAAACTTCACCGACCGACGTCAAGTCAGGAGGAAGTTCACATTTTCCCTGAAGTGGACAAATCCAAGGTTCTAATGCTTTACTGTTAAAGTCCAACGACGTGTACAGACAAACACAACGACAACAGAGAGAAAACGGTTTTAATCCTGGATCTCAAAGACATCACAGCTCCAGGAAAAGAAAAGAAACTCTCCAGATATTTTTAATTCAGACAAAGAAACTGTTGAAGATGTAAACTTGTACAATTCTATATAAATATATATAAATACACTATATATTATAAAAAAAAAAAAACATTGTCAGAAACAGTGCACTGGATTCTAAGCCATCAACAGGAGAGTCAGAGCAGGAGTCACGGCTGCTGCCACTCTGCTCCAGGAGGTTCTAGAAGGTTCTCCCAGGAGGACAGAGAAGGATCTACGGCTCCGACGTTATCGACTTCAGCTGGAACGTTCTTCATCTCAGCTGCTCTGTAGAATTCTTCACATCTGACGGAGTCAGCTCTGTTTAAACTGGTGGAGTGTGTGTGTGTGTGTGTGTGTGTGTGTCGGCTCTCAGCTGCTGCTGCTGCGTCGACTTTTCTCCTTCAACATCACGGACCTTAAAAAAACCTAACGAATGTATTTCACCTGTTTTTGTCTGTTGCTTTTTCATCTTCCGTTACGTCAAAAATCACAGACCATAAACAGGAAGTGGACGAGTTAAGGCGTCCAGACGCCCAAGGGCCGGTCGTAAAAGAAATGAAAGAAGATTCAAAGGAACTGGACTTCAGAGTCAAAGACGTCCTCCAGGATTCTCTGAGTAAAAAGTCAAGGATATTGAAGGAGAAACAGCTTTATTTTCCTCTTCAGACGCTGACGTCCACTTCCTGTGTACGGTCTACTCAGTCAGTCGGCTGCGGCTCGTCCCTAATCGTTATTCGTATGGAAAAGCAGGATGAGGTGGAGCGGGAAGAAGACAATCAGACGTACAAATAATCACAGCTGAAGGAACCCTCCTCCATTTCACTTTTGTTTGAGCGTCCGTAGCGGAGCGATGTTGCAGATGAAACTGTCCGCAGGTCAAATGTCACCACTCTTGTTTGACCTTTGACCTTGACCACTGTGCACTCCGGCAGTTGTTTTTAACGAATCAGCATCAATGAAAAAGACAGGTGGTGTCGTTTCTTTATGCGTCCTGACACGTGCAATACGTCCTCCATGTAAAAATGGTGCAATCAGTCCTTCAGGTAAAGAACGTAGCATTTTTTTTTTTTTTTTACCACTTTTCTCTGAGATGTTACTGTTCAGAACAAACGGCGTGAAACCAGAACCGCTTCATGACATAGCTTTTTTTTTTTTACTTCTCATTTTCATCCGTCTTGTTTCAAGAAGCCAAAAATCGTATATTTTTTCTTTACAAAAAAAAAACTGCTCGTGGTCATCCTGAAGAACTGTAGTATATGTAAAATAAAAACTTCTAGAAAAGTGAGTTCAGTGCTTGTTGTTTTTATTTCCTCCTGTTCAGGATCAACAAAATATTTTCACAGTAAAAGACAGAAACAGAAGTTACAGTAGGGAAAAAGAACAGCTGCAAAATAGATTTAAATTTAATTTTTTATATTAGACAGAAAAATAACGACGTTATTGTTTTAATTTTTAAAGACTTTCTGTGAATCCTCTGACCAAAGAGTAGGAAGAAACAAATGTTTCAACAGGAAGTGAAAGAACTGGTCACAGAGTTGACGTCGGCCGATGATGACGAACAGAAATGTTTTCACTACAGTTTTTTTTTTGTTTTTTTTGGTAAAACCCCATTGAGGTAAAGTAGTGGTTCCCAAGGTGGGGGGTGAGCCCCTCTAGAGGACACAGAGCCGTTGAAGGATGTGTCATAGTTTCATCTATGGCTTCTTTTTCTTGTGCAGTCTGAATTTAAAGGGACAGTTCACCTGACAGTCATAACAAATGTTCTCTCTTCAGTTTGAGTGAACTGAGCCTTTAAAACGCTGAGGTCTTTCACCTCCCGATATTCAGTGACCCGGTGTAACAAACTGTGACCTCTGACCTTCGACCCCAACATTCAGTCACCATCACAGGGAGGAGATGCATAGGTGTTAAAAAAATAATAAAAGTAACGTCAAATTATTTTGTTTCCAAAATGAAAACAATTCATTAATTTCAAATGTTCTGAGTTGGACTGTCACTGTTAGTGTTGTTGTTTCAGGAACGGCTCAGATGAACGTGGATAAAGTTTGAGTCTTTGACCCTCCAAACAGATAAATTAATGCTCATTTCAGACAGTCAGCCCTCTGATCCTCAGACGTGTGTCAGATTTGTGCTTGTTTAGTGTAACACACACCCCCCCCGATCCCCTCATCCAAAAACTAAGTGTCTACAAAGTGTCAAACTTGGTGACAGGAAAAAGTGCCAAAAAGTTCTAAAGTATAGATTTCATACCTTGTGTTTTATTTTTTTCTTAATCCTCTGACACTTTCACTCTGGAAAGAATTGTGATGAAAAAAAAAATGACAGTTTTTTTCCTGTTGTTTTGGCAGCTGTTTTCGAAGATGCAGGATTTTTTTTTTTTTTTTTTACAGCAACAGTGATAACTTTGGTGTTAGTGCATAGCTGTGGAGCCGTATAATCTATGAGGAATATCTACACACTCTGGATTTATTCTGGATTAGATTATCTAGCAGTGAGCAGCAGGTTCCACAGGCGGCTCTCTAACGTCAGCGTAGGAGGAAATCCCTCGCTGTAGGAGACGAAGAAGAAAAAGTTCTCTGGCTACTTGGACCGGGACCCTGGCGCTGGAGGGCGCTCTTACGTCTGACAGGTGCGAAAATAAAAAGTCCAATAACTGTGAAGACCCGGAAACCAACCTGAACAGAGACCGATCCAAAAACATCCTCCTCCTCATCGTTAGACCGATCCAAAAACATGCTCCTCCTCATCGTTCTCCTCCTCATCGTTCTCCTCCTCCAGCTGCTGCTCCTCTGAGTATTTTTAATCAGTTCCTTGATCCACAGATCCGACTCCAGTCTGGAAGATTATCCTTACAAAAGAACCTTTAAACAAAAATGAGATTACTTTTTTTTCTCTCCAAACAATCTCATGTTCGTCTTCGGACGTAACTCTGTGGTCGCTCACCTGTGATTGGTCAATCACCAGCCAGCGCTCGGAGCTCGTCTGTTTGTCCGGACCGTTCAGAGGTTCCCGCAGTCTGACCTTCACCTCCAGCCGACCTCCTGTGTGTTTACGACCGTCCATCACCTGATGATGGTCAGAGGAGACAGAACTTCATCGTTGATTTAATTCCTTAACAGTTTGTTATTATTTCTTCTCTGATTCTGGAGTCCAGGAGAACATGACGAGGGTCTTCACTCACCTCCACGATCTCCCTGATCTCACTCTGCGTCTCCAGTTTGTCCAGCTTCACCACGGCCGTCCCGATTGGTTTATCGCTCCGGAAGAAACCGCTGTGAGAAGACGCAACAACAACAACATCTGTAAACGTCCTGTGAGTCAGAGCACTAACGGTACCAACTGGAACTGATTCTGACAGTGAGTCTGACGACAGCCCAGCAGGAGGCGCAGCTTCATCTTCCTTCAGTGATGGTGGAAATGTTTACCCGTGACATTCTCTCTCTCTCTCTCTCTGACTCACCCTTTGTGCAGCAGCTCCAGTTTGAGGCCTTTGACGGTCACCACTCTCCTGAAGCCGCGGTGGTTCCTGTTGATGGACAGCGTGAAGCTCTGGTTGAATTCTGGGAGAGAAGAGACGCAAAGATCAGCAGAGGCGACAACTGTTGGGGCGGGGAACTCCGTAAAACCACCAGGAAGTGAAAACCCTGGGCTGGAGCGAGGCCGCCCTCTGACCTGGGGAGCTGGTGTTCTTCATGACGTTCGTCCTGTGTTTCTGAGGCTGATCCTGGACAGAAGACAACGAAAAGGTCAGTCTAAATTAACAATACCAGGCCTGGAATTTAAGGCCAACCTTGAACTTCCTTACAGAGCTGGGGTACGGGAAGTCAAACTTAACGTAGGCATCCAGGTCGTTGGTTTGAATCCCTGTAGAGTTAAAAAAAAATGTATTCATTTTTGACCAAGGTGTCAACAAAAACAAACAGAATTCATCAGAATTTTCACAAATATAAAATCAAATTATTAATAACTGGGAGTGTCTTCAACAAGGTCAGGCTGATTGTTCTATTCACAGTTAAACATGTTTAACATGTAGTGCTTAGTTTTTTACCACTGGGGGCAGGAAGGTTCATGGCTTTGACGATGATAACCACCATGTCAGTGCTGCTCAGATCTGGGAAGATCCTGGGGATGAAGACGAGAGGAAGGAATTCAAACGGGAAGAGTTTGAGGAGAGGCAGAAACCTGTCTCTGGAGAAAGAGATAAAACGTTCCCGTGAACTCCCACCTGACTGTGTTGAAGGAGCGCTCCTCAAAGCGATGTTTAGGAGGAGGCAGACCCCTGGACTGAGCCAACCTCAGGACCTCCAGACTCTTCTTACAGCTTTCTGCCATCTTCTCAAACCTGCAGAAACAAAGTCAGAGATTTAAAAAACAAAATATGAGATTCATCATCATCTGCAGCAGTGTTTGGACTGGAGATTAACGCTGCCCTCTAGTGGACATATTGCTGTAAACTGAGTCTTACTTTGTGGTTTCAGAGATGTTGCCCAGGTGAGTGAACTGCTTGGAGTAAGTCATGCATTTCTGAAAAAGACAGAATAGTCAAGGTCAAGTGTAGTAAAAATGTCTGACTTCACAGAGAGCATCAGAATTTTTTTTTTCTTTACCTCGTACTGCTCTTTGAGGATCTTTGCCAGCTGCACGTAAACCTGCTCAGCTTTCTCTGAGATCTGAACGTCGCTGTGATGAACCAGGATGAAATCCTCATCATCGTCACCAGGGGGCGACGGCAACTGCAGGCGGAGAACGAGGAGAGTTGGCTACAGTGGCATGTTTAGTTCTAAGCACCGATGAAGCCCCCCCCCTCACCGAGCTGATGTCCACACTCTCTCCCTGCCGCGCTGCTTCGATCATGGGGTCGAAGCCCTTGGCCGCTCGCAGTAAAGACTTGGCCTGCTCCAGGTCGTTCTTCTGCTTGGCCTGCAGCGCCGCCTTCTGGTACTGCTTCTTGCGACCCTCCAGGAACTCCAGCTGCTGGATGCCTGGGAGTCAAAGGGTTGGGTTAAAAAAAGTCCTTCTTTATAAGAACCGTTTACTGGAACCGACCTTTTGGTACCAACCTGTAGGAGAGAGTCCTCCTTTAGCAGATGATCTGTCAGGGGACGCTGACGGAGACCTCTTCCGTCTGTCACCAGCAGCGGAGACGTCTAGTGTTTCTTTCTTCAGCTCCTGTGGAACAGCGGGCTTGGGCCCAGACAGACACGTGACCTTTGATTAGAACCAAACCTTAAACAGCAACAAACGGTCAGAGCTGGTACGAACAGCCACCTCCTCTTCTCTCTCCTCCTCCTCGTCTTCATTCGCTGCCTCATTCGTGGCACCGGTCGAGGTCAGTTTGTCGGCCGTTTCCAGAGCGGCGATGAAGCCCTGCTCGGCTCCTGTAGATTTGTGACCTGGGATCGGAGGGAAGCCTGCGGACGACCGAGACCAAAGTCCGTCACCTGAATGAGCTGAAGACGCCAAAATAACAACGTGAATCCTGACGGGTTCTCACCGGGTGGAACTGGCAGCTCGTCAAAGTTGACCGTTTTTCCTGCCTTGTGGGACCTGATGGCGCTCTGGTATTGCTGCAGGAGGAGAAAACACATTTGGTTTAAACCTCAGGTCAGTTCTCCACAGGATTCTCAGTCCTGTCAGTCTGAGTCGTACCTTGGCGATCCGGTCGTGCATTCGCGCCTTGCGCTCGTTTCCGTCGGCTCTGGCCTGAGCGGCGGCCTCCACGTACTTGACCTGTCGCTGCTCCAGAGCCTCCAGAGCATCTTTAGGAGCTGCAGGAGCTGAGGAGGCTGCAGGAGCTGAGGCACAAGGAGGAGGAGTTCAATAAGGGTTTCTGACCATCACACTAATGAGAACGTCTTTGTATCAGTGGCTTTTTATTAACAAATCATGTCAAATAATAATAATATTAATTAACAAATCATGTCAAATAATAATAATAATAATATGATTGAGTCCCTTATTCGTCCCACAATGAAAGTGAGTCTTCTTAAAGAAGTTAGAGATTAAAGAAAATTGTCTAAATAAATCTAAAAGTGTTTTACTCGTCCTGTGACGATCACCTGACTTCTTTCCTTCCTCAGTCAGTGATAACGTGGTGACAGTGTGTTGTTAACACAGTAAAACCGTGTGTTATTGACTCAGTGGTTTAATAATTCTCACCTGCAGCTGCAGCAGCAGCAGTCGACTGTGTGACCTGTGTGTCCTGAGGAGAGGGAGGTTCCCGCGGGGGGGCAGAGGCAGAACTTCCTCCTGAGGCTGCAGTGACAGGAGACGCGGTGAGTCAGAGAGACACGGACGACACGGCGTTTCCTGTTTCAAACACTGATCACATTTGAGTGGTGTTGTACTGAGCCCAGTCACTGGGTGGCGCCCTCCCCTGTGGGAAACTAACTCCCTTCAGTTAGTTCCACCTGGTGGTCTCTCAAACCCACAAAAATATTATTTCTGACTGTATGTAAATCACAGTTAATTTTGTTTTTTCATTTTAATATTTGTTAAGTCTGTCTTTTCGTCCTCACCCTGTCCTGGGGGTGGAGGGAGACTCCCCAGGTCCACACTCTGTCCTTTCTCCAGTGCCTCCAGCATTGGATCGAAACTCTGCAACAACAACAACAACAAAAAAAAAAAAAAACCAACAGTGTGAGAGATAATGTTGGTCTCTGCCAGCATCCAGATTGTTCAGATGTTTCACATTCTCTCCAGGAAACCATGTGACCCAGAAACATCCAACCTGTTTTGTTTAAATGATCTCTGGATGAAATGACACTAAAAAACAAAGCAGTTTAAAAAGTTTCAATCAAAAAACACCGAATAAAATCTGTTGATTTTTATTTACACAGATTAGAAAATAACATTCAATTCAATGTCTAAAATGTCTTAAACATTTGTCTTAAACGTGATTATGAAACAATTTAGAAATAATTTTCTACATCCATTCACGCTGTTCCATCGTTTCAGATCGTTCCTGTCAAACACCACCGACTTCACCTCCTACACACGACACATTTTACCAGACCACTGGAGGTGGAGACGCTCACCTTTCCGATCCTGAAGAAAACCTTGGCCTGATCCAGGTCTCCCTGCTTCTTGGCCGTCAGAGCTGCCATCTTGTATTCTCGCTGTCGCTCCAACAGCATCGTCCTGGTCCCTGTGAAGACAGAGACACCGGACGGTCAGAGCAGAGGACGGACGCAGTCGTGACGTGACCTGCAGCAGAAACTGACCGTCTGTCCGACCGCTGTGGAGCGGGGGGGCTGACTCTTCTGTCTCTCTGCTCAGATGTGGGGAGGTGGCGCAGCTGCTCTGCTCCTCATCGCTGGTGGGCGTCACGATCTTTGGTACGACCACAGGAGCGGCAGCAGGGGGCGTCGTGGCCTCATGCGGATCTGACCCAGCGGAGTCAGAAGGCGACGGTAGAGGAGGAGCGGGCCGTGCAGGAGCGGCGAGCTCAGGAGGAGCAGCAGCCCTGGGAGCTCCGGTGGCCACGGGCGGCGGGATCTCCGCCTCGTTCACCGGCCTCCCCTTCTTCACGGCAGCTAACATGGTCTCCAACGTCTGCAGGTGACACCAAATGTAAATGATATTTAAACAAAAATTATATTCAATTTAAAAACAAAATAAACCAAAAAATACATTTTATTATATATATATAAATATATATATACATATATTTAAGTATATGTTTTCTGTGGTGTGTACAACATTTTCATTTTGACTTTACTGACCGACCTCAGTCATTTCCAGACTAACAACAATGTAAATAAATGATGAAGTCATCGACCATCGACCGTAGAAGAATCAATGGCGCTCTCTGTTGTCCTACCTTCAAACCGCGGTCAAACCTCCTGGCCTTTGAAGACTCCCCCGCCCTCTTGGCGTTCTGTGAGGCCGTCTTGTACATGGAGATCCTCTCCTCCAGGGTGTGCTGGAGGCTGCCAGGGGGCGCCGAGGAGACCTTCACTTCCTGCTGTAGTACCACCAGAACAGAGAAGGGAGAAGGTGTCACGTGAAGAACGTGTGGGAGATGAGGGAACAACTGTGTGTGTGTGTGTGTGTGTGTGTGTGTGTGTACCTGAGGAGGCTGTGATGACGGTGTCTCTGCCTCAGAGCCTGGAACAGAGGCAGCAGATGTGGGTGAACTGGCGGCCTCCTCCTCCTCCTCCTCCTCCTCCTCACCAACCACTTCCTGTAGCTCTGCCTGATGAAGTCAAATTAGATCATCTGATTAACAGTGACTGCTGGTCGGAGAAGATGAGATTCAGACGACGCTTGTGACAAATGTTTTCCTCTGTGAGCTTTGGAAAAACAATCCACCCTGAGCGTCCAAACTGAGGCCCGCTCCATCACTGAGGGTTAGGGTTACGATATGAAACATCAAAGGATCTGTTTCAACTATTTCAAATGACCAAAACTACTTGACAAGAAAAAAGGATCTTATTAACAATACAATGTAAGTTGTGCTCATTTCTGCCCAGTTATCGTCTACAGTGTAGTTTATAAGTCTTTAATGTTTGAATTAGAAATACGAAACATCCTGACATGAACTCTCTCTGACGCCGAGGACGACGTCAGGATGTCACACTCGTTACTAACCAGCAAATCTTCATCATCCTCCAAGTCTTCGTCGTCATTATCGTCCACGTCTCTCATACACGCTTCGGCCATTTTTGCAATGTCGTCCATGGGCAGAGGACCTTCAACATGAGAAGGACAGGACGTTTTTAACTGAGTTGATCAGTGCAGAGGATGAAGCACAGGTCAGTGAAGGCACCGCTGCCTCATGTTCATCAGTCAGAGCTGAGTATGTGAGGTTTGATCTCGTACACACTTCACTTGCAGTTTTGCTGCCGTTGCTGCAGACACATGCGATGTGGTTAAAATGAGGAGCTGCAGAGGTTTGTACCATGTAGTACTGCAGTATGACCTAGTATATCTGTGGCACAGGTATTCAGGTTGCTGGTTCAGAAGCTTCAAAATGAAATTTTCATGCCACTGTTTTAGACCTGGTTTGTTTGTTTTGGTCTTTTGGTTTAAAGGACATCGTGTTAAAGGATGTGAAAATCGGTAAAAATTGAAAAGTTAATTGTGACCTTTAAATTCCCTCCAAATCCTGAATGTGTCAGCTGGGTGGTCTGAAACTACGTATGAATCCTAACCACTGCACTCACTCTTGCCCTTCGGCCTGGCTCTCCCCCTGGAAACAGCTTTGTTTCCTGTGATAGCAGCAAGTTCAGCCTCCAGGTCCGGGTCGTCCAGATTATTGTCCTGCATTCCCATCATCATCTCCTCAGGGTTCATGTCTCCAAACAGACCAAACTGGAACCAGGAAGCACGAGGGTCAGTTTTATTCCTCCATCATTTTCTTTTTTTCACTTCTTGTATTAATTCAACAACATTTAGAAACCTTTTCTTCAACTTGTTTTCTTTTGCCTCGTGCCTATTTACATGTATGCTGTCCTGCTTCAACTGAGTTTTATTTGGTATCTCTTTAGTGCAGATCTCCACCCTTTTTGTCAATCCCTCTCTTCTCTCAATAGAGATGATACTGTTATCTGCTCACATCACGGTCCGTAGAGCCTCCGACCGGACTACCTGACCTGGTGAGCTCAGCACAAGTCCGGTGAGGGTGGGTGTGGCTGAGGCGGAAACGCAGGAGTCTTATAACTAACTGCTGGTTAGCTTTTCTAACCGTAGACTGAAGGTTGTATAAAACTACTGTCATTCCAGCCGCTGTCATGTTTTTATAAATGATTTTGAGGCTGTAAACCACAGCTGCACTGTTTTATTTTAGGAATGTCACTTGTTTTGTTGTAGATCAAGTGACCAGATAAAACACAATCCTAAAAGTAACAGCTACAGGAAGAGCATGTGTCATAGTTAAGCTAACGAATAAGTCTGTTTTCATTATCCCCATACGGTAGAAATGGGCGATAATATTACATTTATCGATCGAAAGATTAAATAGCACGACTTGACTGAACAGCTGTTTGTTTCTTTTACCTGCATGGCTGCAGCTCCCTGTCCTCTGGGCTGTGGAGCTCTCTTCTTCTTAGCAAACATGTTGTTGTTGTTGTTGTTGTTGTGGCTTGTTGCTCTAACAAGCCCCTCCGTGTCACTCGTGTCTCAGGCGACACCAAAGATCCTCAAAGGCCGATCTGTAGGTGCAGGCTCGGGTTTCCTAATGTCAGCGAGAGCTTGTGTGTGTAGTTAAAAATCATGTGAACGACTGTCAGGTGCCTTTAAAAACACACAGACGAGCTGGTAACTGACAGTTAGCCGAGCTGTTAGCCTTTAGCATGCCATGACTCTTCTCAGTCAAAAAAGTTAATTTCCTAACCGGAAGTGGAGGATGTCCTTCAGAAACGACGTGTGCCTGTACTGAGTCGTGTGTGTGTGTTACCTGTCGTGCTCCACACTTCAAAGGAGAACACTTTTTCGAAAACAACTGTCTTTTTTCTGTGGTTTTGGTTTGACAGGAGGCGTCATGGCTGTTTGATTGCGCGTGCGCATAACGAGGGCGTGGCCAGGTTTGTTTCAGTTATAGAATATGTATGGCCCTCTGCTCAGACTTGCAGGAACTACAGTGTACTCGGTAACAGTGGTGTATCGTTGAGTCAAGATATGGACTTTAATAGACTACAATGGGATAATGTGGGGTGTTTTGTAGTAGAAAGTAGAACTGGATGGAGAAGAGCAATGATTCCCAGCTGACATTTCTCGATTTTTTTATTCAAATATCTACTCAGAATGTAGTCCATCTTCGTACTGGGTGACCTAAAACGCTGTTGTTTGTAGTAGCAATCACTGCAGGTGTAATTGTAACTGACAGCTTGATTTATTTTTCAGTTTAAAATAATTAGTTTAAATGATTTTTAAATTTTTTGTATTGAAACAGGAAACTGAAAACAGCAATTTACTTTCTGCGCAGAGCTGCCTGTGAGGTTTTACCTGTCAGTTAAAACTGAGGTGCAGAAACCCCGCAAACATCTTACATTGGATTACATGGCCTTAAAGGAGGTTCTCCTGCTCTTTATGTTAAATTATAAGACTTAAAAAACACACACCAACAGCGTGTTACAAAATATTTAATATACATTAATTTATATGCTATTACATATTGGCTGGATAAGAATACATGGAATTGTTTTCAAGAAAATTTGCAAAGCATAGGTAGCATTTCTTTTTCTGGCACTTTAGAAAAAAAAAAGATCTAAAATTCATTCATCTCTACCACTGACCAGTTTAGGGTAAGACGAGCCGATGGATCTGCCGTGACGATAGACGACCAGCTCCAGCACGTATGCGTTCACCTCCACCAACACAGACGTGGTCTTTGCAGTGGACATCAGGAAGACGATGGTGTACAGAGCGACCTCAAACTCTGGACTGACGCCGATGAAGGAGCTGCCGATTGGTTTGACTAAACCTTTCCAGCTGAACTGAAGCTTCAGGACATGGTCGTCCTCATCAGGCTGGGAAATGATGACGTAAAAAAAGGATGAATGTTGGGACA
>NC_024326.1:13358175-13371739 GCF_000523025.1 Cynoglossus semilaevis
GTTGAGTATAGACTCCTACTGTCTTCTTGTTGTTTCTTGCTTTAAAGCCTTTATAGTCAACATGGCCGTGTTTCTCCTGCAGGTAGAACTGGACCCAGTTGTGCAGACCCATTATCTTCTTACCATTCTTAGTTTCTCCAACAAACACATGCTCAAATCCACAAGAATCTTCACTATAATGGAATAAGTGTATGATTACATTCACTGTGCAAATAGTATTAACATTATTGTTATTATTATTATTATTAATCCATGTTCATTCTGGCTGATTCATCTGCAGAGATTTCACGTCAGTTAATCCTCGGTCCCTGCAGGAGAACTCACCCTCCACTTCTGTCCCGGTGGTAAAGGCGGAACCAGATGTCAAACAGCTGATTTTTGAACTGTGCAGGATCCATCGGTGACTTGCCCTTCTCTATCAGATACTGGTGAGCAGACTGGACAGAAACAAAACAATGAAAATATTACATGAACAACATTCAGTCATTAATCTTTGACTGAATAAAATTTCCCATTTGTCCTTCACTTAAAGTACAGTACCATCATGACATCCGTCTCCATTATTGCGTCGAGAAACAGTCTGTTCTCCTGAAGCTCCTCTGAAGTGACCGTCTCTGACACGCCGGTGGACGTCTCGTAGTTGTCCAGCAAGTTGATGAAGTCTGCACGTAAAAAAACAAATATGAATGTTCTCAGTATAAAAGTTTAATGAGCTGAAACTAGGTTCAATCACATTCATGTCCACAGTTACTCAGATGAAAACAGTTTTAAAAACACACTGAATGTTCAACGATTCCACCATCAATCCAGGGCTTCCTTATACACAGTCAAAACACACACATATCTACCTGCTGCTATTTGTATTTCTGATCCAGCAACATTAAGGAAAAGTGTTTTTTTTATTTAGTACCATATTTCCCAGACTATAAGTGCCACCTTTTTTCATCCTTTGGCTGGGTTTGCAACTTATATATTAAAATATATAATTTTACTTGTTCGTTACTTTCACACTAACAGCCGCTAGAGGGCACTGATGTGACTTAATACCCGGAGCTTATAGTCCGGAACATACAGTAATATTGATTGATCTCAATGATTAATCGAGGTAAATCCACAGCCATGCTTTGATTAATCATATTATTAAACCTTCACAGCCTCAGTTGAAAGCAGTTTTAATCATCAGTAGCAACAGGAACTTACGAGCGTATGTTTCGATGCTCCTGAGTTTGGCCTCATCGACGTAGGTGAAGAGCGGAGCCTGGGCTCTGTCCGTGGCGTAGTTGCTCCCCTGAGCCACGTAGCCGGCTCTGCCCTGTTTAAATCAGAGCAGAAGCACACAGAGAGGAGTCAGCCTAATCTGGCACAACCAAAACACAGAGATTTCCTCAGTGTGAAGCCATGCAGGCGGCTCTGACAAGCTGATTCTGAGTTGTTGTCAACATCTGCCATCCTTCGGGTCAAGGAGGATGGCTCTGTGGTCCCTGAATGCAGCAGCAACACAGCTTGGATGCGCGGTGGAATCTGGGGCTTTCATCACATGCATAATTTTGGGGAAGAGTCTATTACTTACTTGATATCTTTGCAAATTAGCTGTTTCAAGCCCCTCCAATGCCTTCAAGAAGCAACAGACATTTAGCTTTTTTACAATGTTTTAAATACCACACTCACACTCAAGTTTTTCTGCCGATCTTTTCCTGTTTCTGCAGAAATCACCAAAAAATGTTTCCAAACGATCTGACACAGTCCCATCAGTTTGAATGAAAAGGCACCCTCCAAATATCTATTTAAAATGCAATATATGGCACATATAGAAGTGATGATAACGGACTTGTCTACTGACCTGGGGTGAGATGATGTAATCAGACCCTGGTCTGAGGCGGTTGCGGTCCAAAGCCCAGAGATTTCTCACAATCTCACTGAGATCTGAGTCAACTTCTTGTCTGGGAAATTAAAAAAAATCACAAACAAAAACTTTTTTAAAAAAAGTAATGGGGGAAATGTGATTTGTTTTGCCCTCTGTTAAAACCCAGCGGAAACATGTTGCAGGTGTTATGATGGTGGAGCTGTCTGTTCACGTCTCTCACCTTGACATTTTATTGAATATTTGACAAGTTTAACAAAAAGAACTGGAGAAAAATATGAAGTGGGTTCAACTCCCGTCATCAGCTTTTCAACAACTACTGATTTGATAATTCAAACCTGAGGCGATGTCATTGTAGGAGCCTTTTATGTGTTTGTGTCATGTGACCTTGTCATTCATGGTCGGTAGTTAACTAGAGCTTGGTTATGATCAAAACAAATGTCTCCTGCAGCCCAAAACTGAAATAACGTCAACTGTCAATGTCTTACTTGCTGGTAGACTTTGAGAAGGTGTTGATTTGTTGCTAAGATGAAAACAGGAAGAAAGAAAAAGGGAAGAAAGTTGGTCAACGTGTCAAATTCCCTCTTGTTGGAAATAACACCAGTTTGTCTTCAGGTTACTCTTGTACCTGATGCACACAGCTCACATCTGAGAAATAAGAAAAGGGAACCATATGTGGCCCATAAAATGTGTCCACTGTGGACCGTTGCCATCCGTGGATACACACTGTCTGTGTATCTAACACAAACTAACAGCCCCACCCTTTTTGAAAATAAAAAATATCAGACGACAGGCGCATGAGTAAGACACAGTTGACAGGAAATTTCCAGACGTAGTTCTGCAGCAGTGTCTGGACCAGTGCACTAATGACTGTAACCACAAACAATTCCCCTCCAGTTTATTCACAATAACACGGATCAACATGAGTCTCGGGTTACAGTGAAGCCACTGTTTACATGACAATAATATATCTCCCCAAAGAAGACGTTGCGCTTAGAAACAGGTTTTAAAAGTTCTGGAAGTGTCGTCCAGCAATCAAATAAAATGTCAAATAAATAAATAAATAAATAGAGTACAGATGAACGACTTTGCTTTATTTTGTGTATTTTGCATCCAGATCTTACCTCCTTGCCATGATTTCGCTGAGTTGTAAATGTTCATGTAACTTCCCTCTTCTTATCCTCCACCAAGATTTCTGCTTCCAGGGAACTGTTATTTGAAGCGTCCTTGACGTCCCAGTATATATTAACCAATCACAGGGTTCCAACTACACCCCTTACATCACATCAAAACAGTCGGTCTGTACTCGTAAAAAAGCTGATTTTTTCTAACCATTTACATGTAATTAGTCTGTGTGTTAATTTTTTTTATTTAAAAGAAAAACATCACAAGGGTTTTGGACGTTCTTGATGAACAAGAATTGTTCATCCCATGCTCTTATTGTGAAAACCAAACTACCGGATGAAGCATGGTGGGGTTTTGCGCAGGCCCAGTGGCTCTACACGTTGTTTTGAAAACGGAATAGAAGCATGTGTTTATATTCTAATATAGTAGCGTTATAGCCAGTCTATATAACTAGTTTTGTTTGTTTTACCCCCATAGACATTAGGCGATTTTCTTCGCTAACTGTCATTTCACCAACACGACAACACGTACCTAGAAAAAGGACAAGTTTGAAGGAAGTTACCTGGCTAAGCTAACATTAGCAGCATGGCAGCTGTACTGGAGCTGATCGCTGGGAGCTACGAGCAGATAGTCTTTGGTTACAGAGTGAAAACTGATGAAAAAGTAAGTCAGAGTTGAGTTCGTGCCTGTGATTTTTAAAAATGTTTGTGTATTTCATGTCATGTCGTGTCGTGGTGTAAAAAAGGAATGTAACCAATGTTTTAAGCAAGTTGAGCATTTTCCCTAATTTGATTATTGTTTATTCTTTATTTTGTGGCCTCTCGTCTGTCTGTTGCAGGAGTGGACATCAAAAGCAAACTTCACACATCACGCCCATACTGCCTCCATATCAGCTGTTGCAACCAGTGAGAGGTTCGTTGTCACAGGAAGTAAAGATGAAACCATTCAGCTGTATGACATGAAGAAGAGGACAGAGCACGGCTCCCTGCTGCATCATGATGGTGAGTATCTCTGCTACCGTCCGACTGTTCACAAAACCACAGAAGACAACAGTGTTTGCTTCTACTTTTTCAACAACAACAACCAAACATGAATGTGTGAGGATGATAAAGGCGTATGTATCGTTCTAATTTCCTTCTTAATGCACAGGCACCATCTCCTGCCTTGAGTTTTATGGATCATCTCACCTGCTGAGTGGAGGAGAAGATGGACTCCTGTGTGTGTGGAGCACCAAGAAGTGGGAGTGTCTGAAGTCCATCAAAGCTCACCAGTAGGCACCGAGCAGATAGAAATAAAACAACGTCGTGTTTTTTATGACTGTTGTAAAGTTATGTTTTTTTTCCCACTCTTCCTCAGAGGTCATGTCACGTCGCTGTCCGTCCACCCGTCTGGAAAACTTGCTCTTTCAGTAGGAACGGATAAAACTCTGAGGTAAATTCAAAGTTGTGGCACATCAGTCTTCAGACACAGCATCAGAGGTGACACCTGTTTGTTTGATTCTGTTCAGAACGTGGAATCTAATCAACGGAAGGTCGGCATTCATCAAAAACATTAAACAGAGTGAGTGTCCTTGTCCTTTGAAGCCCCCTGCTGGTTTCACATCAGAATGAGTTCAACTGAAGGTGTTCTGTCTCTGCACTCTCTCCTCAGACGCTCTCATCGTTCGATGGTCCCCTGATGGTGATAAATACGTGGTGGTGGTCGACGACAAAGTGGACATTTACGACCTGAAGACGGCGTCTGTGACAGGAACTCTCACAAACCCCAAAAGAATCTCATCCATTAAGTTCTTAAATGTTAGCGCTCCATCTAATACTTAGCACGACAGCATAATAGAATCACAGTCACTTCACTGTACATTTGTTTTGTTGTTTTTTTCCCAGAACTCCCTCCTGGCCGTGGCAGGAGACGATGACACTGTGAGGTTTTACGACATGGAGAAAGAGAAGTGGGTGTGTGAGTTCAAGGCTCATGAAACCAGGTGATGACTCTCAGCTTCCTTTTCTACATTTCCAGTAGTTTTCAGGGAGAAGTGATGTGTAAAAAAATATTTACAAATAAAACTTCTTTTCCGTGACACCAGAGTTAAGGCCATTGACAGTTTCAACATGGAGGATTACTGCGTGCTGGTGACGGCTTCAAATGACGGATTCATCAAAATGTGGAAAGTCCATCTTAAAGAGGTATGTCCCTGTCGAGGGCAGCCAGAGTGTCTGGTACTGTGATGTGCAGTATAACTAAGGTCAAACAGTCTTAAACACCGACATTTGACACATAAATTACACTTGTGTGTAACCAGGATCTCGAACCTCCAACCCTCCTGGGGGAAGTGAACACGACAGCCAGACTGACGTGTCTGGCAGTTTGGAAACCTACATCAGTGCAGCAGGTGGCCGAGGAGCCAGAAGCCGAGGCCACGACGTCGCAAGGTGAAAAATTTAATTATTATTTTATATTGTATTTATTCATGTGCCAAAGAAGAGAAAGATGCAAAATTCCTAGTTGAATCTAGTGGCTCAGTGAGACGTTAGCCACCGGTAATTCACTTCCCATTTGTTCAGTTGTCTTCAGACACCTTCTGTATTACATTTAATTTTATTTTGACACTGTTACTCCTCTCCTTAGAACTCGCAAAGGAACTTTTGAAGCCCAAGAGAGTTCGGATTGCAATGGAAGAAGTCATTCTAGAAGATGAGAGCAAACCCAAGAAGAAGAAGAAGAAGAAAGGTGGAAAAAAATAAACACCAATAAAAGTATTTTAATATCTTTCCCTCTCGTTATCTGTTTTATCTGACCTTTTTGGGTCAAATATGCCGTTTTCAAGTGTTAGCCACTAGGCGGAGACATATCACAATTTGACAAACTTTTATTTTTAAAAACACTTTATAACGTTCAGTACATTATATTGTTGTCATTACAGAAAAGACGGTGTGTCATAATTGAGAAATAAAAATGCTTTATTTTTATCCTAGGTAGAATGCCTGCTGTTTATTTTTACTTGTCTGAAGTGCAGTTTGAGAAATTTCTGGTCAAATCTGAAATAAAGTGTTAATTTTATACGTTTGTAATTCCAACTGTCTACTTTAAATATTTGCTAAAAATTAGGGCAGGTTAAATGTTTGCAAGTTTCTTTTATTTTTACTTTATATATGTATATATATTTACTTTTACAAACACGTATGTATATTACTATATATACATACGTTTCCTTATTGTGGGAGCTATTTCACTTTACGCCAGCAGGTGGCCGCAGTGCGTTTAAAGCCTCACTTGACAACATTTTAAATCGAGGGAAAAAGAAAATTCTACCTTGACTCCGGAAGTGTAAACATTTCGACTCTGTTTTTGAACGTAGTAAAACAACCAGTAAAAAGTGAATTGTACAACTCACTGGAAGACACATTTTTAGGGGTTAAAAACGACGGAATCTGTGTGTTTTCTGCCGAACAGCTGTTAAAGTGACTCCAGCTCGGTTCTGTTGATCATGGCTGTGGACTGGCTCGGTTTCGGTTACGCTGTTCTGGTGACAGCAGGAGGAATCGCTGGTTATTACAAAGCAGGTGAGAAGGAAACAATAATACAACAAGATGGCGACGTGAATTAGGGCCACGTTGAGAATTTTGAATTAGTTTTAGTTGATTATTATTCATCATGTCCAGTAATAAATTCTTAAATGTTTCTTTAAACACACAGACAATAAGAAAAGTATTTCTTCATGATGACCTAAATGTATTTGTACATTTAAATTAAATTAAGACCAGTTTCCAATGTCTAAATGTACAAAAATATACTTAATATTGCAGAGAAGCTCACATTTCCAACTAAAACCTAATCTTCCAGTGTGTCCTTGAACTTCCTCCTCAGGCAGCACTTCCTCTCTGGCTGCTGGTCTCCTCTTTGGCCTGTTGGCTGCCGTCGGTGCTCATCTGTCCACTCACAATCCAAAGAATATCTGGCTGTCACTTGGTGAGTGAGGTTGTTTTTAATCTTTAATGACTTTGTTAAATTCACGAACACACGTCACAAGTGAACCATCCTGTCCTCCTCCACCAATCACACGCAGGCACCTCAGGAACACTGACGGTGGTGATGGGACTGAGGTTCGTCAACTCTTGGAAGTTCATGCCAGCTGGTTTAATGACTTTAGTCAGGTAAAAATGATACTGATTTCATTCAGTTTCAGACTGTTAATGGACTACGAGCAGTGACTTACAGTACATTGAACATATTAAATAAAATTATGACCTGAGACCTTGTTCTTATTTAGTTGTTTTCATCTCTTTTCAGTGGACTCATGGTGCTGAAGATCATAATTGGGAGGATGAACAGACCACACCTGTCTTGATACTTAAATATATATTTTATTATGTAAAACACCTCCCATATAAAAGTATCTGCATCACACTACTGTGACAATCAATGGTTTTAGCAGGGAAAGAACGACATCAATTATATTTGTTCTAAAGAAAACCAACAAATAACTTACATTGGCATCTTCTATGAGATCTGGCTTTTTTTACTTATTCTGATTTTTTTTTCTAAATTCAGCCTTGTTTTTATAGAAGCTATGTTAATTTTTGACTGACGAGCGCTGCAGCAGACGAACTTCAACAACATCACTGTGATCCCCAGTGTCTCCATTAAACTCTGCTCTCCTCCTAATGGTCCCCCCAGCTCCACGGTGTCATCGCTCTGTCCCTGGAGCACACTACAGTACCACTTCAGTGTGATGTATCTGTTTATGGTCCACAGAGACGACGTTTCCTCCACTGAGAACATCTGAGTTTCCCACACAGCCCAACATCAGCCTTCAGTCAACGCTGAAGCTACACCTCTGTGGGGCAACTAATATAGATGTGGACGTTAACTGGGGCAGTGTTAGGCCTGCCTGTGCCACTGTGTCTAATACCTCCACTGTAAACTGTAGTACTACTTCAAATATTTTATAAGAAAACTATTAGTTATATTTGGTGAATATAAAATTTTATAAGAAAACTATTAGTTATATTAGGTGAATATAAAATCACAGATGTATTGTTCCAATCAAAGTCGAATTTCACATTTGTAACTTTTTTTAACCTCGTGAATTATTATATTGTTACCGGTTTTAAGGGCGCCCTCAAGCGGCTAAGTGGCTTCACTGCATCTTTTAAGGCAACTTTTTCTTTCGACTTTTTTTTGTTGATTTCTGGCATAAAATAGAGGAGAATTAATGTTTCTCTGTTGTCGTTGTTGTGTTTGTGCTTCAGTCTGTGTACGAACCTGTGAGGAGAGGTGATTTGATGAGGAGCCGTCTTTGTTGGACTCATTCCAGTTGGTACAAGCTGTCCAGTAGGAATTACTCATTAGATAAGGTGGTATTTCTGTCGGTGCTACTGATTTAAACATGAATATTGGGCCTGTGTGTAGATCACATACAGGGACATAAATATTTTTTTAAATAATTTAAGTGTTTGAGCTTCTATTGAAAAGGAGAAGGAAAGAAAACCCCAAACTTTGCCTCGCCTACAGCCATGTGTTTCCAGATCCACTCCGAGGGTCACACCGAGGTTGACACGGAGTGCAGAGCCTTGAAACACGCAGGCATGAGATGAAATGTGAGGAATGAGAATCCTGAGCAGCATTCTCCAAATGGCCATACTGTAGTAAGATGACGTGCTGCCGTGCATTGCATCTAACAGCTGTGCAGTCAGATTGTGGAGTGTCTGCGCACAGTGCGCAGCGGAGAACCGCCTTTTTCCTCCAAGGTTGTGCTTTTGGTTACTTACGGTAAGGTGGACCCGCAGTGTCCACTGAAGGATCAGGTGATCCACTAACTACGGAGCGAAGGCTGGCCGGGGGAAAATGCAAAATGACATATAGTAAATGTCGGAGCCTAATTCATTTCCATTTTGGCCTCAAATTCGGACCTAAATCGCCCCGCTGGAGCTCCAGTGTGACGATGGCTCGTTAGGGCTGGTGGCGGCGCGACGGCGATTGTTTTTTGGTGACATTTTAATTTATGAAAAACCACATCCACTGGGATATATTGCTTTCAACATGGGGCTGTGCTACAGTTTGCGTCCCCGGCTCTTCGGGGACCTGAGCGGCTCTATCTCCAACGCTACCTCGGACTCGGACCAGCCTCCGGACGCCGTGCCGACGCGCGCCGGGGGAGCTCGGCCGGAGGACACCGGGGGATGCGGGGAGACTTCGTCGCTACGCGCCGGCGGCGGCCCGCTGCGCCCCGGGGACTCTGGCAGGCTCCCGGCCGGGGAGCACCGCCGTGGAGACACCGGTACCGATGGTGTTTTGATACAAAACGGAGGCGGTGGTGGTGGAGGTGGTGGCGGCGGAGGAGGAGTAGGAGGTGGCGGCGGCGGCGGTGGAGGAGGCAGCGGCAAAGGGACAGGGAAAGACCGCAGCCGACGTTTGCAGCTACTGCAAAAGACCAGCACCCAAAAGCAGAAAAACTGGGACAAATTGCTGGTGGAGGAGAAGGAGGCCGAGAAGGAGGCGAAGAAAGTGAGTAAGACCATTGACAGGGAGCTGAAGGAGCAGAAACGGGAGTACAAACAGACGCATCGACTGCTGCTGCTCGGTAAGACTCCTGTGTCCTTCCGTCTGTCTCTCTGTGTTGTTTTTATACATGTTACTACAGTAAACATCCCAGAAAAACACTGTGGCCTTGGTAGAAATACTGAGTGCAGTTCTGAGGCCTGTTGTCACCACATCTGTGAAGAAGACTCCCCTCCTCCCACTCCCATGTCAATGACAAACGATGATGAAGATGGTCGGTCAGCCTCATGGTCCATGTGTGTGTTGATGGGGATCAGTTAAAATTTCCCAGCAGACATTGTGTTGTGGACTGCTGCTGGGAGGAGTGTCACACACACACACACACACACACACACCTTCAGTGGCCGTTTAGCCTTTGGCCACTGTACCTTGTTTGTCCTAGAAACCAGTAGTTTCCACCGTGTACTAACGCAGTCATGGTACACAGTATGTGCACTAGACAGTAGCTCAGTAGCTAATGGTTATCTAGAAAACAAACAAAAAACCGTAAAAGTTAAAAAAAAAAATCTCGGATGAGTAAATAAGTGAGTCACATATGGAGAAAAACACTTGTACAGGATGTCATGTCAAATACTGGGAAATACAGGCCACAGATACTTCTGTATACTTAAGTATCTGGTTTAGTACAGTGTCTTTAGTAGTGAACAAATACCACTGACCGTAGAGCAGTGTCATCCCTGGACAAGTGGACAACAAACCCATAAAAACAGGTGGAAAAACCAGACTTTAATAATGGTTGAAAAACTTCACTGACCTGTAGTTTATTTGAGTGTTTGTTTCACTACAGGTCAGATCTGCAGATATTTATTTTACTGGGCCGTTGTTCCTGCAGTATAATGAAGTACTAGAACAGTGTTTGGCATCACATATTATAGTGTGATAATACTGTAGTTTTCCTCAACAAACATTGACATTGCCACACATTGGCATAGTGTAGTAATAAAGAAGTGTGTTGACATAGTAGTAACAGTATAATGTCGTTATATATTGGTGTGTTGTTTGTAGTACTGGAGTGTATGGTACTGTGTATTTTTATATAAGTACATGATAATAAAAGTATTCATGTAGTGAATGATACATTTATTGTAGTACAGTGGAGTGTATTACAAGAAGGTGTAATACACTAGAGTCTAGTCTCAGTAGTATTATGGTATGGTGGATTGTAGTACTTGTACTTGTGTGCAACATATTTAATCATCTGCAGTATTTTTTCCCAAAGGCTGGGTCGCGACCCTCAGGTGGGTCACAAGTCACGAAGGTTTGTGACGTTTAAACTATGGCTCCTGGTGTTTCTGTAACCACACGATGGGTAAATACACGAACAGACGTTAGTCACCAGGTTGGCTTGGTGTGTTGTGGTTACAGTACTGTGGTACTGTGGTACTGTGGTACTGTGGTACTGTGGTACTGTGGTCAGAGTACTGTATCTCAGTGCTTTAGATTCACACCAGAAACAACGTGACCAGAAACACTGGCTTTTATTGTTGCTCCATTTACAGTTAAATTAGCCAGCTTAGCTTGTGACAGTCTAATGTCACACCTGATACTGTTGTGTATCTGTGTGTCTGTGTGTCTGTGTGTGTGCCTGACTATAAACAGTGTACTGCTCTGTTATAAATGGCGACCAGTTTAATTTCCTGAGTAAACAGCCCTGGCTAATTACACACAGGAAGAAATGGCTCATCCTAATGAAGTCACACAGCCAAGTGTCATACGTTCTTCCAACTGCTGAGAATCTACAGCGACCCCGTGTCACTCTGTGACTCCGCCACATGACTCTACGGTTTTCCAAGTCTGGTTAGTGACGGCGTCCTGGCCGGTTTATACCCAGGAGCCTCGGCACGAGCCACGGGCCACTTTTGGTTTCTCTTAAAGAGGCCTTCGGGGACTCTACACCCTGCAGGTTTCCAACAGGACTCTTGTTGCATGCCAGAGGACTGAGGTGGTTTGTGTTCCTCTGAAAGTGGACACCCTTCAAATAGTGTTACATTTCAAGGCAACGTATGCTGGCTAATCTGGGTCACTTTATCTGTTTGTATTTGCTGTGGTGGTTTAGTGGAATCATGAGCGACAGGGAGGAACTTTATTCATGCTAACGTTTATTCTGAGTGAGGTGCCATGTCCTCCTGCAGCCGGAGCTGCTCAGGTTTATAGATATTTGAAGTCAGTAAAACATATATATGGGTATGTACTGTAACGTCCTAAAAGTAAAATGTATGCTCTCAAACTTCAGTAAAAAGACGAAAAAAAACAACTCAGGGTTAGGGTTTCTATGAACACAATCGAAAACAAATTAAATTTATGGCTTTGGACAAATATCGTCCTATGTTTCTGATGATGATAATGAAATGTTTTTATCAAAGCTGCATGAATCTGTATATATGTCAACCAGTGTTGAATAAATTTCCAACTTGAGCAAAAATTACTAACCTTTAAATTAGCCCATACAATATTCAATTATCCAGGAAAAATGTTTAAAACCAGGAAAATATCCAGAAAATAAACCAAAACAATGTTTCAAAAAAATAAATAAATTACAATTAAATCAAAAAAGACAGAAAGAAAATTTTTGAAATTAATTTCAAATTAATTTAATTATCTCCAGTTTTTTAATTTAATAAATATATCTAAATAGATGAACATATAAAATAAGAACAAAATTCTAAATATATGGATGAATATTTATATGAATATTTATCTTGAGTCCATTTATTTCTCAATGAGTTAATGACATTTTTGTTTCTGAAACAAAAAGAGTTTTTTGTTTCAGAAACACTTTTGCTGTTATCAGAAATACGGAAACATTTAGAAAAACAAATGTATTTGTTTGTTTTTCTTAAACAATGCTCGGTTGTGATTGGTGGTTACATACAACACATTCCTGACACTAATAGAGAATTCTAACGTTTTTTTAAAATTCCCAAATAAAAGTAGAATTTTGGACACGTCTGAGAGACGGAACAATACTTTGTGACTTCACGGCTACAATAACAGGATCTGTGAGTAGGCTACACTTAAAAATCTAAATATACTTCCAACATGGTTCCCACTGACTTTAAATTAGAAGTGCATGAAGGCAGGAATGGGAACTGGTCACGAGTTCCGAATATTCCCTGGAAAGGAAATCACTGTATTGTTAGGTCACTTGGATCAGATTCTGTTCCAGTGTCACATCCCAGTCTTATCACTGCTGCCTCTGTGGTCAGCCGGGCTGATAGAAGGCCTGACGGACAGACGTCAGGTCAAAGTTCAAGATGAGTCAAAATGATACTTGAACTAATAAAGCTGCAGTAAATACGTAATAATATCAATAATAAAACAATAAAACCATCAGTAAGAACATAGCAGCTGTCAGTGGTTTTACATCTTGTTCCTGGACACTTGTTTTTTATCTGAGACTGGTTGAATGTGATCTTTTAGATTTGATGGAAAAAAAAACATGCAGAAATTTATAAAGGAATAATTCTACATTTTTAGGAATAATTTTCACAACCTACTGGTATTTGAACTCAGAATTCATTGTCAGAATTCTGCCTTTATAATCAGAAAATATACATTGACGTTGACTTGAATTAGAATTTGGCCTTTAGTGGATTTATTTCAAATATATGTGGATTTTTCTCTAAGTTTAAAGATTTAAAATTAAACAGTAATATATATTTGTATTTTCTATCATGGTACTCTGACTTTATTTTTAATAGAAATTAAATATTAATTATGAATGAATGTTCTCCTTCATTAAATATTTCAGAGTAAATAAACTCAGAAACATCTTCTCAGAATTTCAAGATCAAAGTCATGATTTCAATTTTCTTTTTAAGAAAAAAAGATTGATGTCTGAAATCCAGAGTAGTTTACACTACAGCACCAAATACCTCTTTTGCTTTAATGTCATTGATGATGGATTCTACACGCATCTTTACCAGTAGGGGTTGCTAAATCCATTACAACACCATATTTTGGAAAAGCTTACTCACACGCAGATGTATAAACACTGTGGGTGATGTAGTGAAGCTCACT
>NC_024326.1:13391296-13447044 GCF_000523025.1 Cynoglossus semilaevis
AAATACATGTGAAGTTCAGTGAACTTTGCTTCTGTCTGAATGGGTTTTATCATTGACTTGACTGCTTTGAACTTTGCTACAAACTGTTCCCGGCAAATGCAGTCCTCAAGAATACACTGGGCGGTAAATTAATGACATGTTTATAATTTTGGTATGGGATGTGTGGGGGTGGAGGGGGCGGGGGGGGGCACACAGTGTGGACTGTCAAGAGGAGTCCCATCTTAAAATAAAACTTTATTTAGAAAGATGTTGAGATTGTGGCTGATCTCCATGATTTGACTTTTTTTTTCTAGCCTAAGGGGAAAAAAAGATTTGAAGGAGGCTAATTTTATCTGGATATCACTTGGATGTTTGCCCTGTTTGTACGGTACACGCTTCAATTACAGCCAGAGCCTGTAAATAAGTGAAGAAGAAAAGGGCTATTTTCAGTGTTAGATATTCTTAGGTTTTAGCCCCAGAGTTCTTTTCACCAGGCCACACAGGTAATGTATCGGTGTACGGCTGATGTTTTTATGAAACAGCAATTATTACAGAGAGTCAACAGAAAAGCATCTATACATCATGGAAGCCCAGATGAACGCAGTGCAGCTGCCATTTTACAGATGAGATCTGCTTTTGTTCTACTAAAAATATCTGCGTTAGATTAAAAAAAACAACAACAAACAAACAGAACTGCTGTATTTTCACGTTTACAGAGGCATTTTAGCGCCCCCTATGACATGTGCATTTTGGATCATTTCCAGGTCAGTTTTATGAAAAGTCTTTCGAATAACTTTATATATTTCTGGCCTGTATTTAACTAAAGGTTAACATTGACCTATTTTTTTCTATTAAATGTCTCATTGCTTGGCTATTTTTTAGTTATTCTGGGTAAATGATTTAAACGTTTCCTGTATATTCATAAACTATCTTTTGTTCATTTTCAATCTATTTTAATTTCTAACCTTTATCTGTTTGTGAAAGAGTTTGATGGAAGACATTGGCATATCCTCGACTTAGTTTAATGATTATTAAATTCAGTGCAGTTTAATTTGCTCCTTTTGGTTAATCTGTAGCTTTTTCATTTTCATTTTCTGGTTTTGGCCCCTGACCTTTATTTGGTTAAAGCTTCAAAATATACAATGTGTCTCTCCTACTAAACCGCTGCTGCTGACCTCCCTCACACCTTCTTTTGGGTTTTGGATCCAATGGGTTGCATTACTGCACAATCGTTCTTCATGAATATTCACACTTCATCCTGACTGCTGTTCACATGTTCATGAGGTTTTGCAAACTTAAATTTTGGCCTTGGCTCCTATTAAGACTACATGTCCCCAAAAGCACGAAATCAATGTCATAAATATATATATATAAAAAGTTATAAAAATCGAACCGTAATCCTTGAAATAAAAAACAAATTTGCGCAACACAGCTTGATAGTGTAACGTTCACAGAGACCTGACGTTTGCCACATGTGTGCAATTCTGCTTTGGACCACAAGAGGGCGATGTGGGCACAGTCAGTGTTTTTGACCTTGCCTTGTGAAGTGGGGTGGCAGGATTTGTGAGGCTTCGGTCGGGGAGGGGTGGGGCTGGTGCTATTTTCACACCACAATACAGGTGAGGCGACGGTCCCTGTCCTGATTTGCATGTACAACTTTGTTGCACTCGTTTTACTACATGATATTAGGTATTTGCGTTGGGTTTGCATAAAGGAGACAGTAACAGCACTCCTTTGTTTCATGTTACATAAAAAGTAATTCATGGTTGTCCAGAACAGTATTCCTCTATGTTTCTGTAATTTATACATGCACAGCACGGTCAGAATATATATATATATGTATAAAAATTATATATGTGAAATTTCTAGAAGCATCAGTTTTAACATTGAAACATTTGGCCCATCATTTCCTCAGTGTGATGCTGTGACCAGGCAGCATCCTCTCTGCTCTGCTCTCCATCCCACATTTGCATACTGTGTGTAGTCTCAGTTGGAGAGTCCGAAGTCGGGTCGGCCAGGTTTACGTCTCACTTCGGTCTGACTGTGAGAAGTAGCCGGAAATATCAGACGGTACTCGCAACAGTTGCTGCTAAATGTCATGACTTGCAGTACTACACTGTAGTTTATGTACAACCTGTCTGGGTCTATCTGTAGTACTGCATCTTTATGTCGGCATCTACGATTTTATGTGTTTCTTTGTAGTAATACTACCTTCTGGTAAAGGTAGTATGTTACAGTTACAGTGTGAATACTGTTGAGATATTTTCTGCTATTCATTCTGGATATTCCATCAAATACATTCATGGTTATGCTATTAAATGTAGTATAGTAATAGTGGAATACATGCGTCATACCACAGTAAGATTTTGTTCTTATATTTTGTTCTTATAAAGCATCAGTTCATGACATAATAGTCATAAATATTATAATTATATTTTTACGTGCTAGTGTGTAGTGTGTATTATGTTGCAACAACATTTAGCAACATATTCTACTACACATACTTTTTTAGGACTTTATGTAACATAAAAATGATACCATGGAGACACTTCTGTGTACTACACATATATTTATGCAAATGTGGATGAAAAACGGAAGTAACAAGTGACGTTTTGTTTTACACTGAACTCAACACTGTGTGGGGAGTTTGTTCATGATCAAACATTACATTTTTGTACATTTACTCCATAAAATTATAAATAAAAATATTTTTAAAAAAGCCATTCTCCCCTGTGACCTAGCTTCGCCAAATTATTAGTGAGTTGTAATACTGCCACCTACAGGAGGTAACTTGCAGTGGACAACAATTCCACCCTGAAGCTTTCAGATACTTAGGAACGAAAGAAAAAACAATTAACTAAAGAAAGAAAGAAAGAAAGAAACAAGCAGAAAAAATGGTGTCCTTGACATTATAAAAACCTGTGTTTTACTGCACCCTCAACCTGTTAGTTATTTGTGTGCCATATCTCAATGAATGACCTTTGTCTTTTCAGTTATTTATTTTTAAAATGTGCATACATGCAACCTCCAATGTTAATATAAATATTAAATATTTTAATATATATAATATAAAGAGGTTTGTGATTTTTATTCGTGAAACTTGCAGTACAAATGAAATCCACGTTGGACAAGTGAAAGAGGTTTGTGATTTTTATTCGTGAATACAAATGAAATCCACGTTGGACAAGTATCAAATCCTGGTGAGCCAACATGGCGGCATGAGTACAGTAAACCCACATTTATGTAGAGGTTGGTGGAGTCTAGAGTTAACAATAAAATACTTTTTTATTAATTTAAAACATATTTCATCATCACTTGAATTGTTTTACATTAAATTATTTGTTGTCACAGTGTAATGTTTTCGCTTAGTCTCACGCGATTCACCTTTTATTGTTGTAACAGGTTATAAAATATTTCCTCGCTGTTATTAGTATTACGATTGAACGTGGGTACGTTTGTTTTCTACACCCCCACCTCCCTCCTCCTCGTCCGCCTCCTCCTCCTCGCTCCCCGGCTACTTCCTGGTGCCACAGAGAGAGGCAGTGCTGAGTTAAAGAGGCAGAAATGCTGATAGAAATCCACATAGAAAAAAAATACGGAGAGAAGAGAGGGGTTGGAGCCGCGGTAGGAAACATTGTACTGGATTAAGAGAAATCGAAAAACCCTCTCTGTCTCTCCTCCTTTTTTGGTTCTTATTTGTATGTGTTTTTCGGGAGGGGGTGTTTGTTTCTGTCTTTCGCCGTGTCGCCATTCTTGTGAACTAGCAGGCGCTGTGGATGACGATCGGCTGCGGCTGAAGCGGAATTGTAACGGGGAACGTATTCCTCCCTACGACGGAGAAGCCTCGACGAGATTTACCCCCCTCTATTTTTTATTTTACATTAGACCCATTTTTGTGGCGTTAATTTTGTGCAGATACGCCATTATATACAGTTTTACGATTCCAGAAGGAAGGGTTAGGGCGACGGAAGATGGGTTGTTTGGGCAACAGCAAGACTGAAGATCAACGCATCGACGAAAAGGCACAGCGAGAGGCGAATAAAAAGATAGAAAAACAGTTACAGAAGGAAAGACAAGCGTATAAAGCCACGCACAGGCTCCTATTACTGGGTAAGGCTGCTGTGTGGTGTCACGGTGCTGTGTGAAATGTAAGCTAAGCTAAATGTAATCCCTTTCGTTTACCGAACACGTCGCTTCATTTGACAGCGCTTGCAATAATATGTCATGGGGGTGGATATTGATGGAAGCGAAGCTCCACCACAGCCTACAATTAGCTGCCTTCCTTTGCCTTAAAAATACTGTTTTTTGTAGGTGGGGGTGGGGGTAGAAAATCCAAAATGTCCCCCCACCACTACCACTTTTGTGCTAATCCTGGTGACATTTTGTGTTATTTCTCTCTGCTGTGTCTTCGAAGGTGCGGGAGAGTCCGGAAAAAGCACCATTGTGAAGCAGATGAGGATTCTACACGTCAACGGCTTCAACGCAGAGTGAGTGCTTTTCACTTCAACGTTCCGCGGCTCAGAAACATTTATATTTCAGATTATTTCTCACGTCTTTCCCATTACACGACGAGCAGTGTCGTTGTACCACAGTCGAGACTGAATGGATTTTCCCCAGGCACTGCAGCGCCTGTTGGGCCCAGTATCCCATGCAAAGCAGCTAATATCTCTCCCCTCTGTCTCCTTCCCTGTTTCCTCCCAGGCCCGGATCTAGAATGTTGAGATAGGGGAGCGAGGGCGGGGGGGGGCCTTTTCTCATTATATCATTAAATAAAATATTACCATTTACTGTTCTAACACTAAAGAAAAAACAACAGTAAATATGTAAGTTACTGTACATACACTGTATGGCTGCTAACCGTTTGTGAACCTCATTCCCACAGCGGCTGATGCACAGTCTCAGAGTCCAGTAAAAATGAATAATAATTCTGTAGCTTTTGGTTATATGAATGCTTAATGCACTGATTATTCCTACGTTATATTGTTGTCATTTGGGGATTCTGACTAATTAGTAAATGAGCTATTAACGGGTCTGGGAATTGAAACTGTGTATAAATGCAGTGTCTGACAGAGGTGTATTCAAGGATGGGTCATGTCCCACCACTTTTATGCCTCTGGGAAAGAGGCAAGTTTACGAGGGGGTCACATGACATTTTCTTATGATCACACTTTCAATAGTGTTTTGGAGTTCCTGGAAAAGAGCATATGACACTGTCGTACACAGACTTCACAGTTAAAGCTTTACCTTCAAAATAATGACGCAGCCCCGTGAAATGACAAAACTTTTGCACCGTTTGCTGGTAACCGTCTGGCTGGTTTCTGGCACATAGGTTCTGATGTTCAGTTTTTCTCCAGTAGAAGCTGAGCTGTAAGATTATCAGACAGCAGAACACACTTTGCTCATTACGTTACCTTTAGATTGTGACATGTGTCCTGTGTTGGATTGCAGCACATCCTTGCTTCACCAGAACATGGCTCTGGTGAAGGCAGCCTTTTGATAACCATACCATTACCACACCTATTACCGGTTAGCCTGCTTATTACGGAGCCCTTTGGATGTTGGATGTTACTCATTTTAGAGAGACTATTTGGAAGTGGGTTTTGTACTTCACACGACTTGCGTAGAGTTTTTTTGTAAAGAAAAAGGAGACAAAACCCAGATACTGGACCAGTAAATCTAAAGAAGACTCAGAAGCAGAGATACAGCATAAAAATACCAGCTACTGTATGTAGAGCACACAATTATAATAACATAGTAACAACTAACTGTAATTGTAACACAGCTAATGTTAAAGGGACACAAATGACAAATAAAGATAAGTTTATTAAGTTTATTACATATCAACAGAGATTCTGCAAGTATCAACGGTCAAACACAAACTTACAGATCAATAACCTTTTGTGTTTCTTCTGCTCCATGTACACATTTTATAGAGAAAAACCAACAAATGAAACAGAAGGTTTTTCACATTAGCCACGTTTCCTACAGTGCCTGAGAAAAGGGTATTGAAGAGATTGTGTCTATGAATTAGTATTTAGTTCATAATTGGTCAAGTCACATTGACCTGCTGTTAAATGACTTTTTCTAGATCTCATCAAGAAAATTCTACTGGCACAAGACTCTGACCTTGTAAAATCTGTAACTTGTGGAGCGTTTGTTGGGACACTGTCGTTGACGTCTCCTAGGATCAACTGTTTCCCTGTCTGTTTTGCGCTGTTGTCATATGAGAGACTCTCACTATCACACAGATGCCAATTAATTCACTGTTTCCTGTTTCGTATGTGAGAGGGTGAAAGGTTGCGATCGACACAGGCCTATTGATGATTTGTTTTGCTGGAAGGCCTGGCATGGCATTGATCTTAGCAGTGGTCTGTTTTAAACAGGCTCAGAACAGGAGCCAGTCTGCGAACCTCATAGAAGCGCTCTTTAAAGAAGTAAAACCTCCGCCAAGGCCTCGTGTTTTCAAACTATTGTCAGTTTCTTTAAGGGAAAAAAAATTATAAAAATCATGTGAAATGATGCAGTATCCAAAATCCACATGTCGCCTTTTGACGGTAGGATCAGAGACACTATATAAGACATGGCAGGTGTTTCAGAAATGTTCTGGGTCAACTGAAACATTAGACAACTTTTTACTCAGTAAACAGCTTAAAGAGAAAAACAAACAATTTTAGCTGCATGTACTATTTAAACCAGTGATCATATCCAATGCCATTTCCTTTTTTTACATTCAGGAATAAGTCAGTGTCTGGTAAATACTCCCAAGTCATTGCAACTATACAGTTTGTTGTATGTAATGTTTGTTGTATGTTGTCTAGTGTTTATATTTGATTCACCACTAGCTCACACAACTCTTTTCTCCACACTGCAGAGAAAAGAAACAGAAAATTCAAGATATTCGGAAAAACGTGAAGGATGCCATAGTGGTGAGTTTTCTTTCCCGGTCGTTCCCTTCATGTTGATCAGTGCCTTAAACCAAATCATTTCCTGTTCTGTGTTCACACTAGCATACATTTTCTGTTCTTTTTTTCTCAACAACTTTGCCTTACAGACTATAGTGTCTGCGATGAGCACTTTAATACCCCCTGTCCCGCTAGCCAACCCAGAGGACCAGTTCAGAATCGAATACATCAAAAGCATAGCACCTCTCTCGGACTTTGACTATTCACAGGTAAGATGTGGATTTGAGTGTGTGTTTTTTTGCAAGAATCATGAACCGGAATGTGCTTTTTCTGTTCTTGTGTTTGTGTGGGTGTTGGATAGTATGTGGTGAGAGCATTTTGCTGTTTTATTAAGGCTAAAAGCGTTTGTTTTTACCGATGCAGCTTTGTTTCTATTGGAGATGCTTTTTTTTATTTTTTTATTTGTTACATAAGCAGGTCTTTGTGAAGTAGTAACGTAGTAAAGAAGTAAAGTACTTTTAATTCTAAAGTTTGGAAGCAAAATGTCCAGTAACCTGTGATTTAAAATCACATTTATTTTCCCTCAGAGTTGCAGCCAGTGTGGTGTTTGTGGATTCTCTTCTGTATATGATCAACTGCTCAGTGGCGTGAGGTCATGTGTTGGAAATGAAGATAATGTTTTACATAATTTTGAAGTGTTCCTTGTTTGACACTGGTTATGTAGATCTGTCAAACAGGAATGATAAATGTATGCTAAGCTATAGATAAACACAAAGTTGAGTGCTCTTTCATGGAAGATATGGAGAGTTTTAGAGCTTTATTAGATCCGTTTTCTCTGGTTGAATTGATCGGAATTTTTACTTTTCTGGTTTGAATGTGTTGAAAGTTTCAGCTAACGTTCGTTTGATTGATTCACCAACTGCAGGTGTTGAGTTCTGGACTTTTAGTTGGTAGAAGTTAGTTTTGTATGTGGCTTTTATTTAAATGTCTTATAATAGCAAGTCTTAGAACTCCTGATAGGAAGTAGAATGAGAACAGTAACAGCGCAGCAGCAGTCTGTGCTGATGTGGTGTTGTGTGGTGGTCCGGGTCCACGGGGAACGTTGCCTCTGAGTTCCCAGGCCAGTGGGAACAACACGTCTGTGTCTGGAGCCTCTGCGCTTGTCGTCGGGCTCAGACTTCACTGGTGCCATCGTTGTCATCGCTGCATTGTCACTTAGCGCCACCAGGCGTGATACTCGATACTGCGAGTCAATCAGTAACCTGTGTCTTTCACCGGTTGGCGCCAATTTGTAAAGTGTGAGCACATTTCACCTGGAAACTTTTGGGCAGATGATGTCACGGCGAGGCAAAGGTCATTCATTTCTTAACCTGCAACAAACGGCAGCTGTGGAGAAAAAGTGTTGCAATCACATTTGTTTTAGTAGTAGTTTGTGTGTGTGCTGTGTACATACACATACTGCTCCTCTAAAGAACGTTGGCAGACGTTACCTGCAGGAATCTGACGTGTGAATCACCTGAATAAGACGTTCCTAAGGTTTTACTCCCAGGCTGCAGTCACACTAGGATATTTTTTTTAGTATCAGCTTCAAATGTGTGTCATGTGATCATTCAGACACACCAAATATGAATAGGCTTGTTGTAAAGGCAGAGCTGATTCCCTCCACAGGTTTTTTTTATTAATATTGCAAAGTACTGCTAACAAGAAACAGAAAAAGTGAAACTGAAACTCGGTGGAAATGTTATTTATAGCTTTCAGACAACTTAAAACCCATTGACCAATCAGGAAGTGAATGACAGCGAAGGCAGCCTTCATTGTTTTCACTGCAAACTAGTTTGCTGTTACAGTCAGGCAAACAGTGGAAGTGTGGAGCAGCAACTTTTAAGAGTTACAACGTGCAAATATGTGTTTCCTTTTGCTTAGATTTAGATTTAAAAATATACCACACAGTTTGGGAGGAGAATGACTACTGATGCAGGTGTGAGGGGGAGAATTAAAGTTTGGGTTAAAGGAAGAAACAGAAATATTTTGTTACTTTTGGCAGAGTTATGGATTGCTTACTTTGCAGCTTTCTGCAAAACGCAATTAGTAATACTAACACTATACTACTTTGCTGTTTGTGTTTATGTGTGCATGTGTATGTGTCCTTTTGTGTAAATGCATGTACAGGGTCAGTGTCGGACAGGAGGGTGGCCCAGTTGTCTTTTAACACCTTGGACGGAAATGTTGGACGTTGGAAAAACCACTGCCTAAAGCTACGAAACCGTGCTCTTTATGCTCAGGTCAACATTTGTACAGTAGCAAATTTAAAGGCTCTAAGGTTTTTCAAAAATGTACGTAAAGTCAAAATGACATAATGAAGTTTTCACATTCGCATTTCCCGACAAAAAGAGATTTGGTGACTTGACAGAAATGCTGCTTTGTCCTATGTGGTTGCTTGCTTTATCTGTGTGCCAAAACACTTGAGACGTTATCAGGAAACAAACAACACCACATTAAAGAAGGGCGTGTTGTGGCTTCTACCAAAATCTTGAGCCAAATATATCCATATAATATAATATATACCAAAATCTTGAGCCAAATATATCCAAATATGTTAAAGATTTTGGGTCAGATTTCTTTACCAACCCACATTTTTTGCCTTGCTTGCTAACAGGAATAAAATGCTGCTCTAATCTAAAAATCCAGAATTCAAATATGCTAAAACTGTCCCGTATTGACGCATGTAACAACTTAATGGTGTGGCGTGCATCACTTTGAACCAGGTGCCAAGTTATGCAGTCAGTTTTTGGTCAATTAAAATGCTTTATAGTATTTGGCTCCGCCCTCCTATAACCTGATCAACTTGCACTCCCTCACACAGACTCTGAGCCTTCGTGAGGGACAAGTTTTTCTTCTCATTTTGTAGTTAATGTAGGTCTGAGCTTCATCGTGACAATGTCCATTAAAACACATGGAGCTCATGGGGAAAAAGGGCAGATTACAAACAGCTATCTATGCAAATAGAAACAAATGCCACTGCAGAACTATGCTCGCCACCCAACACTGGCTGTTTCATTGTGTCACTCAATGAAACAGCCAGTAAAACAAATTCAAATAAGTCCAGGCTCCTGTTGTGAACCACGGAGCTCACCTTGTACCACGAGTCTTCTCCATCAGATGCTCTAAGAGTGTTCATTATTAAGGATCATGTGATGTTCAGTATCAGCAGTATGTTAGGCATGACTTTTTTTTTCTGACAAATTTGAAAATTCATGCTCAGTCTCATGAAGTATCAAAAAAAATTTCTGACAAATTTGAAAATTCATGCTCCGTAAGTATCAAAAAAAGGAAAAACAGACACAGCCCAGAGCCGTGGATGTTGGTCATTTGACAGAAGAGGTAGACGCTGGACTAGCTTTCTGTCAACGTAGGACTTTGTGTTTGAAGATATCAGTATTCTTTTTGTACAACCCTGTTTTTTAAAAACATTTCTGCATCCTGCCAGTCGATGATCAACAGGCTGAATAAAACCCTACATCACTCCCACACACATGCTGTAATCCACACAACTACAAACTTGAATCAGTCTTAACACAGCCGTGAGAGAATCAGCGTTTCATGGCTGATGATGAAGTCTAGATGAACTGAAAATAGCAGAGGAAAGAGTTAAAAAAGCTTGTGTTAAAGCAAATTCCCTTCTGGTCTCCTTCTGTGTTATCAGTTCCTCTGTAGGGCACTGCAGCACACACTGCATTTATTCAGAGTCCCAGTGTCACACGCCTCTGTAGAAAAGAGCCCTGAGGACCACGGCCTTCCTTTTATTTCTGCACCTTCCATCCTCTCTCCCTCATCCTCCCGTCGACTCCCAGTGCGTCTCAGCTCTGTCGGGCCGTTTATTTGGGAGTTTGAAACCCTTCTGTGACCAGGTACAAAACATCTTAGTAGAAGATTCTGATGAGTGGTTGAAGCTGACTCACACTCCAACATCTGACTGTATCAGAAATGAAAGCAAACAGAGGAAGGAAAGCAAATATGGCCCAGTTTTCTTTCTTTGTAAAGGGTTTAGTGCTGCTGGTGAACTGCTACAAAGCTGCTACCTTAAACCTGGTTGTCAAATAATTTTTTTTAACTAACACGCTATGTTTTTTTTTTTTCCCAAAAAAGTAATCGCCCTTCAACGTCCCTCTCTGTCTCTGTGAGATTCCTCTGTCGACTGGATCAGTGGAGTTCTTCCATGTTGAACTTAATCACCGGATCTGCCGAGAGGAGTTCTCCAGGAGCATGTGATCATTTATCAGGCTCCTTCTTCTCTCTCTCTCTTTCTCTGGTTCGGGGCTATTTTCACCCTCTCCGTATAGTCAGATCGCAGAGCCAGTGCTGAGTGCAGAGAGTCATGTGGTGGTCCCAGGCCAGAGGAGGAGCGCATCTAAAAAAACGCGCACACAAGGCGACTAGAGATGTTAGCCCAATCAGGTTCTTTGTTTGGGGCATACAGTGAGGCCTGGAAAATGTCTCAAAGTCATTGATAAGACCCGCTCCCCTCATAATGCTCCCCATTGTCCAGGAGCAGGAAGTCAGCTGAAGCTCCGACTCTGTGTGGAGTCCTTTACAGCAGCAGGATTATGTATGGATGTTGTACAGCGAGGCAGTTGGCTATATTTGTCCGCCTTATTTATTATCATTCAGTGTCTGTTCAACAGTCAGCGCTGGATTACATTAAAACTAAACATTGAACTGTCAGTCGTCGCATGAGTCCAGCTTAGAATGTATTTTTATTTAGACGGAGGAATATATAGTTGTCATAATTATTACAAATCTAAAAAAGGGTAATGTTCAAATACCTGTAGTGAACAACCATGTTGTGTGTCAAGGGTAACCACGGTAATCTAGAGTGGTGGTCCAACTTCAACAGAAACACACTTGTGATTGTGTCATTCAGTTGCTTCCATTTATTTCAGAGTAGTTATCAGTTTATTAAGTTTAAGTTTTCTCACAACAGAGGGCCACAGCTCCAAAGAGCAGCGTGTGCTCTGTGCTATTGTTAACCAACCAGTTCATAGTTTCAAGTTTGTTTGTTTTTTGTTTTTTTTTGTATTTTCAGACTGTTTTGTCTGCAGTCCTGAGATGTAAATACTTTGCAATATTTATATTATTTTAGCGTTACCTTAACATATCATTACCTTTTTTCTGGCCGACTCTCTTCAGATGAGCTTGGGTTTTGACTCACAGTAGGTCTTTTTCCTACCGAATCTGACAAACTCCAGGAAGCTGCACACACTCCTGGAACCCGGTACCTGTTAGTCCAGATTTAAAACTCGTTTTTCTGCTTGTTCAAAAGGTTCGAGATGGAGCAATTCTGAGTAATCTGTAATGAACACTATGGAAAGCCGTGGTTGTATCACACCAGGGGTGTGGGATGAAAAAGACAACACCTGCAAAGATGGCTGTAAACAAACAGTTTCGTAATAAACAGGGTGTGTGTGTCCGTGTGTGTTTTACGATACTTCCTGTCGGTTTTTTTTTTGAAAAGTTGCAAAAAAAAAAAGGAAAGATGAGTGCCTTGAAACACCTGTTTGATTCTGCTTTTTAATTTTTAAATTACACTGAAATTTGTACTGTAGATCAGATGAGAGGAACAGCTTAGGATGAGCAGTTTGAAGGATAACGTATGAACAGGAAGTGGATGTGTTGGAATTATGGAAGGTTCAGGCTTGTCTGGAAAAATGAACATGAACTTGGTCAGCATCTACGGCAGTGGTTCCCAAAGTGTGGGGCGTGCCCACGTGACATTTATAATGTGCTCTGTTTTTGCAGGAAGAAACTTTGTGTTGATTCTGTTCCTTAACCGTTTGAACTCCTTCTCTGCAGGAGTTTTTTGACCACGCAAAGAAGCTGTGGGACGACGAAGGAGTGAAGGCATGTTTTGAGAGATCCAACGAGTACCAGCTCATCGACTGCGCACAATAGTAAGTTGAAATCTAAACAGCATATACCTTTGACTGTGTGATAATGAGCTTTGCCGCAGATGATTTGCTCATAAGCTACCGCTGTAGTGCGACTGTTTGTGCAGCTGTAGGTTCCTAAGAGGATGACGATCAGGATTTTTGAATCCTTAAAACTTTGATGCACCTGCTTTTCTGATGATCTCGTCTGAGGTAAAGCTCTGCTGGATGTGCTGCTGTCATGCCATACATGAATATGGCTGAGATGTGTTTACTCTGGGTGTGGCAGGGCGAGCAACGTTTGTGTAATGGAAAAGTGGTCGCAGACTTTTGGACCCCACTGTATGTCTTCCTGCATATGGATGTTTTTTTTTTTTTTTTGTCAGCCTGTAGAAAGCCTGTAGAAAGAACTACAACTATCAGTTCTGGCTTCTGTTTGCTGGGACACATGCTATGTGGGTCAGGATTTTATTTATCAAACACTTATAAAAAGTTTCCTTAGGTACAATCAAACTTAAGATACTACGGTTATGAAATTCTGATAAGTGCAGTGTGGCAAGGACCACAGACTGATGACCCAGATTGTTTGGTAGTGGCTCTTTCAGGACCTCGGGCCCCTGAACGCTGCTGTTGTCTGTAAAAGAAAGTTTGGATGTGCAGAATGATAAGTCCGTTCCTCTCGGCGTTGTGCTTCCTCTCTGCATTCACATGTAAATATGAAGCCATGTGTATGGCCGAGACTCGGTGGCACGGCCCGCGGGCGGTTGTCTCCTCCCATCGCAGTGGGGTGAGTGTTATCACCAAGGCTTTGGTCAAAGGCTCACTTTATCAGTGTGTTGTTGTCAGCTATCTGTGAGCTAATGTTACACTAAGGGAAAGTTGGTGCGAGCTTTTTGGCCCCCCCTTTTGTTTTTCTTGGTATTGGTTTTTTTTTTTTTTTTTTTGTCAATTTGTGGCGACTAGATTGTATCGAAATGCTTAACTGCTAAATTGACTGGAATTGCGTTGATTTTCTGAGCATTAAACTTGCATAGATTACAGTGGTGGAGGTTAAAAAAAAGAGCCTGTAGAAAGAACTACAACTATCAGTTCTGGCTTCTGTTTGCTGGGACACATGCTATGTGGGTCAGGATTTTATTTATCAAACACTTATAAAAAGTTTCCTTAGGTACAATCAAACTTAAGATACTACGGTTATGAAATTCTGATAAGTGCAGTGTGGCAAGGACCACAGACTGATGACCCAGATTGTTTGGTAGTGGCTCTTTCAGGACCTCGGGCCCCTGAACGCTGCTGTTGTCTGTAAAAGAAAGTTTGGATGTGCAGAATGATAAGTCCGTTCCTCTCGGCGTTGTGCTTCCTCTCTGCATTCACATGTAAATATGAAGCCATGTGTATGGCCGAGACTCGGTGGCACGGCCCGCGGGCGGTTGTCTCCTCCCATCGCAGTGGGGTGAGTGTTATCACCAAGGCTTTGGTCAAAGGCTCACTTTATCAGTGTGTTGTTGTCAGCTATCTGTGAGCTAATGTTACACGTGTGTAGATTTAAGATGCATTTAAGATGGTACAGCACGTAGACAAACACACCAAGTAGTTCATCTCCTTTTCCTGAATGTGTTTTTTCTCTGCCTTGGACGTAAATTTCTTAGACTTTAGACTTCCTAGGTTGCTGCGCCTGGAAGAAGCCTCCAAGAAAGACAGAGAGAGAGAGAGAGAGAGAGAGAGTCAGGTGATGGTTGGAGAGTCACATGAATGTCTAAGGTGGAGCTGCTCCAGCCTGGGTTCTGTGTTTTGTCTTTGCTTCTCTTTTCTTTCTGCATTTGTCTGCAGTTCTGCTGCACAAAATGTAAGGCGGGATTGTGTGTGTGTGTGTGTGTGTGTGTGTGTGTGTGTGTGAGAGAGAGAGAGAGAGGCATTTTTGCAGTGTCATAATCATATCTTATTGAGGTGTTTCCAAAACCAGTTTTAAAACACTTTGAGAAACGCTAAAGCAGGTGAATGAATCTGGAAACTTTGTGACAGAACTCAGCGTAGACAAACGACGGCTGGTGGTTTATAGATGGCGTTTCTCCTGATAGGGTGTGTTTATGTTTGAACTTTGGTCGGGAAACTTTCTGTACATTTGACACAGTCTGAGACCGTGAAGTAACTCACTCTTCCATTCATTCTCTCTGTTTTCACCGTTGTTTTTTTTTTGTTTTTTATCTGTTTTGTCCTTTAAATGCCCTTGTCTGTTTTTTTTCCCCACATTTTCCATCCATCATATTTGGACCACAGATGGGTTCATATATTTCATGTCCTAAATAACTACAAAAGTAATTGTTATCTGCTCTCCTCGTTGGCGTTGTGAGTAAAGCTGGGTTTTTTTTACTTTATTTTTTTATAAATATGGAAGTTGAAGCAGATTTGTGTGTTTGTACATTTACCGTACCAGATGGTGGTTGTTGGTCTCCATTGTTTTGAAGAAGTTTACTGAAATTAATATTATTTATTTTTATTTATTTATTTATTTTTGCTTGAATTGTGTTGGTGTCTGGAGTTGGTGGGACGTCGTGGCCTCTCACCTCTCACTTCGTTTCTCTCTCAGTTTTAACCTTTGAATGAACTCTTTAGATGGAGGGAGTTTGTAGATACTCTGTCCTACATGGCAGCAGACCACTGTATGTGTGTGTGTTCAGAGGTCCCACAACACACACACACTCTCACACACACCTATTGTTTGCTGGCAGACAGACTCAGCAGCCAAGTGTGTTAAAAGGAGAGAAGCAAAGTTCACAGATGGCAAGGAGTCGCTTTAGTCACTTTAAAATGATTATTTTCATGTTGTTTTGTTTAGATCGTACAATAAATTAGAAATAAAGTCTGACGTAAAAATGCCAGGGCCCCCTCTACAGGTTAGGATTTCAGCTGATGGTTGTCGTCCATACTGACTGGTCACATGTGAACAGAGCAGAAGTGAAAGTTGACTCATGTCTAAATACAAACTGCAGTGTCACTCCAGAATTAAATTCTTACTGTAGGTTGTTTTATTTCAAGTCTTTTTTTTTGTTCATACATGCTTTCAGAATAGATGTAAGTAGCATAAATATTTAGAATGACACAAAATCAGCCACAGATGAATTAATAGTAATCTATTTTTGACTTGATATACAGTAACTCATCGTGTTTGTTATGTCAAAGAGTATGTCCATATTGATGCCTCTGAAATCCTGTCACCCATTGATCCGCCCTGTGCATTGACCATTTATACTTTTTAAGAGCACAGATACGTGTCTGCCGGTGGATTGATTCAAAGCTATTTTGGGCCGAAGTCGGACAATTCCAACACGGTGCCTCAGATTTGTCATCTACAGAATCCATGTACAAATCCTTACCTTTGTTCTGTTCTGCTGGAAAACTTGTACAAGATATATGTAGCTACAAATATGCAAATGTGTGTACCGTGGTGTGTACTGTGGCTGGTGTAAGAGACGGGAGCAGGAAAAAAGTTGGCCTGGATGGAAAGGAAACTGGAGCTGGAGTCTGGTTGTTGCACCTAAAATGAAATATCTGGGTTCGTCCTTTAATGAGAACGTGGTCTGTATCAGGTGAAACATGGAGATATTTTTAAAGTGAAGTTATGACAGGAGAGCCTGTAAAATCCTCCACTATATTTGGACTCATTTAAGTGTATGTAAACATCACCTCTCTGAAGTCGTTTTCATTTTGGAAATAGCGAGACACTGCCGTTGAGCCATGGTCATTATTCAAACATGACTTTGCATGACATCACGACCGACCGTAACTCTTTAGAAACGTCGTCCTGTCACAGTTCATTGATTCTGTTTACCACACACACACACACACCGTACATTGAGCAGGAAAATGCTGGGCTTTGCCCACAGCGCCGTAATGAGAACGAGGCCATCTTTAGCAGAGCTAGCCGATGAGTTTAGCACATAAACGTTATGAGGTGTTAAACTTACGGACGTTAATAACCTCAGACGATGTTTATAATAAACCCAGTGCCGCCTAGCAGGTTGAGACACTTTGGGATGTTTATTATTTAGGGTACAATAACAGTAACAGGTAGAATGTTATTGTGCATCTATGTCAATAGTGGCAGAGTCGGCAATAATTTGTTTATATATAAAGTGTGTGTGTGTGTGCATATGTACATATGTCTCACAATGGAAAATGATATATGTTCTAAAATGGAACCTACCTCGGTTGTGGAAAACCGTTAAACATATTGGTTAAAATGGCAGGAAAAAAAACAACAAATTAAATAAACAGTTAAAAGTATTGTTTCAGTTATAATAAACATAATTTGATCATTTTTTTGAAACTCTCCCATATATCGTCTTGGATGCTTTCTGCATCACAAACATTTGAATTAGTTTTGACGAGTGAAAACAAAAGTGCAGAAATGTAACATTTGAATTAGTTTTGACGAGTGAAGACAAAAGTGCAGAAATGTGTAAAGTCTTTAGGATGGAACACGGCTGTGACAGGTCTGCAGGAGTCCAGGACGGTGGGCTGGGATGTACACACCTTAAGACGGGGCTGGTTCTCGTCGTGGGCCGGGACTGAGGACGGGGCTGGTCACGGGACTCCGTCCTCAGCCTGCGGGCCGCTGACACAGTCATCTGGGGCTGTAAAGTTGTAAGAATGGCGGGCATTGTCAGCGGGCTCAGGCCCCTCGAGGGCCTGCAGAAACAGAGGGGCTACGCTTTACAAACAGTGGCTCTCCTCAATAAGGAGCCTGTTCTTAGCCCCGGAGAGTGATATTTATACACTGGCTGCATGTCACCATTGCTCTTTTCCTGTCACCCATAAGCTGCTTGATTTCTTCATCTCTGAGCTGAGTTGATATGCAAACAACAGCATGGGCTAAAGTCGAGGTCTGGGGGTTTTCTTAACGTGTCTAAACTCATCTGTGCACTTGTATTTTGCTGTCAGGATTTTTTTTTTCTTTCTTTCTCAGATTGGTTATCAAGTTATTTTTAATGCATGAGAAATTGATTTTTCCACTGGGATGTTTGTCTCACTGCAGCCAGAGCAGCATCTGAAATAGTTTGAAACCTTTATGGACTGTATTGTTTCAGCCAGTTTAGGGCTGAAGTTGAAGTTTCTATTTGCACAGAAAGTTTGAAGCTGCAAGTCTGAAACTACAATAATAACCATAATATTATTTAATAAAATTAGTCGTTTCTTGTTCTTTGGTGTTGTTCTGTTAACTAATAAAAATAATATATATAAATGTATACAATTTTATCATTAAATGGTGGCTTTTAACACCAGAACTAAATATGTACAGCTCAACTTAAAAAACATCATTTTAAATAAACTCAATAAAATAAAAACTTTATTCATAAAGAGTATCATAAAAGGCCGGATTAACAAAAACCTTTGTGTCACTCGCTGAAATCAGATGACCCCGGTGTCAGCTGACTGGAAAATAATCAATGGGGGCACTATAGTGTGTCTGTGTGTGAGTGTCTGTGTGAGTGTCTGTGTGAATATCTGTGTCTGTGTGAGTGAGAGAGACAGATATTTCCATGAAGTAGAAGTGGTTTTGAGTGAAACTGTTGAGTCTGATCTACTGGAGACTGAGTTTGACTCCGTCTTCATCAACCTCTGTCGTCTGTGTGGCCTGACTTAGTCTGACTTAGTCTGACTGAGCTGGTGGAGCAGAACGTCTGAGGTTTGGATCCCAGTCTTGTCTACCTGCCCATGTGTCCCTGGTCCAGGCTCTTTCACCTTTGTTTCTCCGAGTTGTGAAATGCTTCTAGAATTAGGGTTGCTGTAGTTAGCAAGAATTCATGAACTTTGAAATAGTAAACAAAAGTATTAAATAAATTGTATTGTATTGTAACAGAAAAAAATTACAGGAAAAAATCCAACAATAATTTATGTTTCTGTCTTGTCCTCTGATATTAAAATACCTCTAAACTGTTGACATTGTTGACCTACTCACAGCAATGGCCGCCCGCTGCACAGCTTATTGTGGTGAAAAGCTGTAAACGTAGTCCACAGTATGGACTAAAGGATATTGTCTGTCATTTCTGTGCACCTCTTTTAAGGCCTTAAATGTATTTGTAGTCGTTAATGACTTTTTTTTCCCCAGCTGACAGTGAAGTGTGTGAATGTTCTCTGGTTGTTTCAGATGTTGTAGATCTATGGTGTGTGTGTGTGTGTGTGTGTGTGTGAGCGCTCAGTCTGCCCGGGTGTTGAGACGAAGCCTAAAGCTGCTCAGCATAGCATGCTACATGTCACAAGATTTAGCTCCACTGCTAGTGTCTCTTCATTACATTTATACAGACATTTAATTGTTCAGTTTCCAAACTGAGGAGGAAGATACGCCATCAACGTGAGGCAGAAACACCAGCCAACTCTTCGTGGATTAAAAATGCAACATCGGTGTTGTTTACTATTCAGAAATGCATCATGCTAACTGTCCTAAAGTTCTCCAGATAGTTGTATTTTTTTTTTGTCTGATTACATTTTTTTGTTGCTTCTTGTCGCACGTCTTTTAAAGCAGTGTTGAGTGAGAGTCGTGTTTTTTCCTGCGCAGACACAAAGGCATTAATGTGCAGGGAGTTATATTAATATTAAGATAATATTAATATTATTGTTATATTAAGAAGACGTTTACCGTGTGTCGCTAAAATCTCTTTGTGTGATGGTCTAAAAACAGTTTACGTGTCGCTCGTCGTCAGTAGAACTCCTCGCTGATCTTACCAGGGAAGTGTTGCAGTGAAAATAGGGAATCCATGTCCCACTTAAAGTAGGAGAATTGTTGCTATAAATAGATTTTTATTTTTGGGTAAAAATGTGCGTCCATTTTAAAAAGACAGACAGTCACAGTGCAATGCTGGTGAATGGCGGATATCTGTGAGTCTGTCTGTGTGCTGACCAGGCACACACACACACACACACACACACGCTGCTAACAGAGTGTAAAGGCACAGACTGCTGGAGGACAGCAGTGAAACTGCAGGTTTCTTGCTCGGAGATTGTGGAATGGTCGTCCTCTCTCCCTCTTTCTGTCTCTCCCTCTATTTCTCTCTCTCCGTTCCTCTTCACTGAAGGGCCCCCCCCCACCTCCCCTTCACCCACCCCCTGCGTCGCTCCCATCTCCCCCCTCTCTCCTACCCGTCCACCTCCCCTCCCTCCACCCCCCCCTTAGAGCTTATGTAAACTAGCTGTGGAGCCAGGGCAAGCGGAGGCTATTTTTAGCAGCAGTACTGCAGAGCAGAAACTGGCGGAGGGTCACGTGTGCGCAGCCGAATCAAAGGGAGTATCCCGGCAATGCGCTGTAAACAAAGGGAAGGTCAGTAGCAGAAGGTGAGACACAAAACGCCTCTGTGTTGGTTTTATGTGCGTGTGTGTGTGGAAGCACACCCTGCCTGACCATACCTGACATCAACAGATCTGCTGAAGTGGACCCAAGCCCCCGTTTGTTTTCCTGTCCACTTTCTTCCTACCATTCCACATTCCTTAACCCTTTCTCCCAGCGTCAGACGACGTGTCCGTGTCTCCTGGTGACGGTCTCCTGAACCCTCTGTCTGTCACAACAGAAAATCTGAAACCACTCAGAATTCTACATCTTTTCCCTGTGTTTAGTGTCAACATTAGCTTTTTTGTGGCACCGTTTAGCGCTTGTTCTTATTTTGGCCAGTACGGGCACTGTAGCAGCCTGCAGGCCTTGTTAGCAGTCACAGTTAGCATTGTCCAGCCACACCCAGGCACAAGGTCTCTTTCCACCTCGGCCTGAAGTTCAAACAAACCTCAACTTTCACCTTCTGTGGAATGTGGTCAGAGAGGGACACAGGTTTATTTATAGAAACCCTATATTTTTTTTCTGTCACAGCAGTTTGTTTCCCTTGACGGATTAAGCTGTTGCCTGTTTCATTGGTCTGGGTTGAAGGAGGTAGCTTGGAGGCTAACTTATGTAAACATCCGGCTTCAGCACACACAGTTTTGGTTGGATGATTTACGTCCGAGGCGATCCTAACCTGGGATTCTGGAGCATCTCAGTCCTGATAACCACAGAGTAAATACTGCTCCGTATCTTTCATAAGTGTCCTTACAAGATTATATCCTCTGTCAGGGGCGTATCTGGTTTCTCTTTATGGCCTGTTCACTGTTACGGCACTGTACTCAAAATAAATATTTATTTAGAAATTTAATTCCCCTCCTCGCTTTGTGTTGTTACAGCTGCTACAGGTTAAACAAAGGCGTAATGTTTACATGTTCCTCTCTGCATATTAGTAATTACATTTGTTTTGTAATGTATCTTCCTGTCTCTTTGGATCGTTCACACCAAAACTTCTGCAAAAGTTTTTCTCATGTTGTGGGTTCTTGTTTTTTTATATAACATGGGTCTGTATAAATATTTGATTTAAATCCTTATATGTAGACAAAACGTTACAGGTAAATGGTATCTGTTTTTTCTGTGGTTTTGTAAAACATAATGTGATCTTGGAAAAGTACTGTATAGATAAACAACTTAACCAAAAAGTGTTAATTGATAAGTTAATTAGCGGAAAACATCGTTGAAAGAGAGGAAAATCCAACTTTTCATATTGTAATTACTGTGATGCATCTATAAACAATTTTTAATTCTGGAGTTCTATAGAACCCGAAATATGTTTCCGTGGGACAAGAACTTCAGACAAGAAAGTTGAAAAGAACTATCTTTGATTTAATTTTTCCAAAGAACCTTCCCATGAAATTTATTTATTTCAAATAAATTATTTATTTATAATTTCTGTTGAGTTTTGTCACAAGAAAACATCCACATGGAATAATAAAACATTAAACCTTGACATTATTCCACAGAAAAGATTTTCACACTTTACAGCTTTAGCTAATGTGGGGAGAAAAGACTGATGTTCATTTAGGGGATGTGAGCAGTGTCCTCTGTGCATGTGATTGGACAACAGCATAGATGCACTCAAGTGTACTTACCTGAGATGTCTTTATTTTAATATTTCCCTCAACTATATAGTATTAAAATGCTGTATAAAGTACAGATATAGTATATTTCTGTACAGTATCTTTGAATCTTTGAAATGTCTGACGTCGAGTTTCTGGGTTTCGAGTGTTGAGCTCCAAATGTTACTGTAATATCCTGTTGTTCAGTATGAAAACGACTGGCGGTGCAGTCATGTGTCAGGTCCTGGTTCTGACCCGTGGTCTTGTATGAAGTCCTTAATATTCCTCTGTGTTTGTGTTCGATTTCTGTCCTGATGTAACTCTGGGATTGGATGCATTAACAACTCTTCATTAACACCTGGTGTGAATGTTAGTGTGAATAGCTGATAATGTTTGTACCCGTGGGTTCTGGTGTTTACAAAATAGATCTGCCGTAGTCCTTGTTTGTGTGGGCCGACGTTCACGGTCTCATAGCTTCAGAGTGTGTACAAATTTGACCACTTTTTAAGACCTCAACTTACTGTATATAACCCTAGGTCTCTAATGTATTCTGTCCAGCTCAGGCTCAGTGAACTGGTGTGTTTTAACAATCGTAAGTCAATGAATTGTGAAATAATAAATGTTTTATTGAACTTTATGATTATTTATTATTAGTTTAGTTTTTGTCCTAGAAAAGAAGGTCATTGACAAAGTCCTAAAAAATGTATTATTAGAGACTATAGAATTAGTATTTAAAGAAAAATTTGTTTTAACCTACAAAAATATTTTTTTTCTTTTGTGTTGGTGAATGAAGTTTGGGGATGAAAGTAAACAAGTGCAGTGTGGTGAAGAGAGAGAGAGAGAGAGAGATAGAGAGATGGTATGGACTGCCTGGGGTTGCTATGGGAACCCAGCTGGTAAAAGCAGGCAGGGTCAGTGTGGAAGAGAAGCTGTGTGCAGCTGGAACCATGGGATGCCTCCTGGAGGCTGCTCTCAGAACTACACAAACATCACTCAGGCCTTCACCGTCCCAGTCGCTTTGTTTTAAATTAAAAATTAACTTAAGATTTCTCCAGTGTATCTTTATTTAAATGTTAACAAGAAATACAACTCTGTGAAATCAATCACTTTCAAAGGTATGTTCTGTCCAAGACGCAGACGCACCAGATATTCCATAAGGTTTATTTAACCAATACATTTTACAGCCACATATTTCACTTCAAGCTCTATAAAATCCATATAATTCTTCAGATTATTTTGGTCAAAAGTGATGGAAAAATGTGTTTTTTCTGTTCAATGGATAAATGAGAGGCTGAGTGTGCAGATCTGATTGTTGTTATCAGTAGTCTGTTCATCCAGCTCTGATCTATATTGTCTGCAGCAGTTTTCTCTTCTGTTTGATTTGCCCAAAATCATTTATTTTTATTTTCCACAATTGTGACAAAACTGCGAACAATTCTTTTTTTGTTGATTTCCTAGAAGAACTTCTGATTTAACATGGGTGAAGAACAGAAACCTGCTCGATATTGTTGATTGAACTATTTTTACCGGGTCTTTCCTATTTTTGGCCCAGACCCATTCAGTAACTGAGAGACAGAACATTGATGTTTGGATTTAAATGTATTTAGAGAAGCTCACGAGTCAGTTCTGCAGTGGGAACTGTAGCCACGGTTCAGGCCCCACTACGGTTTTATGAGCCTGGGCCAGTTTTATCCAGAGGTAAAGTCATGGACCGCTAAGACACTGAACAGAGACAAAAGGACATTGTCATGAATTTTACTTCTTTATACACGGCCTTTCCAAACCATGACTTGCTGCGGTCCTGGAAGGCCGAATTCACGGCCCTGAGACAAAGCAGGCCCTTGTGTTTACATAAGATTTGGTTTGACTTTCACTGTGTCTCCATTCTTACTCCTATATTTAGGAAGTTGCCACTGAGCCACTGATGGATTTGCCTCCTTTTAGATCCATCTTCTAAACTGCACTGTTCCTGTTTGGATGGATAGATGAGTTGAACTCGTGTCTTTCCATCAGTTGACCGGGATCCTGCACAGCTCCGCCTTCACTTTGTGTTAGTGCTGCTGCTGCTGCTGCTGCTGCTGCTGCTGCCGCCGCCGCCGCAGCACGTGGCTGTGTTTCCCCTTGGAACCAATGTAGTTGAGGAAATGCAGTGCTAGGTTGTCTGAACTTGGACTTTTCTGGTCACAGTGACAACTAAGAGAACTTTGCACTACAGTTTTTTATGCGTTGATTGGGCTTATTATTTGTGAAATTAATCAGGTTAATCAGGCACTACTCGCCTTAAACCTAAGGTACCATCTCAACGTGTAGCATTTGTTAGTAGAGGCTTGTGTTAGACCAGCTTGACTGAGCCTAGGACAGTCAGTAAGTCAACAGCTGACCAGCTGACCGGCACGATGGTCAAATGGATTGTAAGGGACTGTAGATCACTGATAATGTTCTGGTCAAGGGCGTCAGCAAAGCTTTGAAAAAAACTCCTGACATGTTCTACAAGCCACTGTGGAGATGCACAAAAATCCACCAGATCTATGAAGCTAAATTTTGAGTTATAAATGTGTGACATATGAATAATATATATAGGAACAGGTCCATTTGCCTGCAGTTATAAAAATATATCTACAAACCTCGAAAAGAAAAGAGTAGTAACAGATGTTTTCCTGAAAACCTGATCAAATAAAACAGTCATTAATACAATGGTTATATTTAACTAAACAGTAAAACACTTTTCTAGTGAGTATTTGGTCATCATACCATGACGGAAAAAACATTGTATTTCAGAAATGTTTAAAAATTGATATAAAAAAAAAGCTCTCATTTTTAAAAGCCTTAATACAAATATTCAAAAGACACTTTGTCTTTTGTGTTGTTTGGTATTTGTTCAGTGTCATATGGTAATGTTAGTCACTACTGTTATTGTCTTTTCAAACCCTAGAGTTCAGGCAGGGACACATTTTAATGTGATTCTCCTAAAACGAATACATTGAAGTGGCAGTGAAAACAGTACAGTTATTAGACTGAACCAGTCGTGGCCTACTGTAGGTGATGTCACCAGTCAGTAGGAAACTAAAGTTAAACTCCATTATGTTTGAACGAGTGGCTCAAAGTATGGAAACTATTGATCAGTTCTTCTGCTCTGATAATTAAAGATGTATTTGTTAAAAGTCGACCTGATTATCAAGTGAGCACATGAGGCTGGATGCTGTTGGATGGAGTGATGTTGGTTTTTTTTGTCGCCAGTTTTATACATGCAGTTCATTAATACATGTTTTTTCAACTAGTGTGTTTTCAAAACAGAGGTGCACGGGCCACATTGAGGCCGAGGTCTTTTTAAATTGGCCCCTCATCTATTGTTGTTTTATAGAGAAATATTTTTTAAGTCCATTAAAAACATGGCTGATGTTGATGCTAACCCTAACAATGCTAACGCCAGCCACGCCTTAAGGCACACGGATACAGTGGTACTCCGTATTTGAAAGCTAACGGGTAAAGTTAAATGTTGTCACGTTAATTAGAGGCTGATTTATCGACAGGTTGACGAACTTTGTGGTCAAGGTTTTGTTGTGTATATTTATAAACATTTTTAAGTTAAAAATAAAATGGCAGACAACAGTATTTCAGCCCTATAGAAGCCGTGGCGCCCCCTTGTTTCTTATTTTTATGGAAAGCTGAGACCAACAACCCAGAAAGATCAGACCAGTCGAGCGATTCTGTCCACAACAAAGCCTATACATAGCAGCACAGACCGGCCCGCAGGACCAGAGCAATGTGTTTTGGCTAAATACAGAGACGACCCAGCCCTGCTGACTGAGACAGAGGGATGGCAGCAGATGAGATAGTAGTAGAATAATAAGAAGCGGACGTCAAAGTGAGTCAAATTTGTAACATATAAAAGCACAAAGGAATCACAAGAAAAGAAGAAAAAAACCTCCGGCCTTATATTTTTTGACACAGTAATTTCCTTGGAATGACCACATCACACAATGGTTTGGAAAAAAAAAAGTTCTGGGAGGAAACAGAAAGAACCAACACAAACCACTGGTTTCTGTGGACCTGAAGTGCAGCTTAAATTAATGTATAAAAAAATGCTTTCAAACCAGTCCAGGAATTATTTGAATAACTTCATGGTTGACAATGTTTTTTTTGTTCTGTTTAGGGCAGAATATTTAACTTTCTCTCTTTTTTTACCTCTTCACTGCCCTACCAATAGTCCTTCAGTCATATGGCAGTCACAAAAAGCCCAGTAATTATAACCTTGTTGGTTTTCTTCTGCCAGGAAAGGTACTAAAAATACCCCGGCATTGTAGCAGCGATGGGGCCAAAGCTGGAGGTTTCTGAGACGGTGTCCACATTTCTGTGAATATATGTCAGTATCTGCACGGGGCAAACGAGGCCACGTGATACTTTACACCTTCATGGATTATTACAGGACTTTACCTCTGCTGGTCGTCTGTACTGCTGGTCGTCTGTACTGCTGGTCGTCTGTACTTGACTAAAAATAACACTGTGGACTGTGTCAAGAAGTCATTGGATAAATTTTGATTCAATTTATGGAAAAAACAAAAAGCAAACGTGCAGCTCATTTATCTACAAATCCAAGTCTGACTTATAACATGGCTAACTGGGTTTACAGACAGGGGTCTGTGACTTCTAACAAACTGATTGAAGTTTTATTTTTATTTATTTTTTCGTATCTTCTTGATTCTCGTCATCGAACATAGAATCTGGGTTTTTAATGATCATTTTTCAGCCTTATTAGACCTCAGTTGCTGTGGTCTTTTCTTGCACCTTTTTAATGTTATAGTTTAATGCTTTAAGAAGTCCAGAATCTGGGTTTTTAATGATCATTTTTTACCTCAGTTGCTGTGGTCTTTCTTGCACCTTTTTAATGTTATATAGTTTAATGCTTTAAGGAGTCTGTGAAGTTGAACATCAGTCCTACTTTACCCTGGTGTCTGTAGAAAGGTTAAAGGTCACATCAAGTGGATTTCTTTCTTTCTGACATCTACGTATGGCGGGAGTTTCACTCTTAGCTCAGACCTCTGATCTGTGCAAGAGGAATAATCTGCACTTGTAGTTTAGCAAGTTCCAAAGTACACACTGTTGTTTACACTAAAATACCCAGTATTTGAAAAAAAAAAATAATAAAAAAAGAGCTGATCGACCGTAGCTACACCTGAAGGACGCAGGCCTTCGTCTTTGAGGGTTCGTCCTACAGCTGATGCTGCACGTCGTCATCAGACGACTGTTGTGACTGGTGACCGTGCGGATGCACGTCCTGCTGTGTGTGTGAAGGCTGAGGTTCAGCCCAACTTCTGCTCTGAGGCAGAAATGCAGCGGCTCTGATGGAAACATTGTCATGAAAGCACATGAGCTCCGACTCTGTTACCTAACGCTCCATAAAGGAGCATTCATCCACAGTCGGCTCATTCTCCACGGGTGTGTTAGCCGGGCTACTTTTGACCGAGTCAAACCGTACAGAAACTCAAACCCTGACCACTAATCTTAACCTGCATCAGGTTGCTGTGAAGTCAGGGTCAGGCGGTGTTATAAAATAACGACACAGTGAGACACTGTGGTCCCTCGTGTCGGTGTCCGTCTGTCAGACTTAAATCACTGAGGAAACACTTTCCCCTCTCTCTCTCTATCTCTTTTTTTTTTTTTTTACTTTTTGCTGATATTTAATTGTTGAAAAATAATTTTCATTTTTTTGTGGTCTGGACTTGGAGGTGCACAAAGATGTGGGTCATTTGGTTCCAAGCCCAGAGAGAAACTAAAACACGTTATTAACATTTTATTTATAACATACACAGGTGAATCAGAGAGATCCTGTTTGAGAAACGTGGATGTTGAGTTTAATGGTGTGTTTTACTTTTATGTGCATTTATCAGTGATGTTTGTTCTAACAGTTGCTGTTCAGGCTGTGAATTGTGTGAGACTCAGGGTTAAATGAATACTTTTTAAATTGCAATTATTTTTCTAAAAACAATACGAAAAACAGAGCAGTTGCATCAGCAGGTTTTATCCATTCTGTCTCTAACTCTGTACTTGGTCGAGGCCTTTCCATGAGCCACACACACTTCAGGGGCCGGGGTGATGGTGCGATTCCAGCCCTGACGTCCTGAGTCGGGCTGCTGCTGCTGCTGCTGCTGCTGCTGCTGCTGCTCTCTGTGCACATGCTCTCTCAGTACTGAAGAGACAACAGCAGCAGCAGCAGCAGCAGTGAGCTGTCTAACCTCCACAATAACCGCCTTATGTAATCACTCTGGCTAGAGACAGACAAAAATAGCTCAGACTGAGCAGCCCTGCCCTCTTGTGGCAACCATCTGCCCCAGCACCCCGGCCTGTTCAGCCTGTGAAGGAGAATCAGACATGGCGGCCGCGTTCACCGTAGCTGAGAGGATCATGATTCATTTTAAACAGAAGAAGTGTTTAGAGAATGAGGTCACCTGTGTGGTGGGGGTTTTCACTGATACAGATGGAGGTTCATGGGAAGGCTGTTAAAAATGGCCGTCTTTGTTGTTTTATCTGTTTGCCTTGAAAGTGGCGGGGTTTTTTTTACATTTTTTTTTATTAGGGTCGTTTGTTTTGGGTTTTTTTTCCTGTAATGTGGTTGTGGTTCACGTAAAAACTTCTGTAATTGTTTTTGTTTTTAACGTGATCTTGTCAATGCATCTGTAGCAATGTCTTCATCTTTGTTTTTGTCTCTTTGCAGTTTCCTGGACAGAATTGACTCTGTAAGACAGAGTGACTACACACCAACAGACCAGGTCAGCCATGTGTTTATTTTAATTTAATTTGCAAAGAAAATGGAAAATAATAATAATATTTTCTGTAAAATGTCTAAACTGCGTCACTCCTGTCGTTCACATCTTTTGCAGGACCTGTTACGCTGCCGAGTGTTAACTTCAGGGATTTTTGAAACGAGGTTCCAAGTAGACAAAGTCAACTTTCAGTAAGTCTGACAACAACTGTTTCTATATCAGAGCTTCCAGAGTTAACTGGATAATGACCAGGCACTGCTAACATGGTTGGTACTCACAGGTTTGGAGAGTGAACTGAGTTACCGACACTGTGTGGAGAAGCAGTGAGATTAATTCATAAGTGCTCTTTTACTGCACACTATACGGCTTCAGGTTTTTTACATGAGCTTGAACCAATCTCCTCTATTATTAGAATTAATATTATTATTATTACTACTTTTCTAAGTGTAAAGCAAAAATGTTGCGTTATAAGGCACTGTTTTGGTCACATATTCAGAACATTGATGCTGAAACTAGAAAATATTTTTCACACACTCACGTCGTCTTCTTAGAAAACAGAGGCCGCCTTCCTGTTACTAAAAAGCCCCAGTAACACGTCATTGGTTGTGTTTGACTACATGACGCAGCGGCTCAAAGTCCACTCATACTGAGAAGTTGATTTGAGCAAAAGTTGAATTAAATGTTTTCAACCCCATCGTCTCATCTCAAAGTGAGGAACGAAATGTTTTCAACCCCATCGTCTCATCTCAGAGTGAGGAACGAAAAGGAGGCAACGTTTTGCTTCTACATAATCTGAGCAAAGAGGGGTCAAAGGTTAGGACCAATCCAAGACAAACAAGGTCAAAAACACACAGGCCCTGAACAGAGGAGTGGGAGGAGTGGGGTGAATGGTTAGTGGGAAACAGAGTTCAGATGATTCTATCTGGATGTTAATCTGGATCTGAAACATTGCGAAGAGGAAACGCACCACGGAGTGTGGTTATAAAAGCCGGCTGTAAAGGTTAGAGACCGTGTTCTGTAACTGCGGTGATGATGTCAGACCAGATGACCCACTTCCACAGACACAACAGACTGGTTCTACTGTCTGAAATGTGCCTTTGTATCCCATTATATCAGCCTTAATGATCGGAACACAACAAAAACAAAAAATCTCTGAGAACTAACTTTCAATCATACAGCAGCACAGGTCACAAAGGTCACACAGGTCACACAGATCTTTCTTTCAGTATTTACATCCATGGAATCTGTTTTTTTTTTTCATATTACCATAGTTTCTAAAGTGCATTTTCTTTTGAACTAATGATGTGAGCTGCAGTCTGGCCTCCTCCACTCTGTCCTAGTAGGGGATAGGACGGCCACAAGAGGGCAACAACGAGCCTGTTGTCGTGTGTCTTGACTCTGACCCAGTATTTTGTCTCCACCACAGCATGTTCGATGTTGGAGGGCAGAGAGACGAGAGGAGAAAATGGATCCAGTGCTTTAACGGTGAGACTTTCAGCCTTTTTTTTTTCACACATCTAGAACAAGCATTATTTTTCTACATGTGCTTTAACGGTGAGACTTTCAGCCTTTATTTTTTCACACATCTAGAACATTATTTTTCTACATACTGATGGAGTTTGTCTATCTTTTGGCTCCAGACGTCACTGCTATCATCTTCGTGGTGGCCAGCAGCAGCTACAACATGGTAATAAGGGAAGACAACAACACCAACAGGCTACGGGAAGCCCTGGATCTCTTCCGCAGTATTTGGAACAACAGGTGAGACGGACACAGGGATATGGAACAAACCATTGGGAATGAGGACTTACAGTAAACTCATGTTCGTGTTCTGATGGTCAAAATGATTATATATAAGAGTTTACTGTTAACCCATGATGTAAGAAGTGCTAAAAGTCTCTGGTTGCTGTCTTGGTTTACAGGATTCTCTCCTTAGTTTCTGTTGTCTTTGCTGCCCTCTGTGGATGTTTTTTAAAAATTACCCACTCTTCTTTCCAGATGGTTACGCACTATATCTGTCATATTGTTCCTGAACAAGCAGGACATGTTAGCTGAGAAAGTATTAGCTGGAAAATCCAAAATTGAAGACTACTTCCCTGAATATGCTCGCTACACCATACCAAATGAAGGTTTGCGTCTCCCAGAAATCATCCAGATTTGCAAAGTTGTTCCTGCGCCAAATCTGACTGTTAATACTTTTTATTTCAGCAACTCCTGAACCTGGCGAGGACCCACGAGTGACGAGAGCTAAGTTCTTCATCAGAGACGAGTTTCTTGTAAGTCTGTGTGTCTAGCTTTTCTGCTGTGGCCTGACTGGCACCAGATGACACCAGTGACCACATTTTTCTGACCTCTGACCTCTGTGTCTCCTCAGCGGATCAGCACTGCGAGTGGCGACGGCAGACACTACTGCTACCCACACTTCACCTGTGCTGTGGACACAGAGAACATCCGGCGGGTGTTCAACGACTGCCGGGACATCATCCAGAGAATGCACCTGCGGCAGTACGAACTCTTGTGATGCCACAGCGTCTCCGTCAGCCTTCTGTGTTTGTTTTTTTTTTTTCTTTTTTTTTTCTCCACCGTTGTGCATCCTTGACAAGCCCCACCTCCTCCTGAATCTTAACCTTCACCCTTCTGCTCTCCCCCCAAAGACACCCTCTGCCCTCCTTCTTGTCGAGGACTATGAAGTACTACTGAAGTGTGTCAAATACTCTTCCTCTTCTTAACTTTTCTACTTTTCTTTTTTGTCCCCTCTCTCTCTCTCTTCATCCCCATTTTACTGAAGTTTGGGGAACACAGCTTTTTTTGTGTGCTGCTTGTTTTTTTTTAAAGCTTTGATTTTTGTCATTCCACTAAGCCTCGGGCTACCTCCTTTTTTTCTTTTTTTTTTTTTGCTTTGCACCTTTGCTTTTACTCCTGTCATTGGACCTGGACAGGTGGGTGTGGTTCTAGGAACATGCCTACAGGACCTCAGTGTGGAGGCAGTGTGAGTTAGTGTGACAGAACTGTGAGTGTGTGTGTGTGTGTGTTGTTTGTGTGATACCTGCTGCATAAAGCCGGCGTCACCACCACCACGACTTTTGCCTCTTTTTTTTTTTCTCGCCTTTTTTTTTTCCCCACCCCTGCCCTTCCTCCTCCTCCCACCCGCTGCTTCTCTCCGGACGCCGTAGACGACAAGGGGAAAGAGGGAGGAGTCGAGTGGATGATGAGATAAATGCACTTTGCATCAGGTTCCTTAAACATTTTTTTTTCTCTTTTGGTTGTTGACATTTTTTTTCTCCAGAGGAAGCATACACACAATGTAGCATCACAATATTTATTACCCTGTCACGACGTTAGCTTGCCGAGCTGCAGGGCGTAGACCGAGCAGCCGAGAGACACGTGGAGCCAAAAGGACGGGGAGGAAAATAAAAAATTTCCCAGGTAGACGCTGATGAAGGATTTATAAATGAAGGAAAAAGGACGGAGCTCTCTGCACCTTAGCCCTGCTGCCTCCACAGACTCGGACCTGACTCCGTGTTTTGCCCCCGCCCCCACACACAGATCATCCTTTTAGCTTAGAGACACTGACGATGGGAGGGAAGGGAGGGAGAGAAAACAATGTATTGTTCTGATTTTTTTTTCTTTGTTTTTTGTTAACTTGTACACTGTGCAAGGTGGAATTATCCTGTACAGACTGTAAAATGTAATATTATTTTGTACAACTTAATTGAAAGAAAAACAAATCTACTTGTAGATCTTTGTGCCTTGATTATGGCTGTACCTGTAAATGAGCTCAGATGTAAGTATGTTTTCGACTGCGCTGTACAGCTTGATGTCAAAAACTCTTATCGGCAGCAGAAGACTGCGGGTAGGAGACTTTCTCTGTAGAGTTTAGTTTTTTCTGGTTTATAAAAAAAAGGAAATGCTGTTTAGTAAAAAAAAAAAAAAAACATAGGGAAAAAATCCTAAAAACCTGTATACATTATGCAAATTAACCACTTACCTGCAGTGAAGACCAGATGTTGCAGCGCCATGCCTTTTTTTCTTCTTTTATCGGTTTTAATTTTTTTTCTCTTTCTTTATTTGATTTTTTTAAAATTTTATTTCACAGCTTTAAACCAACATTGGGAATCCATTGAAAGTGTCCAAATTGCAACCTGGTGTTGTTTTAATAGGAACCAACTTTTTTCTTTTCTTTTCTGTTCTTTTTTCTTCTTTTTTTTTGGATATGAAGTGTGCGTTTGTGTGTGTGCGTGTGTGAAAGAGATCTGTACTGATGAGCGTGCCTGTGCGCATGTGTACATAAAACAAAACTAGACTCACAGACACATTGTGTGTGTGTGCGCCTGTATGAGGACGAGTGTGTATAAAAATTTTATAAATGTATGTACATGTAAATTTATAGGTCTATATAAATATATATGTACAATTATACATGTTTAATTATGTGTGTGCCTAGGTGTACATACCTATGTATGTATACGGTAAATATGTATACATACACACATAGGAAAGCATGTTTTAGAATGGAGATGAATAAATGAGAGCGTGCAATATTAGTACAATTCTTTGGTCCTTTGGAGCCATTCTGGATGGCACAGGCACTATGAATGTGTGTGAGCAGCACCCAACAAGACGAGCTCTTCTCCTTGTACAAACAGCATCAGCCTTTTTCTTCTGCTACAGTAACACGTCTATCCCCGAGAGACAGACAGACCGAGAGAGAGAGAGAGAGAACTGACTGGAGGTGCAAAAAACCTTGTTTTTGGCCTGGGAGGATGATTAAATGACATTTTTATTTTCTTTAAATAAAGAGGCACATTAGAGGACTTTGCTTTATTTCCATCTTGGTGTCCACTCCTGTCTGGGTTTTTTGTTTTGTTTTTTTTTCCCCCTTTGCTTTCCAGATGTAGATGCCAGGGAATGACCTTAGCACAGTGGGGTAAGTTGCCTCTGAGGCAATTTTGACAGTCCTTTAAAATATGTACTGTTAATTGTAATCATGATAATATTAATATATTTTTACTGTACTGTGTGGAAACAAAAAGTGTCCATCCAGGCTTCCGTACCACACAATATCTCTCTTTGCACAGGTAAGGCATGTCAGTTCTAACGTGTTTGATGGAAAAACAACTGAAAAGATTAAAAGAAATTATTCCAGGAAAATAGTTTAAAAATTATTATATTATTTTCTGGTTTACCATCTAAATCCAGCACGTGACGATTAAAACAAACTAGATAAAACGTTGGCAATAATATGAGAATGGTAAAAGTTAGCTAAGAATTAGCTGAAAGTGATGCAATTGGGAGTTACTCTGTGGCCTAAGCCCCAGAAATAGTAAACAGTTAAAATGTTGCCAATGTTTATCTTAGAAATACATTACTGGGACAATTGTTTCCTACTTTTAAACATATTGAGCTGTAAATTAATGTTTTTCTCTTCATAATCTCTGTCTTGAAGACAAACAGGCAAATTTAGGGGCAACTATCACAGTGGTATGCAGGCTAATTAATCCCATTATTATTTATTATTGATTCTTGATCACAGAGTAAAACAAACCCGCTCGAAACACCTTACGTGTTCTAGTATTATTTCCTTATTACAATGAAAGGTTATTTATGATTTTTTTCCGCAAAACTAAAGTTTTAATTCGTTGTCCTGTGGCTTAGGTCGAAGCATTTCCGGACTATCAAGTACCAACCGGAAGCCGGAAAGCAGCGGTAAGATTCTGATTTCTTTATTCGTGTACAATTTATCAGAAACGTTTCAGACAGTTTGGCAAAAAGAATTCCACAAACGTTTGGCACAAACTTTTGGCAATGAATGTGTACAGATGTCGCAGGTGAGACAACAACAATAACAACGGCAATAACGTAGATATACATCAGACCACTAACGACTTGAACCACTAACATACTGTACACACGACTGTGGCTTCGGCGGTAACATGTCCCTGTGTCGTGTTCTCATTTTTACACGTCTGAACCTTCAGGTCAGTTTGTCACGTTGGCACCGGGAGGTTTAGTGGTCACAGATACAGACCGTACAATCAGAACAGTGCTTTAAAGAGATTGTAAATATACATTCAAGTCCTTTGCAGTGGCACAAAAACGAAGACAAAGTTGTTGTTTTTTCCCCCCTTTTCTACAGTTCCTAAAAAAATGGACATAGCCGACACTTTTGAAGTCTTTCAGAGCTGCAGAAACAGGAAACAAATGAACTAAAGTGACAGGAGTGTATTAACTGGACATAAAGGAGGCAGAGATGTGGTAACAAATTGAATGCACCTGAAAGGAAACAAGGAGGCAGGAGTCAAACAAAAGAAATGGAACCACGTAAGTTAAAGATGGTTTAAAGTTGTCATTTAGCTCAGCCAGTAATGTAAAACTACCTCTGATCTGACTCAATTTTGAACTGTTTGGGATCAGGATCCTGGAAGGTCAAGGTGATCTGTGCAAAAGTCATCTACAGGAGCTCATGTTTCATCTTTTCACCCAGGATTAGAGAAAACACCCATGTGGCAGGTAAGTGCACTTTTAAAAATCTTCTCATCTGACATATTTGTCCTTCCAAATACTTTTACTAGCAGTACTATTTATTTTTCCTCATTAGCTCAGGAACTTCACCACAAAGTGCTGTTGTTGGGCGTGACTGAATTTTGTTACTGCTGTTTTTTTGTTTGTTTGTTTTTTGGTCAGTCTAAAATACTAGTTTGGTGACATTTTCAAACCTTAAACTCTTAAAAATCTATATCCTCTAAATGGGGTCAAACTTTAAAAAACCAACATGTTCTATGGAGGAGGCAGTTGCGATCATGAATCATGATAAATCGAATCAAAAGCGGTCTTATTATCCCACAAACGTTCCGTTAAAGTGTGTAAAGTCGCCCCCGGTGGCTCCCTAGGCTTTGCCCTCCGAACCGCATGGCTAGTCCATTATTTATTTATGGAGTCCATGAACACATTATTGCACATCAAGTCACCATTTGCCAGTCGCTGATGCCAGAGGACCGCCACTTCACAACTGTGTCCAGCAGCACTGCCTTGTACCCACTGCATTGTGGGTAAGGTCCAGGAGTTCACAGAGACTTGTGCTTCCCCAGCAGACAGAGGCTGAGACACTGCAGCAGACCTTTCATCCACAGACAGTGAGCCAGGAACAGCAGCAGCAGACAGGCTCCGGCCGAACAGTACACACTGATCACCGTGCTCTCCTCCGGCAGGAAGCACTTGGACAGAGAGTACGTGACGGGTGACACCGACGCCTGAAGAGAAGAAGAGTTGTTGAATGATGTCATCGTCAGCTGTCTCCACGTCACAAAAGAGATCAGAACTTACCAGGATGATGCTGGGGTTGTTCCTGTTTCTCCAGCTGAAGGACGGAACACTGACCTCCGGGTATTTGTTCTCATGAAGAACCTCACACCCACTGTGGGTGTGTCCACTCAGGATGAGGCGAGGTTTAAACAACTGCAGCAGCTGGAGAGAGAAACGGAGGAACTCTGACTTTGGCTCCGAGTGACTCGAAAATAGTGTGTGTGTGCGTGCGCAGAGTTCTCACCCTTTGTGATGCCTCCTTGGACAACACGTCATACTTCTCTCTGAACAGCAGGTGTCGCTCTTCAGGCGGTGCGGCGTCCTGTCCTGTGCAGCCTGCGTCACTGACTCTGTACAGAGGGTAGTGCTACAAAAGAAAGACAAAACAAGTCAAGTTATTAATTATTAATTACAAAATTCCGCTTTTTTTCACAAATCTATTACATCTGATTTCATATCACGTGTTAATTTAAAATAATACTTTTTGATTAAAAACATTAAAAATCATTCTGCCGATTAAGTGTCAACCATTGAATCCACCAGCAGAGGGCAGCAAGTTCCCATATTCCCTGCCGCAATTAGTGTAGTCGTCCTGGAAAGCCGCAAAACTATTTCCTGCCGCAATTAGTGTAGTCGTGCTAAAAAGCCGCAAAACCACAGAGATAATTAATGAGCACAGACAGAGAAGGCGGAAAGATTAGTTAATGACAGTAAAGTCAAAATAAACACACAAGAGCAAATGTTTGACAAAAAATGACACTAATTGAACATTAACGTGACAAACGGCCTAAACGAATCATAAAATAATGACCGGGACCATAACAATAACATATTAGTGTGAAGAGAAAAAACAACCACAACAACAGAAGTGCAGTAAACAGACGATTAAGAAAAGATTTTGGTTATTTTGCACCGCTGTCCTGCACCGCTGTTTGATTAATTCGCGGCCTGTGTAGATGCAGTTTCAGCAGCTTTGTTGAGGAAAGTGCTGTCGCAGACATTTAGAGAAAGAGGACAAGACGATAACAATAGAAAGGACATTCAGAGAGGACGGGGCCACCGTGTGGTGGAAGGAAGGATATTAAGTTTAAATATGTGATTCGATTCCTGCAGGATGAGGTTAACTGTTCACTCCGAATTGATCATAGGTGTGAAAGTGAGTATGAATGGTTAATTGTCTTGAAAAATCGGTTGAAAACAAACGGGTATATTTTTGAATTCCCAGAGTTCCCCTGTGATTTACCTGTAACATGATTGGAGCAGAGGCAGGGTAGAGCTGAGAGCCGTTACATCCTTCCATTGCTGCACCTGAGGAGTGTGAACTCTGCAGAGGCAACAGAACAACATTAAAAAATAATAATCATCAGTCTTCTCTCCTGAAAAAAACACAGCTCTTGGTAATTATGGCTCATTAAAATCAGTGGAAATGTTGAAAATGTTCCTCTTGGAAGCTTCATCACCGAACACTTTACTTGGACAAATCTGCAAGAGCTCCAAATTCCAAACCATCTGATTTATACCACAATTATTCTGAACTAATGTGGAAAAATACCCAGCTGCCCTGAGCCTACGTACAGGTATTTGACACTGGCGTCCCACTTTAGGCTTATTCTAAACGTACAGTCGTCCCACATACAAAAGACAAATGAGAATGTGCTGGAAAATGTTTTTAAAATTGGCCTAACAAGTACTTAAATATGACCTGAAAACTTGTGTGTGTGTGAGTGTGTGAAAATCCTGAAGTTCTCTCTTCAGGATCTGTAGTTTTTGCTTTTTTTTTTGCAGTTTTTGCAGAAAAAGACAAAAAAAAACCTGTTACAAAAAAAGCTGAGGCCTGCAGGTGTGTGTGCGTGTCGTCTTCTTTGATAGAGGGGATCATTGTGGGTTACTGTGGACCCCCAGACCTCACCTGGATCTGTCACCTGAGCTGCAAATGTCAACTACACAACAACTGTTTTATCTGATTCTAAATCAGTGATGATCTAACTTATAGATATCTTCCGTTAGAAATCTGTGGTCGGGGTCTTTGGTCTGGAAAACCTTATAGACCCAGGTCTGTTAGGACATGTCTTCAGCAGCCCATTAATGGACTGTCCAGACCTCCTGCCCTCAACCCAAGATTTATAGCTCTGCCTCCCCTTGTCTCCCCCTGCCTTCCGTTAGGAGAAACTGGTAGAGCGATTCCAGCAGCTTGATTTTACTGTGGTTTTGCAGCGACCTTGTAGAAGTGTTGTTTTAATCTGCCCTTGCCTGTGGCCTGTTGTTGTGTTCCATCAGACGCTCTTGGCCCATTAGAAAGTAGAAAGTAGTTCTGACAGAGTCCTCACCAATAGAGGGAGACACAATGGTGCGGGCTTTATTACCCTGCTCCTCACATGATTTGACTTCCTGACACTTCACACACTCGGAGGTGGTGAGAGAGAGAGAGAGAGAGTGTGTGTGTGTGACAGTGTGATGCTGGTTTCCTTGAAAGAGCTTGTCCCACCTGCAGGGAACAGTTGAGCTCTCTGGAGAGTCTGATCAGCTCCTTCTCCACAGACTGGCAGATGGGACAGCCGTCTCCGTGCAGGGCCACGCTGTTCAACAGCAGGAAGCTGAGCACAGGAGAAAGACAAAAGTTTTTACTCTGAAAGTTTGTTCTGAAACCCCCGCCCCCAAACTCTGTTTTAAAAACAACAACTCCTGTCCAGAGAGTGTGTCCTTTGACCTCAGCCGATGAACACCTCAGAGACTGACAGTAAGGCTAAAGTCTGGAATTCCAGCAGAGGAACCCTGTAAATGTCTGTCGGTTTGACTGAAAACCAGCCCATCAGCAGGATGTAGACTCAGGGGATTGAACCCCTGACCTCTCTCTCAGCCTGCAGACTCACACGTTTGTCACCAGTGACACTCACTTCACTCCCTTTTTGGTGACGATCCTGGTGGTGGAGGCGTTAAAGACTTTCTCAAATCGCTGCAGCTTGAACCAGTCCATCCTACAGAGAGACACCTCAACGTAAATTATAGTAAATTATAGTAAATTAATTCTAACTAAATACAATCCTATATATATATATATATATATATATGGGGGCATTTCAATTTTTTTATTCTAATTTTTCCCTCATTATCATTTAACATTTTTCCCACTAAACCTGTCAGTGGAAAATATATGTAGTTAATGTCATGATCTGGAGGAAATGAATACACGTTAATACTAGTTGCGTTGGTCTCTGACATGACGACGGTTAAGTGTGTGGTTTTAATTGTTCCTATAGGCTTCTGTGAATTGTTGCACTGACATTTCTCTGATCACCTGCAGACGTGAGACACGCAGGTGTGTTTGACACCTCATCACGACTGAATGTGAAACATCAGGGAAAGTATTTGGCTCACACACCAAAGAATCACACGCTGTGCTGTGCACTAAGAAATGCGGCTGCGTTCCATTTAGTTTCATCAGCTCGAGGCGCCACTTCCGATCGTCACACATTAGTGGCTGACTGCCTCCTGGGTGGGATTTCAAACCTCTGACTGGGTGGCTAACCTAAAGAACATATTGTGTTGCATTGTGTTACTATTAGATTGGACTAAACTGGACTGAGTCCCATGTCAGAGTGTACCTTGTTATTTAGCATTCATTTTAATCATTTTAAATCACATAGTTTTGTATAGCTATGTTTTATTGTAAATACATGCAAAATTAAAAATCCCAAACTTTTTTTCTGGGGACCCATATTTTAGAAGTCACGAACCTTTTGCGACATAAGTCAATAGAAGTTCTGGGATTTTTTTTGACAAATTTGTGGAGTTTTTTTTACAGCTATTCTGGGATTTTTTTTGACAAATTTGTGGGGTTTTTTACAGCTATTTTTTTTTTTACATTTGTAACTGCTCCTGGCAAATGAAAACAAAGAAACGCCTCTGCTGGAATGGAAGGACACTGATTTTGTGCAGACCTTCTGTGTGACCTTTGTCTGATCCAGCCATAATCGCGTTTTTCCTCAAAGTGTTTTTTAAGCCAACGTGCTGATATTAATTTTCTTTAGACAGACAAACCTTGTCACATGGCGACTGGTCAAACAGACGACTATTATTCTGTAACCGGACATGGCTATTGAAGTCATGATTGATCCTCCTACTGTACTCGCCTGTTGAACCGGTTAGTTACTCCAGGCAACTGCTGCTCAACAACAACAAAGACTCAAAGAAGCGGTGAAGCTCCGTCTTACTCGTAATGAAAACCGATGTCGTGGTTTCCAACCAGCACCACCAGCTCGGTGTCAGTGGAGTGTCGGAACATCCTGTGGAAGCGACGCACGTCGTCCTCCCAGTGCTGCACACAAACAAAACACACAGAGAACTGAGGCCCAGGAAATCAGTGAAATGAAACAACAAAAAAAAAGAGCTAATAATGACAGTGTTTTTATATGGGCTTTGGTGTAGAAGAGCAGCAGAAGTTTGGGTTTCTTTTCTTTTTCTGGTGTATTTTTCTAGTTGAAAATAATTGTGCAGCGATTTTCAGATCGCTGAGTTTGCAAATGGGCAAACTATTTTTGTTTTATGGATTGAACTGAAGGCGTGCTCGGTGAAGACTATATTTAAAAAACCAACACGTGCCCGTGTGTAGGAGAGAGTCCAGTGGGAGGCTGATGAGCCTCACTCTCAGCTTCTCCTGTGTGTGATGACGCTGCGTCTCATGACTCGGTTCTCCTCACCTGCAGGAGCCTCGGCCTCACACAGGAGACCCTTAATTACACCAGGAGCCGTGCTTTGTTTACACGGTCCTGTTCATTCTCAGGTGACCCAGTGAGTCGCTGCTGCTGATTTTAATTAGCACCGACATGACAATAGACACTCACTTGAACAATCAGCATGTTGTTGAAAGATGTTCTTCATGTTGTCAACACAGAGACTCTGGTTCGCTCCTGTTTTCTTCCTTCAACAGTGTGAAGGTTTGATACTTTATGGTTTGAGATTCATGGGGAAAAAAACTGGAATTCCATGTTGGAATTATCCTCATCAAGGTGTGACAGGGACTCTGTAATATCGCATGGATCAGTGGTGTTTGATCGAGTTATTATTTTGGAGAACTTTCAGATGATTTCCAGTTTATTTCAACTGAATTGTTATTCTGAACATTTCTGGTTTGGATTTTGGCCAGTTGTGACTGTTGTCAACAGCAGGTCACTGGTGGTCTCTACTCCTTCAGGACATGTGCAGAATAAACCAAATTATTTTGGACAGACGGTGTCTCACTGTGGGACTAGAGAAACAACAAAACGACGTATTATCCTGTCCAGTAAATTCACCCTTTTAATTGAGTGTTGGGTCACAACCAAACAATAGGTGGATTAGTGAAACAAATACTGGACAAATTCACACATAAAGGAAACCAGAGTCTGTCTGGACATTTGAGATGTTTCTCTGGACAAGTAGACAAGTCTACGAACTAGAAACGAGAGGAATTTGAAATGAAGGAGAAGAGGACAGAAACGAGGAAACTGTGGATGATTTGTTGTTTTTTATTATTTTAAGTCTACGAGAGCGAAGCTTGAACTCTAAACAAAGCTGAGCTGCATTTCCTTTGTCTGAAATACTGAAGTGATGGATGCAGAGATGCAGGACTGAGAGGCTGCAGCTGCTCCTGTTCTTTGTTATTGTTGTGATTGTTGGTGTTTTGCAGCCTCTCAGGCCTGTTTGGTATGATGATGATGATGGTGATGATAATAATGATGAAGAGGAGGAGAGCACTGGCTTTTCCTCCTGCATATGAATCGTCGTTAGAAACACAGGGTCTGTTTACCTTTTGTGAGCTCCACTTGCCTTCGTCGAAAATGTCCCCGAGAATGAAGACAATGTGGGGCCTGAGGAGCCACAGCGCGGTCTGGAAGGCTCGCTCCATCTGCCATTCCCTGCGCGTTTGGACACAGAGCTCAGCGTCACTTCAAGTCTCTTTCTGTGTGTTTGCTTGTCCACCAGTGATGGTAGGATGATGGATGGATGAATGAAGATGCCAGCCCCACAAAACAAACCCTTTACCTCCTCAGTTTGTCGAACCAGTGTCCTCCTACTGCTCCCAGGAGGTGCGTATCCGACAGCACCATGGCTCGCACCTCCTCCGAGCCCTCTACGGCGCGGACGTTGCCGATCTTCGGCCAGGCGCACTTGAGAATGGTCGGGAAGTAGATGAGATACTCGCAGAAGAAGAAGACGCCGCCGACCGCGACGATCAGCACCACGGCCACCAGCCATGTGGCACTGAGTCTCAGCATTTCTGGGTTATTCTGCGGCGGAGATGCCCTGGAGTGGCGCACTGGTGCCGATGGAGCGGTCCGTGAGGCATCTTCCAAACCTCCTCCACACCAGGACCAGGACCAGGACCAGGACCTGGACCGAGATCAGGTCTCCGGCCGTGAGATGCTCATGGTACGTGCGCTGAGAGGATAAAAAAGCCGAGCTCCGCAGTCCAGAGGATCTGTGATGGATTTGATGAAGAAATAAATCAAAATAAAAGTTTAACAAAAACCTTTGTCTGTGGATAAATAAAGGGAGAGAAAAAGAGAGAGAGACTGAACTGAGTCGACAGCAGCAGCAGCAGCAGCAGCAGCGACGACAACAAACCTGCCGCTGTTTTGGAATAAAAGCATCTCTCGACTCTTAATAGTTAAGTTAGAAATGACACTTTCGTTTTTGAATTTCAAAATAAAACGTAGGGTTTACTATACTTGAAATTAAAAAAAATCAGGACAAGGATAATCGTGTAGTTTATTTCAGAGTTAACCTTATGGAATTAATACGATTATTTACAAAGACGACAGATATTAAGTAAAAAAATAAAATGCATATAAAAGAAATATAAATGTTAAGCTATATTAAAGATATTCCTAATTTCCTTCAAGCTACCTTAATGTATTTTTTGTAGTTTCTTAATTAAATTGATCGGAAATTGACAAATATGTTTTTTCGATTTATATGTAAATAAAATAATAATTTTAAAAAGCTAAGCGAATAATTTAATTAATTAATTACATTATTAAAAATATTTTTTAAATAATTTAATTAAAAAATTAAAAAAAAGTTAAATTATGAAAAATGTGTGTGATTTTTAACCCACCAATTATTTACATCCTGGTTTCATTTCGGTGTTTTTGGTCATTTTTAAAGTGAAATAATACTAGTTCCGGTTTTGTTTTTGGCTCACACCGGTAAACTTGATTTCGTCTGTCATTATTCAGGTTATGGAAATATAGAGGTAAGAGTTCGAGATGAAGTCTATTGTTGAACAGTACGTCAGAAATATGTCCACACTAACAGTGAAAGAAAAAAAGCCATCTCGCTGGTTCAGCTGCAGAAAAACCAGAAAACTAAGCAGTCAGGTTTCACAGTGGAGACACAGTGATGGTGATGATGATAACTGATTACAGATCAGCCAATCGACCTGCTCAACCTGTTGGTTTGGAACTGAACAACGGCTTTGTTTCATAAAAGGAGAACATTTTTTTAAAAGTCTTTTGTTTTTGGCCTGAGCAGAATGACAGACTGTGATTTTCTAATTCTGGCAGAATGAGGAAGCCAAAAACAAAAACAAACAAAAAAAACAACAGTAACAAAACCCCAGCAGCAGTAGCACAGAGGGGAAGTGACACGTGATCAATGAGCCCTGTGTCAGAATGTAATGTCAATACATTCGAGTCACGCAGTCCTGCATGGAATTCTGCAAAACATTTCAGCTCGTTGAATGGTGTTTTGTTCACGCTAAGCGAGGAATCAGTGTGTGTCTTTGGTTGGCTTTACGGACACTGACTAAAAACAGAGGAATGTCGGCAATAATACCCCGAGAATTAGACTATAAATCGTTAAAAGTTAGAAAAATAGCTGCTAGATTTATGAAGGGCTCTGTTTGGCAAAGAAATAACAAGGTTCATACACATATAATTATATATGTAAATGTGTCTCTTTCATTTAATATTTTTTAACTCTACTAGCATACAATTATACTTTTATTAAAACTATACATTGTATTTACTATTTAAAAAAAAAACAACTTCTGGCCATTTTCAGTTTGACTTTGTATTTTTATTCCTGTGTCTTTCTACATTTCATAGCCTTTTGTCAACTCTGCATAAAGCAGATTATTTTTGTCATTAACAAGTGAAGGCGGCTCATTTACAAGTCGTTAAGACTTACATTTTGAGGAGCAGGGAAGAAAGAAAAAAAAAGGCGTTCCTGCTCATGCAGAGAAAATCCATTTACTGTCGTGTGATCCACAGTCATGCGCCCTCCTCAGATTCTGACTCGTATTTGAAGCTTGTTATTAAATTATGGTCTTGTTGTGGGATTTGGTTAAAAAAATGTGTGGTTCTTTCTGCTCAGTCGGCGCAAAATTACTTTTTAGCCGCAGGAGAAATGAAACATTTCCCATCGTAAAAACAGAACCTTTATTTTATTTTAAAATTTTCAACCATTAACAAATCTCCAAGCAGACATCTGAATTAACCATCAACAAAGTCTGTGCTTTTCTTCAGTCGTCTACGTCACCATGGGGTCTCCGTATGCACAGTTCTTCTCCACGCCCAGATTGAACCAGTTCCCTTTCCCTCCTTTATAAGCACTGGTGACAATTCTGGCCCAGCCTCGTTCTCCCTGGGAACACAAACACATCATTGACTTCACCGTGGGGTAACACAGACTTAAAGAACACTCCCCCGTCCTCCCCTCCTCTATGGCATCATCCATTCCGTTGACAGTTGTATAACTAGAATTCAGACACAGCTGCGCTGTCAGGGTGTGGTGTAGAAGGACAAAAAAACAAACCCAAAACTCTCCCCAGGAGTTCCTGACGATCCAGTACTCAGTTTGGTCCTCGCTCAGACCCCAGCCGGCCACAGACACGATGTGGTTCGGTAAAGACAGAGGGTGAAACTCGGAGAAAATCCCTCCAGGATAGTTTTCCAGACCTTCAGTAGCCATTAGTGCACAGCTAAAAAGATTAAAATAAAAAAAGACAAAAAGGAGGATTTGTTCTGGAACCTTCTGTACTAACATGGCAAACAGATGTTTTCAATTATCCTCTCTGTGAACTTCACTGCATGTCACGGGTGATTCTGCTCCAGGATTGGCTGTGAAAACAGACACTTGATAAACATTTAATCTAAAGAATTTATTCTATACCTTATGGCAGAATCAACATTTAATTTTTATTATTTAAAATTTAAAACCAATGAGACTCAGACCAGCAAGCTGGTTGAACAAAAAGGTTGTTTTTTTTCATCCTCTAAGTCGTTCATCCTCATCATCATCTTTCTGTCAAATTACTGCCTTCAGTGTCTCCACTATCATCCCGTCTTCACCCTGCCTCCCCTTTTCTTATCATCTGTTCACTGTCCAAACTCTATTTAAGGTATTTAAGATCATCCACCTTTACTACGTCAACTGTAAAACATCATAGTCCACAGAGCCTGACGTCTGATCTCATAAAACTTATCTTTTCCTTCCACTTTAGGTCTGATCTGTAAAAATTATAATCCAGAGTCAACTACCTGATGGGCCCATTTTTGTAGATCTCTGCTTTCATCTCATCTCTTCCAGAAACGTACCCGTAGTCGGCCACTTTCCACACGGTGTAGTTCTTGACCACAGAGCAAGATTTAAAGAAGGTGCAGGTGCCACACTGGTTGAAGAGCTCACACTCTGTCACCAGTCAAAACAACAACAAGAAAACCTAGTAAGTTTTTAGGTCAAAGATGTCGATCCTGTCATTGACTCATTATGTGTGTGGATTCAGTTTGTCCTGCAAAGATGTAAAATGTTTTATCTCTGATTCCACAGGAAACTGATCGGTGAATTTGTTCATCAATTTAACCAAACCAGTAGAACCCAAGGATATAAATCACAACTGTCAGTTTGTCATGTGGTCTCAAAACAAATACTAACATAATGCAACACATTGTCATTTCAGTACTAAACCTCTACATCAGTGGTGTCCTAGGACTTTGTCAGGACCCGAGGATAAAATGGTAAACTATTTAAACGCTCTTTTTTACACCAGCGCCCATTGAAGTACCGGGAACTTTTTATCATCATTGACATGTAGAAACAATTCCTGTGCGTACTTTGATTTTTGGCTTGATAGTTGTTGCAGGTCTCATCGGGGATGCCGCTCTTGTGGGCGTAGGCGTACACCCCCACGTGATCTCCTCCATAACAAGATCCCGCCCTCCCACAGTCAATCACGTTCTGGACCGACAGGTAGGCAGACGGCCACGCCCCTCCACGTTTGATGTTGATACGGTCTTGGACAAATACAAGAGAAACATTTAAGAAAAAAACAAACAACTCTTGCTCTGTATGCTCTTTACACTGCAGTAACCCATGTTATTAATACTGAATATTGAGTATTTCCACGTATTATAGTTGTTCTGTGCCAAAACTTTATCCTTTCCCTTCCATCCCTGCCTCTCTTTGTTGTCATGGTTACCAGCCAAAGCGCTGGTGGCTCCCATGGCCCAGCAGGAACCACAGTACTGTGGGATGTGTTGGTTCCTTGTGACGCTCACATAATTCTTCCCCTGGACGTTCCTCCAGTCCCACGACGGAGGAAGCACTGACGCATTCACATCCACGCGAGGCCAGGCCCACGGTCTGTAGTGATTTAAAATTTTAAATTACATTCTGCTTCACGACGCCAAGAAATAAAACATGAGTTCTGATGGCAGGGTGACTTTAGGGAGGGATTTGATTTAGACGGTTGTGTGGAACAAACATCACATTATTTGGTCAAGTACATAAGCATTTGGACTTTGAGCAGAGACTCACTGAGCCGCTGTTCAAACGCCATCCAGCTGGTCACATAACCATACGGCAAAGAAGAAAAATTATCCAAGAGAAGCTTAAAATAGTCTTAATCTAAAAATGACCAGGGTTGTATAGTGGGAGGACGTTCAGTGTCCTTCTCTGGTTTTGTCCAACAGTGCCCTAGATGAGGCCATAGGTTAACTGTAAAACGATAATTTAACCACATATGTAACTCTGGATTAGCTCCAGTGAGATCAACAAAATAATAAAAAAACATATCTTTTTATTTAAGTCTTTGCGTTTTGTTGATAAGCTGTAGTGCCCCTAGAGGCGATGAGAATAAAGTTGATAGGTCTTTCAGATTTGTAGTTGAACTGCCCCACAGATGACTGAGGTCTCAGTCCAAAACATCCGAGTCTTTTGTGGCGTTTTATTTGATAGACTGTAGAGACGGATTTGATTTATTTTCACATGATATAATTGATAATACATTGTGATGTAGTAGCTAACTTTAAAACCGCTTTGACAACTATCGGCTGGCTTAATAATAATCAACGACTGCTGTTGTGATGTGTGCAGTGATACAATTGATTATGTACAACAACAATTTCAAAAGGAAACGCAAATTATCTTAATAACTTACTTGACAGAATCTGGTATGTGGACGCTAAGTGGTTTGTAGCAAGGCTCTGATAAAAGCCCGGAGCAGCGAATTTGCATTAAAATGGACAAAATTGCGAAACAAACCGACAGAAACTCTACCGCGGAAGGCACCATGTTGGCTCTTCTCCCTCCTGTCTCCGAACCTCTAGTCTGAATCGTCAGTATGGGGCGGGGCCTCGCTGGATGCTGTGTGCGCCGCGGCCACGGCGCCCTCTTGTGACGACAGCCATAATTACACAATTCCATTTCCTATGAAAATGTTTGATTTAAAATTGAAAGAAAATACGACAATTCAAAGTGTCACTTTATTTTACAACTGCAGGACATCAGCCTAAGAGAGGCCTTAATACTAATACTTTAGTCCTTATTAGAGAATAAGTGTAACATGTTCTTTAAATAAACAATAACTCCACAGATGGCTATCACAGTAAACTGCACATTCTCCCTTTGGTTCAAGTCAACAGATCATATCAACTGTCAGGATCAGGACAAAACACGAATCAGTTCTTCCTCATTGACCCCTACTCCCTGTGTGGGACTGTCACAGGGGGGCACGAGACCCAGTCCCAACTCTGCCAGTTCCTCACAGCTCATGTCAGTCGTCACTGTGATCTTAGTCTCCAGGCGGTTACAAAGAGTCCTGTATGAGGGCAGTGGATACCCCAGCTCCCTGAGGTACTCATAGCCTTTGGTACCAACTGCGCAGCGGATCTTGCGGGCTTTCAGGATGGTCTCAGGTGACCAGACAGCCCGGCGAGAACGCTTGGTGAGAGACAAGGCGCGGATCTGGTCCTCGTACAAAAAGCTCTGTAGGCCCTTCTCGATTCTGTTGAGACGATAAAGACGTTTCTTCATCTTCTCTGCCTGGTAAAGACAATAATCAATGATTAACGATGAGACACAGAGGCAGCAGAACATGTTCAACACAGACAGAGAGACTGGTGGCCGTTCTACCTCTTTCTGCACCCTTGCTGTGTGTTGCATTTCCTGCTCCAGCAGTTTCTTGAGGAAATGACACTGAGTACAAGGCTGCTGGTCCTCTCCTGTCTTCTCAGCATCATCTCCTACCATCCCAGGCAGTGGGTTGCGTCTGGCATAGCCATGGTCCCCAAAATTCTGCTCCTTCTCTGTGAGAGACACGAAACATTTTTAAAAAGATTTTAAATACATTTTAAACAAGAAATGTTTGGTTGAGGAAGAACTGATGAAAAGTATTTTGGTTTTGTTCAATTACCTGTATCATTTTTCAGGTTGTGCGAGATGAAGGGTATGGATACTACTGGGTAAGGAGGATCCCCAAAACTGAAAAGAGTCGGGATGGCATTGGGCTTCAACTTCTTCCCCCCGGCTGGAGACCTGGCTATCTCTTCAAACTGACTCTGCTCAAAATGATCCTTGGAGGCAAAACATTTGGTTTGAAAATCACATTAATACAATACATACAATTAAGTTTTTACAAATGAGTTTGTATTACATACCAATATTTTCACAACTTAATGACATTAATTTCGTTTTTGTTTTTTGTTTATGGCCAAAACTTACCACAGGGATTAATGTATAATTATTGCACATTACACATCCCTGATCTAGATGGGAATTTACCTGACAGAGTCTGGAGTGAGGAGTTGGCTCAAAGTCCCGACGACAGTTCACCACCCACTTCTTTTTACGGACAGGGTCTTTGGGAAACCTGAAGAGTTGCTTCCCTATACTGGTTGAATTGGAGCAGTTTGGAGCAGAGCAACCGCCCATTGCAACAACTAGCAGTAATAGCAAAGCTTAAATAATATAACAGGCTTGAGAATAAACTTGGCTGCAAGTGATGCTCAGCTGGGGATTGCAATCATCACTTAGTGAGCAAATCGCACGGTGTAAAGACGAGAAAATACACATTTACGATACAATTACACTCACAGAAACCCTAAAATGCGTATGCAACTACAACATGCTGTTACATAAGAATGAAACGAAACAGAAAAGCCGTGATAAAATGTTTCTTAGTTTGTTTGAGCCAAAATGGCGCACAGCTCTTCGACGACTGGATGTAGTGACGCATTGTTTATGCGCTATCCATTGTATTCGCCAGTTTCTAAATATTTTATCTATAGGCAAAAATAAAAAAAAACAAATCATTCATACAAAGAATAAAACAATTTATTAAATAATACTGTGCTCTATTTTAATAAGATTGTTATTTTCTACAATAGACGTCATTAAATGTGTCATATACACTCAGGCAACTTAAAAGCTACTACGACCGGTTTTTCCAAGGACCCCAAGAAGCATGTCGGACTGTTTACGAATGAACCACTGAATGTTGTTTGACAACATGATTTGATATTAGTATATAAGAAATGTTATGGTTATTACACCGCAACGAAGAGTAAATTACAGACGCGCGGCTTAAGAGGGGAATTGACAGTTGTATATTTTAAGTAAGTGGGCTGTGTTTGCTAATACAGTGGTTAGCATTGGTAGCCGCGAAAAGTCAAATATGGCAGCTTCATTGGTTGTGCCAGTCGTTGATGTTCACAATGATAATTTCAAAGAACTTTGGCCTGCGATGGTTGTGGCCATTAAAACGTCATCGTTCATAGCGTTAGACACGGTGAGTTCATATTTAATTCGTTGTGATAATCTTTGGTAATACTGACAACCAGAGACGCTAATAATTAACTATTTACCTCTCGGTTGTATCTAGGAACTGAGTGGCCTCGGGAACAGAAAAGCATTGCTGGCTGAGTGAGTATAAATATTAGAGATGTACTTTTATATTTATATAACCCAGCACGTTTTGCTTATTCTTATTACAGAGTTCTGAATTTCCTGAAAATATTGGTGTATTGTTTCAGATCAGTGGAAGACAGATACAAAGCCATTTGTCATGCAGCACGCTCTCGCTCCATCCTCTCCCTGGGCATCGCCTGCTACAAGAAGCAAGACCTCAAGGTACATTGTGAAGTCTGCATTCTTTTTCTTAGAGAAAATGTGTTGTCTATTATCATGTCCGCTGTCAGTCTGTTCTTGTATTTCCACCTGTTTTTGCATCTTAATTCCGCAGGCTGCAGACACGTACCTGGTCCAGGTGTACAACCTTACCCTGCTGTGTTCAGAGGAGTACATCATCGAGCCCCAGTCAGTCCAGTTCTTGGTGCAGCATGGATTTGACTTTAACAAACAGTATGCTCATGGAATATCCTACTTAAAAGGCAACAATAAGGTACTCATGCTATACCTCTGTGTACCAGTGTAGTACAAAGTCACTATGACATGTAATGAATGTTAGAATAGACATATTAAACTTCTGTTGTTGTCAGGGAGGGTTGGACTATCACGGTGTCCACATCAGAGCCTTATTCACTGAACTGCTGCGGTCCAGGAAACCCCTGGTTTTCCACAATGGCCTCATCGACATGGTCTTCCTTTACCAGGTGAGGACTTCAGTGTGATTACTGTGCCCCAGAAATCTTCTCTGGGTAGATTTAATGTACAAATGTATTTTTAATATGTGATGTAAACCCACTGTGTTTACACTGCCCTCTTTCCTTCACTGTGTTCTAGTGTTTTTATGCTCATCTGCCTGATCGTCTGGCTACGTTCACAGCCGACCTGTCTGAGATGTTTCCTGCTGGAATCTACGATACCAAATACGTCACTGAATTTGAGCTGCGGTTCACTGCCTCTTATCTGGAGTACGCTTATAAGAAATGGTCAGTTATGATACTGCACACACAATTATTTAACAAAGAGAAACATACGAGAATAGAATAGAAAATTGAACGATTCCACTGAGGATCATGTTTCTCTGTCTTCTAGTAAGCTGGACAATAGTCGAAGTGTAACTTCTGGAGGAGCTGGACGTCATGTCCACGTGGACTTTTGTCAGTACGCTGGTCTGATGTCCAGCTATATTGACTACAGAGAGTGTCCAGTTGCATCTCCTCAAGGACAGCTTGAAGTTTGTCAGCGCTTCTCTGTGAGTGTCAACTCTGTTGTTTTATTTTTTAAATTGTCTCCAGCAAAGTTTAGTTGTAGACTTGTTTTTAAATGGTTTTTTTTTGCCTCTTCTTCCAGGCTTTTGGTTATTGTCCCAATGGTAACCAATGTCCTCTGTCTCATGACACTGACCTGATCATCCTACAGGATGAACAGGGCAAGAACGAGAAGAGAAAGAAAAGGAAGAGACAAAGAGAGAAGAAAAGAGGAGGAGGAGATGGGGGGGTGGCAGAGGGCTCCTCTGTGTTTGATGGTGCTCCTGAGAACAAAGTACCACACATGGAGGTGGAGGGCGAAGAGGAAAAGGCCAATGAAAATCAACAAGCCGAGGTTGATCTCTGTGCAGAAACTGAGACCGAAAGAGACGGTAAAGGGAATGGTGTTGAAGACATGAAAACAGAGAGTGAGGAGAATGTGGCAGGCGGGGGTCACACCAACTCAACAAACTCTACAATCACTGCCACAAGGGGTGGCGAGATACACTCAAAGGTCAACACAGAGGACGGCGAAGACAGTGGAGAAAGTAGGAAGTGTAGTGAACTGCTGACCAAGTCTGAGGAGCAGAAAAAGGCAGAGGCAGGAACCCACCGAGCGGGATTCGACGCCTTTATGACCGGATACATCTTTGCTTACTCCTGTACACTGGTGAAACAGGGAGGAGAGAAAGAGGAGGAGAAGGAGCAGGATGAGTCGTGGCATCCTGCTTGTCTGAATAAGGTTTACCTAAGCGGAAAGGCTGTTCCTCTCAACGTGATGAAAAGCACTTTCTCCAAGTCATCCAAGGCCCATGGGCAGAAAATAGAAATGTTGTGGGGAAAGAAAATGTAGTGTCCCATAGTTTTAGCTAAAATAATCTTTTATTTGTAACTTTGTGAGCTGTGAGATTATAGAAATGACATTGCCACATTACTGTTCTTATTTTTCTATGAATTAAAAAAATGTATTGCTTTTTGTCATGGAATTAGATGGTTACAATTCTAATTGATATTGTCCTAACGTACACAAAATTTCACATATTTCACATGGTGATGTTTACCAGATGTAACCTGGTAGATACCATATAATCTGACTGGAATTCTGACTACAATTTGTTTTTTTACTCTTTTTGAAATGATCTATTATCATTATTCCACGGTAGAAGTTCTACCTGACAACTTCATATACAAATTAGTGATCCAAAATGGTGCCCACAGTGAACAGAAGCCAAAACAAGCAAATAAAAATGACTTATATTTTATACAAAGCGTACATTTAAAAACATAATATAGTATAGTCAAATTCACCCGCATAGAATATGTGAATAATAAGAAGGTTTTGATATTTAATGTATAACAGACAAGTCGGTAGTTAACGTTAATATATTCGTTGCACACTCCCGTCCACTGGTGTCAGTAGCGCACCTAAAATCTGTTGACAACCTGCAAATGAATCGACAAAGGAAGATGATAAAAAAGGAGGAGGGTCAAAAGGAAGAGGTTACACAAGTGTGCTAATTGTCGATATATTTACCCAGTCTAACAGTTTTACTGTCATCAGCGGAATACATGGTTATAATTTCTTCTACCGACACCCAGATGAGAGAAGCGGCGACGCCACAGAACGAGAAGAGCCGATAACGGGTCTCACGCTGAAATGGCTGACAATGAAATCGACTACAACATTGTGTTTCCGGATGCGGGGACATCAGGTGTGCAGCAATAACCAACGACGTGTCATTGTCACATCCTCTTCAGCGTCTTCGTAAACTCACATGAACACAATGTCTCCATTCGGCTTTGTTAGCCCGCGATGCTAATGTTCTTTGTCATCCTGTGGTTTCAGAGAGACACTGGAAGGGGACAAAGGAGCCGGTGGTGATACTTTTGGGCTGGGCAGGGTGCAAAGACAAGCATCTGTCCAAGTACAGCGCCATCTACAACGAGCAGGTTCATATTAATTACTCTAGTCCTTTTTTGTTAGATGGTTTTTATGACATGATAATACCTGACAGTGGCAATGTAGACAGGATGTAGGTTTGATTTATTGCAATTTAATAAAATGAATGGCGGTTAAAAATACTGGGAAGTTGTGGATTCATCATGTTAAATCGTGATTGTCTTCTGCCTCTTATTCCAGGGATGTGTCACCATCCGCTACACCGCCCCCATGAGGACACTCTTCATCTCTGAGTCGGTTGGCTACAAAGAGCTGAGCAACACAGCCCTGAAGCTCCTTGAGATCCTCTTTGACTATGAGGTGGAGAACAGTCCTGTTTTCTTTCACATATTCAGTAATGGTGGCTTCATGGTGTACCGCTACATGGTGGAGTTGTTGCACACTGACAAACAGTTTAGTTCCTTGTGTGTGGTCGGGGCTATAGTTGACAGCGCTCCAGGTAGCCGGGACATTAGAGGGGCTTTAAATGCACTGTCGGCCAACTTGGGGACGCACATAAGTATTTTTTTACGCTACATCATCCTGGCTGTTTTTGCAGTGTCTGTTTTCCTGCTGCGTGTCGTGCTCTACCCGCTGACCAAGTACATACACAAGAACCACTATGACGCCGTGGAGGACGAACCGCCCGCCTGGCCTCATTTCTTCCTCTACTCCAAAGCCGACCAAGTTGTCAGATACCGGGACGTCGAGCTCTTTGTGGAGTCCTTGAAGCGGAAGGATGTCCCCGTGGACAGTTTTGATTTTGTCTCCAGTTCACATGTAGCCCATTTTCGCATTTTTCCAGAACAGTATGTCAGCATGTGTCTGAAGTTCTTGGGTGCCTGCATGAAGGACTTGGGGGAAACCAAGGTGAGGAAGAGGCACCAGATTCAAGAGCAGTGACACTCAGGAGATTTTTGCTCACAGTATTTGTCCCAGCTGAATGTTAGTGTTCCAAACGTGGTCTGTGTAACGTGCTTGGTCTCTCTTTTCTTAACACTGTAACTGGTTAACACTTATGACACTGAGTCCTAATGAAGTCCACTTACCATTCACCACATATAAAAATGACCACTGTTAAAGACAGGCAATCGCATAGGATGATGAAGAGTTGTATTTATTATTGCTGAGAAATGTGTTGAATGGTAGACAAGTTGTCATGGTTTCAGGTTAATGGGACTAGTTTTTATTGAAAACATATCTGTAAATGGTAGTTAAAGATGTATGTTATTGGGTTAATCATTACTGATTATAACACGTGTGAGGATGACAATGTTGGAGGCAGATTTGAAACATTACCTTTATTCTGAAATGTTTGCAGTGATCTATGATTTAGAGTTTACTGATCTGAAGAAAAGATGTGATTTGACTCGGAATGTATGTGGTCAACACAAACTGTTCCTTTTTAACTGATGTGCCTTCAGTAAAGAGTGATCATTGAAATCATCAAATGGCTAAAATTGAGTTATGGTTCAGAGTTTTATAAGCAAGGTAACGTTTAGATCATTTAAACAAACTGTTTGGCAAATGGTTTCAAATAAAATTAGAGTTCCTGTTCTCGGGTATTTAAAAATATTCACAAATTACTCAAACCTCCCACGAAAATTTAAAACAATGCTATCTGATTGGATTTTTTTTTCAGTGTGGGATTAAATCAGTCAGTCCCACTACCGACAAATTATAGTCAAAGTTAATCGTTTTTTCTTTATTTCTTATCATCAAGCCCGCGAAACAACGGTCGTTTATTTATTTTTATTTTATTTATTAAATTTTTAAAATGGCGAAACCATTTCTCGGGGAATTATTTCTCCGTGAGCGTATTTCGGTTAAAGAATAGCCAGAACGATTACGCTGACTTAGCGAGGACCCCAATCAACGGACTAACCCAAAGTTGCCTGACTAAATTTTTAAATACTCAACCAAGAAATTAACACAATTATTACGCATTTTAATATTCCTAATGGGAATTTATGACAGTATTTTATTTAAATGTTTAATACACATTTGAATTAATTAAAAATAAAATATTTGAATTTTTAATTTGAGTCCGGATAACCTAGGTGGAAGCAACGTTTAAAACAACCGAATTATATGGAGCTAGAACAGTCTCAAAAAGAATAAATACACAAACAAGGATTCACAAATGTACTTTATAAATTCACAAATGCAAAGGTTGTCTGCTCTATGTGTAGTTGTATATTTGAGCCACTGGAGGGCTCATGACTATAATGCTATAATGTTGCGGGAAACCCCCAGGAACACTATATCAACCTGGCAGTCATTTTACTTCAAATCCCTTTTTAATAAATAGTAATAATTGTGCGTTAACATTCTATTGTCTGAAAAAAGTAAATAATACTTGGCAAAACCTGGTTTCATTTAAATCAAATATTCCCTTCCCTGCTCATTTTATGTACTCGCCCCCTGGGGACGAAAGATCAGAACGCACTTCGTTTAAACACTCGCTTTGTAGCCAAAAATAGTTTTCTAACAAAGTGACTAAAACGTTGATACATGTGAAAAAGTTGCATGAATTTATATCGTTATTTTATTTTCTTAAATTCGCTTTTCTTCTGTCGAAAGATATCTATTTTCTTCATGTTTCACAA
>NC_024326.1:13458928-13466987 GCF_000523025.1 Cynoglossus semilaevis
CTTGTTGTTGGCGGAGCTAAACTGAACAACTGACCGCATCACCAGACAAGATTTCATCATAAAATGTGTTCCTACGCTAAACTGCCCTTGTGAAACATGAAGAAAATAGATATGTTTCGACAAAAGAAAAGCGAATTAAAAAAAAGAAAATAACGATATAAATTCATGCAACTTTTTCACGTGTATCAACGTTTCAGTAACTTTGTTAAAAAACATTTTTTTACTACAAAGCGAGTGTTTAAACGAAGTGCATTCTGATTTTTCGTCCGCAGGGGGCGTGTACATGAAATGAGGTGGGAAGGGAATTTAAATCTTTGATTTAAATGAAACCAGCTTTTGCCAAGTATTATTGCCTTTTTTCAAAAAGTATATTTTTCTGAATTTTAACAACAAAAATGGACATAGCTAAGTATTTTAGGGCAAATTAGTTATTAAATTATCTTTAATCATTTTTGAGAAACTTTTATTTTCAGAGATTTGTTCAGGAATTTATTGGTACAGTAATTTACTGTCATCAAAGGTTGGCGTACCAAAAAAGTATATTTTTTCTCAATTTTAACAACAAAAATGGACATAGCTAAGTATTTTAAGGCAAATTTTTAATCATTTTTGAGAAAGTAGCAGTGAGTAGTAATTTACTGTCCTAATTCAAGGTGATTTACAAATTAAAAGCAGGTTATAAAAGCGCGTTAGACTATTTACAAATTTATTTTATGAAATTAACAAATATCTTCACATGCATACATTTGTGAAAAATGCATTTGTGAATTTTCAGAATACATTTGTGAATCCCTGTTTGTGCATTTATTCTATATGAGACTGTTCTGGCTCCACAGGGACTGGTTCAGTACGGCCAGTCGTTAAATATAAAATCCGACCTTTAAAAAAAAAACCCAAACAATAACAAAACAGTTTAGCTCTGGTGAGAATGTGCAACTCCAGTAAAGTGTAAAAGTAAAGTTCCAACGGGGTGTTTGCTACGAATGAATAAATAAACAGTCGTCCAGATTGTCCTGCAGATGGCAGCATTGTATAACAGTTCCGTCCTGGAACATTTTTTTAAAACGCTCAGTTTTGCACTCCTGCACAATTTCCACTAAATTTCACATAACACTTTTTTTTTCCACCAAATGAATAGCATTAGTTTTTCAAAACCAATTTTACGTCTTAATATCCGTCTATAGTATCTGTGACATATATCCAGGAGAGAGGAAGCAAAGAAACAATTTAGAGTTCTGAGTTCAAACTGGGAAAAAAAAACACGAGACAATGAATAGATGGTGAGACCATGTCATATTTCTCCTTCTAGAAATAAAAAAAAATACAAATAAATTACCCAATGGAAGTTAATGAAGTCTCACAAGTTGATGAGGGGAAAATTGCAGTGAAGAGGGGTCAGCGATTTCTCTTTAGCCTTTCCCTCTTCCGAGGAAATGGCTGCGGTCAAGATCCTCACATTTAGAGGACGCTCAGTACTCTAACATGTGAGCCAGAGACACAGCTGGAGGGTGGGGGTGCGGAGATTAATGGTATTAAGTGGTAGCACTTGGCCAATGGGGTAACATATCGTCCCGGTTCTTGATTCCACACTGATAGTTTCATAGACCTTGGCTCTTTACATGCTGACTTTTAGCTGTGATTTACAGGATTTTAAATAAGCCCAGCTGCATTTTATCATCACAGAACCTGAGAACGTCTTCAGTTTGGAGTCAAGTCTGTGTCAGTTCTATCAAAAAATACAATCAACACTTTGGAACCGATAAATCGCCTCCTCTGTCCACCTTGACTTTCACCAAAAAAATCTAAAGAAAGATCAGTCTTTAGAAGAATCACTTTATTCTCACTCTCTTCTTTATTCTAACAGTTTTCCCTCAGATTGATGGAGCAGGAATTTAGGAAAATGTTTTTTTTTATTATGTATTTATGTACATGTGACATTTGGGATGCAGTTCTCAGAGCACACTTTTCTGATGGTGCGATGGGAATGTGCAGTATCTGATAGGATCTTCAGACAAATCTCTGAACCTCATCCTCTGATGATGCAGGTTTTTAACAATATTTGACATTTGGATTTTGTAAGGCAACAGCATGGCCCGTCTGTATGGACTTGGCTTTTAGATTCAGACTCAGTTATCCCCACGAGGCTCCAGAGAGTGTTGCCTTCATGGTCTGTTGTACTGTAGGAAATTCTCCTTACTGGTCAGTTCTCACTGTAGGAAATTCTCCTTACTGGTCAGGTCTCTCAGTTTCTATTGGTTATTCCTGGCTCAGTTTCTATTGGTTATAACCACAGAGCAGGTCACTCAGAGGTTGTGTCTTGGCTGCATGTGGCCCTCAGACACACACGCACACACACACATACACACACACATACAGACAGGTGTGTGTCATGCTGTCTTTTTGTAGGTGACATTCAAGCCTCATTTTTCTGTCTTTGCTCCACGGGAACAGCCTTGTCATCAAGTTGAGCAGGGAGCCAATCAGAAGTCACTTCAGTCCAACTCTTGACTCTAATGAGGAAAGTGTTCAGAGGAAGCCAGACACACACACACACACACACACACACACACATGGTGCATTTGAGCTGAATTAAAAGCAGAGGATCTGAACCAAAGTCCTGTCTGCCTTTGAGCAACTTTGAGTGAAAGTGTCCTGGTGTTCTGGATTGAAGAATGAAGAGTGTGTGTGTGTGTGAGAGAGAGAGTATTAAAGCGTATGTGTGTGTGTGTGTGGCCTGTAAAGGGGATATCAACTTGTTGGACCATCATCAAAATTTTGCCGTGTCTATTTCAGGACGTCAATTTTCTACTTAAGACCAAAAGAGGTTAAGAATAAAAAAGTGATGGAATGTGAGGAAAAGAGCAGAAGGACAGAAAACACAGAGAGAGAGAGAGAGGGGGGGAGAGAGAGAGGGGGGGGGCAGGGAGTGTGAGGAGCAGTGGTGTAGAAGCCCCTCAGCGTGTGCTGCCTCTCACACACTATTCAAAGCGAGTGTGTGTGTGTGAGTGTGTGTGCATGTGTGTGTGTTTCTTCACAGATGTCCTTGAACAGAACCCCCTCAGCTCCGTGGATCCCTGCTGCCACCGCGGAACATTTGACAAGCAGCAGGCTCTTGTTAGAGCGCTGTCAAATTAAAGGTGTGTGTCTCTGTAAGTCTGAGGGCTTTTTTTTTTTCCTTTTCTTTTCTTTTTTTTTTCAGGTGCGTGCGTGTGTGCGCTCGTGCATGTGTGCCTGCATGGGCAGTGTGTGTGTGTGTGTGTGTGTGTGTGTGTTTCAGCAGCTCTATTCAGAGCCCTGTCAAATTAAAACTACCAAACAAACTGTGCATGTCACACAGACAGGCCAACTGGTGTCTGTGACGGCAGTGGAAGGCACAGCGCTGCTTTGTCTGTGTTTGTTTGTGTGTGTGTGTGTGTGTGTGTGCATGTGTGAAAGAGACTTGGGTTTTGTGGCATGCATCTTTTTTTTTTTTTACATGCATCTTTCACTTGTTTGCAATAAACAAATACATTGGTGGAAAGGAAGAATCTAATGAGGTGTGTCTACGGGAAAAACATGTGTGTCAGTGTGTGTGTGTGTGTATCTGCCTTACAGACACTCACTCACATACAGTATATACACACACACACAGTCATCCTCACAGTAGTAAAGATTTGTCTCCAGGCAGATGATTTTAACAGGATTATTGTTAAAAAAAAATAGTGAAACAGATAAAAAACAGCAACGTGTTTACGATTAAAAAAAGTATTTTCTTAGCAAAGGAAAATTAACGTATTTTTTTTAGTGGCCACATTTAGCTATCTGAGCAAACTTTTACGTCATTTTTTGTAAATATTTTTACGCCTAGCTCAACACTTAGGCATAGATGAACAATCTGGAGCGTTAATGCAACCAGCGTTCTGTGATTTCTCAGGTCAAGTTTGAATATTTCAAGGTCACTTGGCGGCGTTTCCCTGCTCATCCCTGACCCCACTGTATACTCTACACGCCCCAGTGTGTTCAGTGTGTGTATATTTGTACTCCACGGAGCACGTGTCAGTGTTTTAACCTCACCTCCATTAGCAAACCTTATGATTTATGCAGTTGCTAGCAGACTAATATCTCCACACTTTTTTTTCTTCCTCTTCTTCTTCTTCTTCTTCTTCTATCTGGTAGCTGTGAGGCCGATTCATCTTAAAGAGTGATGAGGGGAAGTTGCTCTCTATGCAAAACGCATTAAAGCCAAATGAGGAGTCTATTACTCAAATCTGGCTGATAATCCGTTAGCTAAGGACCCCTGGTCGCTAACTAAGCAGATTAAGATATGTCATTGCCACCGCGACCGGGAGGACGACAGCAGACTGCTTATGGTACAGGACACACACACATATGGTAACATGCGACACCGTCACACACCCCTCTTATCTACAGTGTCTCCTCTCCAACACACTTCATAGAATTAATTCTCTCTTCTCCGCCCATGTGTGTGTGTGTGTGTGTGTGTGTGTGTGAGGCACAGGGGACTCATGAAGAGGCCGCTTCTCTATGAACGTGGACAATTCATCATGCCTTGATTAACATACATGATTTTATCTCCCCTCCTTCCACTGCTGCCTCAGTCCTGTGGTGATAATTACAAATAATTTATTCCTCCTGTTTAATTAAGAGGCATTCCTCACACAGGAAACACACGGTAGAATCCCACGGACTGAAGTCGAGTCAGTTTAGCCAAAATAAGGAGAGCCGTGCAGCCTGGTGTCCATTCAATGACCAACACTGGGTCCTAACAACCAGGTGACTGCTGCGACTGCTGTGTTGAGCTCACAACAATGAAACTACTCCACTCCCTGGTGGCGTGACGGAAGTGCAGCCCACTGCTGCGTCGTGGGTGTGAGGTCTGAAAAATAAAAAAATCAAAAACAGAGAGAGAGAGAGAGTCTGAATGTGGTAGAGCGGTGATCAGACCAACACACACCGTATTCAAACCAGGTTTAATACCGTTGATGCTGCAGCGCTGATCAATATTGGTCACTCTATCTAATGAGAGCCGTCCTCCGTGCCGCGTGGTCACCTTCATATTCAAACGGCGCTGTTTTGAGCAGCCGTTATTTGAAAGTGTTTGGCGTCGCCTCAGAAAGGTCTCTGGTAAGATTGGACTCGCCCTTTATCAGGGCCGAACGCGTCCTTGGTGGCCGTCATCACACATTCACACCCAACTGAAATCCACACACACACACACCTACACACACACCTACACTGTAACACACGTTAATGCATAAATTGCCATTATCTGAGCTGCCGCCGGTGGCAGAAGCGCCCCCACCAAGATCACCTCAGCTGACAAAAGTTAATTTGCACTAATGATGTTTTACTCCTCTCATTACCTTAAATCATCTCCCCCTCCCTCCATCCCTCCCTCTTTCACTCTCTCTCTCTCTCTTCTCTGCAGAGGTACAAAGGTATGAAAAGACAGTGAGAGAACTGACTGAGCCAGGTAGAGAGACTAAGAGAGAGACTGGGGGGGTAATGGTAATGTCTGTGGTCCACAGCCTGTGGATGAAGTCGTCGTTGGCTGCAGCAGCTCTAAACCTCTCTCTCTCTCTCTCTCTCTCTCTCTCTCTCTCTAACCGTCGCCTCTTGAATATTTCAGGCGTCGTATAATTATCTGAGCTCCAGTTAATTTTTGATGGAGAGCAGGCGCTGCTTCAAATGCTTACTGTACACTGTTGTATTTATGTGGCTGCTTTAAGTGGCAGACGTTGTAACGATAAGAGTCCAATCCTAACAAGTGCAGAGTGTTTCACGAGTTGTTTGTTTTTTTTTTTTTTTGTTGTTTTCAGTTTTATGAGTGTTTGTAGGTAATGAGCCCTGAGCTGCTGTTCACACAAACTTCTGCCTCACTGCTGCTGAAGAGAAACACTGACACCTACTGTCAGGAGGCGTCCTCTGTCGGTTTATTGTTAAAGAGGCCGTGAGGATGATGTGGAGAAGAAGAACATAGTTTTAGTTTTTTAACCCTGTTGTTCCAAAGGGGGTGGGGTCAGGAGGGGGGGGGGGGTGCAGAGGGGCCCAGGAACCACTGATTTAACCCCAGACCGTGTCACCGAGCTAACCTGGTGGTCAGTGTGGTCAGTGTGCAGCAGTGACATCAGCCTTTCTTTCTTTGTGTCTCTGAGGAGAACCGAGGCCTGGCAGCCCACGTCCTGTGGCCCGCGGCCTCTGGGACGCTGCAGAATCACACGCACCAAACATAATAAAGGTAATTTACTGCCAAGGCAAATTCCATAGCTGTGGGCCCCGTGTCCACCCCGTGTTGAACAGCCCGCTGACCTTTAGCGTCTGATTTCATAAAGAAGGACCCAATCAGATTAGGGCTGGATGAGAAAGGTCAAACACACTGGCAGTTGTGACGGGAACGTCGCCACAAGCCGTCTGTAGACTGACCACGGACATGTCGACTGGAGGACGGCTGTGTGTGTGTGTGTGTGTGTGTGTGTAGCCTCTGTGGCCTGTGGAGCTGTTAGCAGAAAGGGCAACATATCTGACATGGGTATCACACACACACACACACACATACTGGTTTTTGTGTTTGGTGAGCACTTCCTGTGAGTCTGTGTGACGTGAATGCATTGATCCTTATCTTAACTATTATTACACATATGACTGTGTTATCAGACAACTCGATTTTTTTTCTCAATAAAAAAACATACAACAATAAGAAAAAAACACCATATTTTGGACTTGTCGTAAGGGCTGCTCCTGAGGATGACGTCGTACTTGCATTTATGTTTATCTTTGCTTTGTTTGTGTGTGAGTGAGAGTGTGTGTGTGTATAAGAGCGTGTATCAGTATGTGTGTGTGTGTGTGTGTGTGTGTGTGTGTGAACACAGGTAGTTTGTTTCTCCTGTCGTCTGTCGCCCATTAAGGGCCTCACACAGATAATGTTAATTACAGGATGTGTGTGTGTGTGAGTGTGTGTGTGTGTGTTTGGTTTAATACGTGTGACTTTACATACAAGTGCAGCATGTACAACCTCCACCTAAATCTAAAACTCTCTGTTTATTCTGCATAAATATGTTGCAGGATGTGAGAACAAATTGGCTGCTGGGAGTGTGGGGGCCACGGAGCATGTGTGTGTGTGTGAGTGTGTGTGTGTGTGTGTGTGTGTCGTCTTGTTTTACCGATGCACACAGATGTCGTGCCGGTGCAAGTGTGAGTGCGTGTCATGCTTAATGTTGATTGTGTTGGGGCACAGTGAGGCGCTGACAGAGCCGCGGCGGCTGAATGACGGAGATGATCTTAACAAGCACGAGGGGGGGGGGGAACGAGGGGGGGGCGGTCACCACCCTCCTGTTTACAATATGGAGGTGTTAAAGCTGTCGAGGCCATGGGCACTGCACACCCACCTGTGTGTGTGTGTGTGTGTGTGTGTTGCTGCACTAATACCTTGTCCTCCACCTCTTTGTTGTCACACTCCTTCACTCTGGAGCGCTGCTGGATTTCCCGGAGCTCCAGCTGAGAGAAGGAGAGGAAGAGACGTAGGGAGAGAGAGACCTTTTCACTGAAGGAGCAGAGGAGGCGCTGTCCTGTTGAAGAATAGACACACGTGTGCACAGACACTGGTAATTAGAGACGAGAACTTTTGTGTGCAGTGGCTGCAAAACTGGTATTTTTCACCACGTAAACATCCACCTGTATATGATAGCCTATAGACGTGGGCCACATCTGGCATGTCCAGTCTTCTTTGTGGTCATTTGGCCCACGTTCCAGTTGTTGTTCTCTGGAGTCAGTTAATGGTCCGTGTTTACTGGTCGGCTCTGGTGCAGCAGCAGGAGGTAAAACAGGCCACACAGACTTATCTAAACTGTCGTCTTTACAGCAGGTCTAATTTTCCATCATGATGATGATGATGATGATGATGATGATGATGGTTCGGACAACATGCTCAGGAACAATTAGCAACAGTGGCTGATTTGGACCCTTTCCCCTGGTCAGACGTTGAGGGCCACAGCATAAATAAGTCCTCTTGTCAGTCGCTGCCGCCGCCGCCGCCACCAAGCGACAGCTAATGAGTCTCATT
>NC_024326.1:13467179-13469384 GCF_000523025.1 Cynoglossus semilaevis
CGAGGGGCGGGAGAAGGCAGTGACCCGGCGCCCCCCCCCCCCCCCCCCCCCACACACACACACACGCTGATGTGGTTCAAGATTATTTAGCATAAACAGACTATGGATACTTGGAGGACTACTGCTGATGTGATGAAGGAGTGGTGAACTGTGATGTCATTAAAGTTGGGGCAAAAAGGTTCAAAACTCCACATCCAAACATCCAAAGACCTGAAAAACATTTGTAGCCACTTTGAAATGCCTTCTTCAGCCTCTTCCTCACTCAGGGCTCCGGGTGTGGAGAGCAGAGCTCATCATTTCATCAAGCCATCATTCTGAAGATTGGTACCTGTGGTTGAGCAGAGTGGGACAGTCCCAGTAAATGATTCCCAGATCCATCATCCCGCTGTGATCCGATCTGATCCACTCTGCTGTTGATTAGACGCTTATTGGAGCGAGGAACATCAATATTGAGGTGAGAGGAGGAGCAGACGGAGGAGGAGGAGGAGGAGAGAGGGCTAGAAGTTGAAGACAAGGAGATGAAATGAAAGAGAGTGCAGAAAAAAATGATGACACCCTCTAGTGGATGATGCAAATACAAGATCTGTTTTTTTTTCTTACTGTGAAATGATTTTTTTTTTTAGTTTCACTCAGAAAATAAATGCAACTGTGTGTGTGGGTATACTGTATATATGTGTGTGTGTGTGTGTGTGTGTGCAGACTAGGCTTCATCAATAGTGGTAGAACATCCTGGTGACATTGAGCAGTCATTAGCGCAGCCATCAGCAGTTAATGAACGGATGGAGTCCGCAGCGTTCCCACTAAATTCATTATCTCTCTGTATTGGACTTGACTGTGCAGATTAATAATTGGTTTGTCACACAGATATTTTGGATGATTAATATGAGTATTGATTAAGGGGAGGCCTTGGTGTGTGTGTGTGTGTGTGAGACAGTGAGTGAGTGAGGACAGAGGTGATATGGAGAAAGTGCGTGCAGCAGCAGTGGGCCACAGGGAGTCGATGGTTGGTCAGGGCAGAGGAGGAAGAAAATCAGTGCGGCCCAAACTAATCAGTGTTGTGGTTTGACTGATGTCGTGGACCTCAGCGACTCTGTCTCTGTTTTTATGCTAACTTTTAAAACAGAGCTCAAGTAAAATCACATTTGACCTTCAAGTATCAAGTACATTAGTACCTCTGTATGTAGCTGTACTTTAGGTGAGGAAAGTACTACTGCAGTACTACTGTCACCTCAGGTGCATACTTCAAAACACTGGAGATCGTCTAAGAACTGGTGGCCTACGTCTCCTTCCTGTACAGCAAATATACAGTCTGTGTGTGTGTGTGTGTGTGTTCTCAGAGGAGACATCTGGTTGTCTATCTACAGAGCTCAGATTCATTACTATCGATCAGCCATGTACTGGATATATAGATCCACCCAGTGTATAGATAAGCCATTTATAATGGAGCTCCACGTCTATGGATCCTCCGTGTGGGAGAACAGATCAGCTTCTGTGCATCACATCTGCATCTGAGCTCCTCCGACGCTGCTCCCTGCCTGCTGGGAATATTTACATTTACATTTCGTTGGGTAAATGGACGCAGAAAGATGACATTTTTTGGTAATTCTTCTAAAATATTTATTTCGCTTTTCCTCCGTCCTCCGACGCTGCTCCCTGCCTGCTGGAAATATTTACATTTAAAATATTTATTTCGCTTTTGCTCCACCAACTTGCTGTTTTACATTTGAGGATTTCTCTAAACTATTCCTGAAGTTTTTACAATATTTACACTAACAAATGACAGTAAGTTATAAATGAAGTTTTATTGGAGGTGAAGATATCTCACCGTGTGATGTATGAAGTTTTCCAGAGGCTTTTTAACTGACGTTTTCTGCAGAATAAATAAATAAATATATTAAATGAGCCACATTAAATTTCTGTATAAATTTCATTAACAAACACATCGAGTACGATGACGTCCGACCGTCCTGTAGTAGTTGAGGTGAAAACTGCTTCATCACCAGGATTACCAGCAGCTGAATGAGTTGAAGTTATCGTCCTTCATCTTGGAGGGAGGCAGGATTAAAATCCTTTATAGTGCTCAGATAATATCATTAAAATCACTTGCCTCCCTCAACCCTCCCCCTCCTCCCCCCGGAAACATTATCCCAACAACAATGCTCCCATCTCTTCCCCTTTTTAATTTACACCCAAAAGAAGCTGGTT
>NC_024326.1:13469423-13528036 GCF_000523025.1 Cynoglossus semilaevis
GTCAGTATCTGCGGCGATGATAAAGTGACGTTAGGCCTGGTTTCAACAGAGTGGAGTAAAAAGGGAGGCCCCCCCCCTCAGATTAAAGAAAGCCTCGGTTTCCGCAGGGACAATAGAAAAGAATTACCATATGAATATGACCACGGCAACCCGGCCTCTTAAGACCATCAATCTCCCCGTGCCGAGTGCCGCGATGCCAGATAACCCCCTGGATATCCCCTCTTAACCTCAATTTCTCAGGATGTATTAAGAGATGGTCGTCACTGAGAGAGGAGGGGAGAGACAGAGGGAGAGGGTGAGGGAGAAGGAGTCAACCAGCCAGTGCTGTTTCTCCTCACACACACACACACACACACACCGCCCCAACCCGAAACAAGTTATAACACAATTAATCTTGTCCCGCAGGGAGGGGGAAAAATATGGCAGCTAAGTGAATTTTACATGAAGATCCTCCCTCCTCTTATCCACTTCTCTCCTGGATGGCAGCATCCATCAGCTGGTGGGTTGAATAATGAAGGGAGGGGAGGCGAGGGGAGGGGGTCGAGCCTCTGCTGGTCCGACTGAAGCCTGCAGTCAAAGTGTCAACACAGCACAGAGCAGCAGGAAGTGAGCTGTGATGTCACACTGAGCTGCTCCAGTCAAAAGAGTGGATTTAATGCTTCAAAGTTACTATACAGTAGACTAGAGGTTTCCAACCCCTGGTCAGTGGGCCCAGAACCGTACCATAGGTCACTTGTTGCCGGGATTCAGAGAAACAACAACAACTAAACTATTAAATATTTTTCAATAATATTAACTTTAAAAAAAAGATGTCAGCACTGCCCTCCTGTGGATGTATTGCTTAACAACCATGCCAAAAAGAGGGCACTACTGTAAGATGTATTGCTTAACAACCATGCCAAAAATAGGGCATTACTGTAATAGAAGGTTCTGGGTTTCCGGCCATCTCAAAATCCCATTCAAAAGTTTGGTATTGGTTTAAACATGCGACATCGTACAGTCATGGTGACAGACGCTGACAGATACCCAGTGATCAAAAACACAGTAAAATAACAGTTAGGTCGTAAAGCAGTGAAGCAGGGTGAAAGATTGAAGTGTTCACAGGTTGAGTGTTTTATCTCCGTTCCTGACAAACACATTACCCAACAAAAATCCTGACACTTTAACGGCGGCTGCGTCAGAATCCACAGTAAATATTCTGTAAATGTATGCAGCAGCTGCAGCTGTGGCTGTGAACGCTCCTCAAACACACTTTTGTTTTCACGTGTGTGTGTGTGTGTGTGACCACAGGATGTGCCGAGCCTGGAGACTTCCTCCACTTCAGCTGCCTGAACTTTAATTGTTCACCGTGCTCACACTGTAGTGACCCCTGTGTAGGTCACACTGTAACGTCAACACTGTGACACCGCGCTGTGTTCAACAAAGGATGTGTGACATCAGCGGCCACCTTTTCCTTATTTGGTCAGGTGATGTGTTCAAAGACCTCAGTCGACTATAGCTGGAGACGTCATTCTCTGTAGCATTAGATTTAAAATATGCCTTTATTTAACTGATAGTTAGCTAATTAACAATAACAACAACATAAATAAATTATATAATTTGTAAAACTTTGGCGGGCCGAATTAAAAAGCTGAATGGGCCGCATCCGGCCCCTGGGCCTTAGTTTGCCCATGCCTGGACTAGTGGAAAAAACTGGTCTCTCTCACACACACACACACATACATGACACAGATGTACTGGTGTAGAACATAATGTACACGTCAGAGAGAAAAAGACAGAGATAGAGGGAGATCCTCGTGAGGCAGAAGCATCAGGCTCAGTGTGTTAGAGAGAGAGAGGGAGACAGAGAGAGAGAGAGGGAGAGAGAGAACACAGGTGTAATAGATTTCTGCTGTCTATATTTCATGTTGAAAATTGGCCGGTACATCCAAGCGGTTTGATCTATGAGAGCCGTCGACTTAAGAAAAAACCTTAGCAAATGTGTAATTTCTCCCTTGATGGAACACAGGCGAGAGGCTATTCTTCTTACTCTCCCTCCCTCTGTTTCACTCTTTCTCTCTGGAGTTGTTTCCTTGCTCCCTCCCTCCTCCCTCCCTCCTCCACTCTTCATGCTCCTTGATGTCTCCATTTCATTACCAGCCCTCCATCTATCAGCCAATCCTCCAATCTTTTTTTTTTTTTTTTTTTTTTTTAAGGAGCGACTTTCCTCAGACACACTTTTGGAAAGGGGGCGTCGTGACTGTGGCTGGGTGTCTGCTCCGTGGTCACAGCAACACAATACTGTGTGTGTGTCCAGAATAAGATGGTTGAGTTGTATTTTTATTTTTTTGTTCATTTGTTTATTAAACTTGTACGACGGAATTATTGGATGTACAGTGTGGGGGGTGAGTTCAAATGTAAAACCTAAAATATAAAGAACAGACACTGACACCGTGAGACGCCACTGGATACCAGAGGTAAACTTTCCAAGTGAATTAGTTAAAGTTCAGACAGAACACACAAATACACTATGAATTTATTTATGTAAAACAATAATACATTTCTATTTCATCTGCATTTTAATAAACGATAATGGATGTAAACAAAAATGTATTATTTGAGAGAATTCAGGAAGACAGTGGTTATATCTCCATATATATCATCTTTAAATAACTTTGTTTTGAATGCAGATGAGCAGTTTAAATTTATAGGCTACATGTGCCTAAAAAATCCTAAAAAATATTCGTTTCATTCAAGGTCTGTTTAGAATGCTGCTGCTGCTGCTGCTGCTGCTGCTGATGCTGCTGCTGCTGCTGCTGGTGGTGGTGGTTGCTGGTGATGGTACTTGTAATAATGTGAGATCAGTTGTCTCTATCAGTGCTGGGCCGGGCAGCCATTTAATCATGGTCTAAGGGCTGCCCAGCCTCTCTATCATCATTGAACTGTGTCCAGGGCTAATTGTGGCTATATTTCACTGTCCTGGTGGCTCACACACTGCAACGATCTGCTGGCCTGCAGCTCAGCTGCTAACACACACACACACACACACACTCTATTTACAGACAGGTTCCAGACTGAGAATCATAAACATTCAGTTTATATATATATATAGAAGCACGGACTGTATATCTAATAAAATTTAAAAAGAAGAAAGAATTCCAGTCTAAAAAAATAATAAGAAGCAGTTAGTACTTATTTGGTGTGAAATACTGATTATTATTTTTTACAAACATATATATATTTTTCTAATCTGTTTGTTCCACAGGGAGAGACGGTTCTGAGTGAAGGACTAATGTGCAGCCGATGTTGGATTTACTTTGCTGCGGCTCAGCACTGAACCAGAGTCAGGATCAATGTAGCACTAATGAATTTAGTGATGTTGAAATGTTCATTACGCTGAATTAGTCAAGAAAACAAAGACATGTGGAGAAGGAGTTGAGCCTGGGGTAAACAGCAACAAGAGTCAATTAGAGCGTGAGCCAATCAGAGAGCAGGCTTTTGTCTTAGCAAAATATTCGTACTTTTGTATGAAATTATGTGAAGTGAATAAATGAATAAACACAGTTTTTTTTAAGGACACGTTTTTATACACACACACACACACACACACAGCAGAGATGACATTTGCTTCCTCCCCCCTCCTCCCCTGTCCTTTAATCACTCCATCCTTCCCCTCTGCCTCACCTTGACACTGACAGGTTGTATCACCTGCAGAAACTTTTAATTAAAGTTGGAGCCTGTGCTGCAAAAACAAAAAAAATTCTACGAGGAAGATGGGTGAGTCGATGGGTGAGTGGATGGGTGAGTGGATGGGTGAGTAGATGGGTGAGTGGATGGGTGAGTAGATGGGTGAGTGGATGGGTGAGTAGATGGGTGAGTAGATGGGTGAGTGGATGGGTGAGTAGATGGGTGAGTAGATGGGTGAGTAGATGGGTGAGTGGATGGGTGATGTTTCAAATTTTGTTTCAAATTTTTGTTTCAAATTTCCTCGTGTCCATCGTGCGTGTATTTATTTTTCACCTCTTCCTACATTTCTGTGTTCATTTTTTTATTTGACCTTTGACCTGTTTTACTATGATCTGTATCTGGGACCACATGGGGGTTTGGGACCACATGTTGAACACCCCTGCTCTGTGTAGTGCTACAGGAGACTTTGGCAATCAATTTGAAAATTGAGACTGTTTTAAGTTTCATTCTTTTAGGAAAGATAAATGAGTTTTTACGTTCTTTAGTTCATTGATAGTCTGAGGGTGGCTCCTGCCCGCGGCCCCTAAAGTTTCTTTCTGTGGCCCTGAACGTGTTTGTTAATCATTTATATTCAAACAAACACTCTGTGTCACTTTGATGCTGAAAGTGCTTCTATTTCAATCTTTCTTTCTTTCTTTTTTTTCTTTTCCTTTTTCCCGTGGAAACCCAACCTCATTTGTGGCAGGTTGGTGTTACAGCTGCGGACGTTAGTCGATGTTTTACTCCTGGTGAGAAACGACTTTTCAGAGCCATTAAACAGCAATCTGAGAACACCAGACTTTCACATCGCGTTAGCTCCAACTTCCTCCACAAACCGCCTCTGGGCTTTGCTTTTACTGTAAATTATTTTGGTCTAAACACGAGTAAAAAAGTGAGGAATGACTTCAGGAAATGAATTATTTAACCTGTGTCCAAACCTGATTTGTGTGTGTGTGTTAAATCAGTGGAAACACAAGCAGCAGAGCGTCAATGTACTTACAGTGTGTATATCTGATAGCACTTACAGGACTCTCTGCCAGGACAGATGGCTCTCTGCGGTTTGTAAAGAAGTTGTGGTTAGTGCACGCTCATGCATTTGTGTCGCTCTGTACGTGTGTGCCTGCGTGTGTGTGTTTGTTTGCCTGGTGTAAACATATTGCAAACACTCACACTGCATTTACGAGCAGGTTTAAACCCAGCGCGTCTCCCTGCAGTGGCTCTTGTTTCAAAAACAGCCTCTAAAGTGTTTACCAAGCACACACTTAACAGAGGCACCTGACGCCAAAAGCCCCGAGAAACACTGTCAGATGGAGTTCAGCTTCTAATGTGAGAGCCACATAACCACGTTAGCATGGGTTCTGCGCTCAATAGCTCTCCACGTGGAGTGACATTAGCTCATTAGAGGGGAAAATAAAGAGCAGGCGGATGGAACTCCATCTTCAAAATTAAATGTTTGGTCTAAAACCTCCATCTATGCCTCTCCGTGTTCAACATCTGAACTGAGCGATCTACCGGAGAAAAGTGTTGTCGAATCACTTTACTGGAAACTGAGGAAATCCGTGTTCAACATCTGAACTGAGCGTAAAAAAAAAAGTAAATGTGACGCACGGTTTCCTGTCGTGTCAGCCTTTTCAGTAATGATTTTTTTTAAATTACAAAACACAAATATTTCAAAAGTACTCTCATTGTTCATAAGTACAATAAAAATACAAGATAAAATTAGTTGAAATTATGAAAAATATTAACCAATTTCTCGACCAGAAGCTTATTTTTATGAGTGCAACAATTTGCTATAACCTCCCCAAAAGACAAGAAATAAAAGCCATATATGAGGTAAGGATAAATAAAAATTTGGCAACACTAGACTAAGAAATGGCAAAATATTCAATATTTGAAGACAGTCCAATTTAATCTACTAAAGTATTAAAATTCAAAAAAGACTTCAGCCGGAGTTTAGATCCCAGTGTTTTTAAACACGACCACATGTTTCTCCTTCTAAGGAAGTCTTTTAAATTTGTCAGTGAGATCAGAATCCTCTGTGGTTCCACTTCGTCGTATTCCAGACCACACTCGTCCAGGATGGGTCCCTGGGTTCCTCACAGGAAGTGTTCAGTGGAGAGACGTATGGAGGCAAACCCTGCTTCCCATCAACCACCTCATTAGTCCCCCTCAGCCATAAAGCCGTCCCATCAGGCCGCGCTGTCATAACTCACTTTACAGCATTGATTTTAATCACAGCAAATGTAAACATACGTATTATCAATATCAATGTACAAAATAAGGATGTAATATGCAATTACCTGCTGCCATTGATTTTTCTTTTCCTCCCCTCTCCTCCTTTTTTTACCCCTCCCTTCCCGTCTCTTCTCCTCCTCCTTCCATTTAAATATAATCATAGGATCGTCCCAGTCTGGAACTGATTTAATAAGGCTGTTATATGAATACATATATACACTTTATATATATGTGTCATGAAGACAGGCATGGGCTGAACAACACAAAGATGGTTTTTAATAAATAGTGTGAGGCCTGGAGGGAGGTGAAGGCAGGACACAGACGTCGCTCTCCTGATGATGCTACATCTGTTGTTAGCCTGTTAGCTCGGCAATGTAGCATTAGCTTGTGAGTGGGATGTTCCTCTCCTATTCTCCGTGTTCAAAATGATAGGCGGTAAAACCAGAAGTATACGAGCTGACTGGCTGGGCTGACCTGTCAATCAATGTGGGTCTGATTTTGACCTTTAACACTGTGAAGTGACCCCTGACCCATTATGTCTGGCTGGTTTCTTAACTGTCTTTTTGTGTAGCACCTTTGGAAAAGATGGAAAAACAAAAGGCTGTAAAAGACCAGACTGGTAGACCAGGGAGGAAAGGAGAGGAGGATGAAGAGGAGGAGAGGAACCGAGGTGTTAAAGGAATGAAGCAGCTAGCTGAAGAGATGATGAACTACATCACAGATGCAGTTTTTATTCCATCCATACATCTCTGCCTGGCTCACAACACAAAGCCCGCACTTATAGAACGCCACCAATCCATAACCATAACGCCAGCGTGGCAGCGTGGAATATGTATCAGAACATTCTGTCTGTATCATCAGGCTCCGTGCACACATCACGCCGTCGACTGATGCCGTGAACATTTAAACACATGCTCACGTCACATCTTTACTTTCATTATCAGAGTACATGAAGAGAAGAATCCGGAAGATTCATTTATTGGCATTCTCATTTTCTCATCATCAATCACAGCCGTGCTTCAATTTTTAATCTGTGCACCAGGGGGGTGTATTAAAAACGTAAACACTAATTAACTACAAAATGATAAATGAGGAGTCAAAGAGGTTCTCCTCTCTCCTCTTCTCCCCTCTGCTCTCCTCCTCTTCTTCCCTTTACTTTTTCACTTTCTAACTCTCAACACACACATCAAAAGCCTATTCCCATCATGCTTTGTTCCTCTTCCAGTTCCATTCAGAAGTGTTCTAATAAGGACAAACTGCTCCCCGGTCGAGTCACAATGGCTTCGTCGACTCCAAAAAAAGAACTGAAATGAGCGAGTGGAAATGTGAGGGGCAGGTGAGGTCAGCCCCCGGGCATCAATTCTCTTATTACCACACACACACACACACACACACACACACACACACAAATGAATATTCCACACTGAGGCGTCTCAGACGCGTAACAGTGACAGCAGCCATCTCTCTGACCATTTCTCTCTTCTAATGCAGTCCTTTAAATCTCTCTCTCAAACACACACACACACACACACTCATCTCCTGGTATTATCATCTGAATAGCCAGCAGGTGATGGGATGCCTGACCAGGGATCAAATTGAGAAAATGTATTAGTAAAGCTGGAATAACTGACCGCTAACCTTATTAGCATATCCTTGGCAAAGGCAGGCAAACGGTAATGCATTTATGCACTGCTTTATTTATGTTGACAAGACGGGCCCTGTACCAACTTCTTATTTCTATATATTTTTAATAAACAACAGAAAACGGTCACATGATTCCTTTGTATATATTTAAATCTACTAAAATGTAAGGTTTAAATTTGTACCTGTATTTTCTTTCAGGCTGGAGAACAGAAGACCAGAAGGTGTCAAAGGTCAACATTGGAAGGTTCCTCAGTTACATCTGGATATAAAGACTCAGTATAAGGGAGTGTCCAACAAAGGTGGAGGTCTGTCATCAGTGGTCAAAGAAACATCTGTTAACATACAAGACCATTTTTTGTGCCTTCCACCTTTTCAGGGGAAGCTGCACAGATGCGTCCAGCAGATGACGCAGTTCTCTGCAGGAGGAATCCCAGCCTTTCATTTGTCTAAATAATCATATCATGTAATTCTCCTGACAAAACCTTTTACCCCTCCATTTAGCTTCATTTAGCATTCATGAGCCGGTTATTTGGGAGCCATCGCTGCTTGTTCTGCTCATTCTGTTTTCATCAAACCATTTTTGTGCACTTGTCTGAGTTAAATGTATTTTATTTAATGGCATCTTTGTATTTAAGGCAATTATTTGACAAAACTCTGTTAGTGTTTGTGCATATGTTCTGCTTTCCTTGTTGTCTGCTGTACTTTCATGACACCTGAAATATATCTCCAGTGAATTCCACCTTTACCTAAAAAATCATCATGTCTTAAAGGATGAATTTTATAACAAATTTAAATTTATTTCTGCACCAAATGCTGCATATTTATAACATTTCGGTATATACCATTTTTTTCTTATTTTATTTGTGATCGTATAATTTTAATTGCACAAACCTGACTTTACCTCTGGGAAAGAATTCTACCTCAAACAATTATTTATGTTAAATTCAAGTGGACGCAAAAAATCTGCTTTGGAAATGTTTTTTGTCTTACTGTGGTCTAGTAGTTAAACCTAATACACTATAATGTCTAACTTTTGTTGAAATCGAACTTTCCAGTTGTAGGTGTATGTCCTCCAAGCTCGTCCTGTGCTGATTATGACTCGGAAAATACTGTCTGAAAATCAGTGCACAGCACAAAGACACAGTCAGCGCCAACTGGACCTTTTTAAAACCAAAGACACGTCTGGGTGTACATTACTGCCAGCCTTGAAAGTCTCTTTCCGTTGCTCTTGGTGAGTGTCTGCCTTCTCCGTGTCTGTGCTGGTCACTCACTCTGTTCTCCCTCTCTTTCTCATCTTGTTTCCTCAGAGGAGTGCTAGTGAGCGGCGGAGGAATCATACAGCCATCAAAGGTTGCAAGCTGTAGGAAATGTCTTCATTTGCAACGAGCCGGCCTGACACCTGAGCTCCAGGCTGCTTTGTACCACTGTGTCGCTGCCTGCTTACATCCTCGTGTGTGTATATGTGTGTGTGTGTGTGTGACTGATAGTCAGCCATCCCAGCTCCCCAGCAGGTCCCACTTTAAATTGTCTGTGTGTGTTTTATAGCTGTGTGTGTGTGTGTGTGTGTGGGCCTGCGCCCCATCCATCAGTGTTAAGATGGCACATTACTGTTAATGAATGATATTTGTGTTCAGCGTGTATGTCAGGAGGGAGGACCAGGGAAGCAAAAACAAGCCCTCCCCAATCACCTCACCTTCAGCCTCCTCATTTTCTTTGTCACTCTCTTGCCTGTTTTGCATTTTCTGAATTTCCTCAGCTGAGTCTCAGACCAAAAACCGTACATTTACTGTTTTTCCATCTAGAGTTGAAGGTTAGCTATTTATGCACTGAGTGGGGTTTTTACTATTATCCTCAGACCACCCTCTGGGTTATGTAAGTGAGCGCACCCACCTTCTATACGTGACATTGTTCTGGAGTTCTTGAACAATGGCAAATATGAAAACTATGGATTTTCTTATTGGATGACATTTTTTTCTGTGCAAAAGGTGAAATTACCTTTACCTTCACAAATTAATAGTTTGTGAAAAAATATAAGGTGATCCTTATCATGACCCTCCCCTCAACCAACCATAGTTGTGTACAACCAATGTGTATCAATCATGTCTTTGAAATTTGTTACACGTTGTGTACAACCAATGTGTATCAATCACGTCTTTGAAATTTGTTATACTTTAAAAAAAAAAGAAAGAAAGAAACGAATTGGAGTTTGTAGATACAGTAAAGAAAAACAACCACAACAGAAATATTAATTAATCATTTATTTTATTAATCACACCTCAGTGCCTAATTTAAAACTTACATGTATAAATAAACCAAATACCTTATATATTATTATTTATTATTTTATAGAAAATTGCAAATACTGAAATACATTTAAACAAGTCTTAGATAGGAGTAATGAGAGTGTGGATTTTTAACCATAAACTCATACAGGCTCTACATATAAAATCGTTTTCTTAGTAGCTCGGCTAAGCTAAGGCTAACCCACTTTTTTAAACTGTCTGTGCCTCAAATGTTGACTTACTATCACTTACTGGGTTGTCTTTTCAACAATGTTTTTCAAAATTGACTTTATGCTGTAATTTGTATTAGTTTGTCAAAAATAACGTTGTTTTTACATATTTTAATTTTTATATTTTCATAAACGATCACATAAAGCTATTTAAAAGTCACATGGTGACGGGACATTGTCACGTGACTACAAATGACGCGGGAGTTGCTGGTCTCGCAAGTCCAGTGTTAACAACAACGTCAACAACGTCGAAACGCCCCTAGCTAACCGTCATACGAATTAACGAGACACCTAGACAAAAGACAGGTGAGTCCATTATTAATATTTATATAGACACAGTAAAAACGTTACGTATGTTGTGCAAAAATGAAATTGTGGTTTTGTCTCAGAACCTTTGGTTTGTGACCATATTCGCTGCGTCTGTTTGTCCACTGTGTACTGCTAACGGATGCTAGCTTTTCGTGACGCTTTCGGTTGTTTTGGTTTTGGCAGTAGAGACGTACACATTACTACTTTTTTTTAGTGTTTTTTTTATTTATTTTAATTAATGTATCAAATAACACTTGTGTCCAAACTGAAATATGGTATATATTAATATTATAAATATTATTATTATTATTATTATTATTATAAAAATTGTATTGCGTTTTCATGCTATTTCTGAAACTAGCAGCAGTCTGTACTTTAGTAAAGCTCCATCATTTGGCTTTAAAGTAAAGATTCCAGGTGTCAAACACCAGTCAGGGAAGAAGCCCATAATCCACTGCTCACACACTGTTATGAGTCTGAGTGCTGCTGCAGTACAGAGGGCTCACTGTGGCTGTCAGTGATGTACAGAAAGAGCTACACTTAACCTCCACTGTACTTCAGATTAGAAACAATTAAATTATTTAGAAAATCAATATTCAGACATTTCATATATATATATTTTATTATTCTCTCACTTCATGACTTTATGTTGCTCTTTAAAGGGAGAATTGCTGACTGATTTTTTTCCTTTAACGCCTGCAGCAGCATTAACATGCATGGATGGATGGATGGATGGCTGAACAGACATGTTTTTCCCAGTGTCAGGCAGGGTGATGGCGCTCTGTCACCCAGTCCCCCAGTAGATGTCACTCACTCATTAGTGAATGATGTGAGAGCGGTCGGGTCCTGACAGCAGAGTCAGAACATGCACTGAACATATTAGCTCCTGACTGAATGTAAGAACAGCACTCAACACGTTTAAAAGACAGTTTTGTTTTAAATGGTACAAACTGTAATTGCAGGAAATGTATATATATATTTTAAAATTGGTGATAGAAGTGAAAAGGACATTTGTTACAGTTCAACAAGTCAAACATTTGTCCATTCATACTGTAAACAAGTTTTTTATCTACTGTATTCAGATCTGTCTCATTCAGTCCTGCTTGTAGTTTCAAAAGTGACAGCAGTTCTTTTGTAAAGCTGAAATTTCCTGAAAACATTCTGACGCTGAGGAAATCTTTAAAAAAAATCTAAAGGAAATTTAGGATGCACCTGAATAAATCACTGAGTGAGACTCGGGTATCTTTATCAGACCAAAACAGGTATTATTACTGGACAACACATATAAACCAAAACTAAAGAGTCATTTAAAAATATATATACCAGTAGATAATAAATTAAACATCAGAAACATATCAAAATAAGTTATTTATTTACTCAGAATAAGGCTTTGACCCTTTTGACGTCCTAGAAAGTGAACTATGATTTGGCCCTATCTGTGGAAGCTGCTATGAGAAAATTCCTGCGAGAAAAAGCATTTTATCACTTTCTACCTTACTGTCCAAAATAACAAATAAAAGAAAGACAGGAAAACCAAATGACAGCAGGAGGAAATGAGAGACGGCCAATGCCGTCAAATAAATTTTAACACCAGCGTCATTGTCTGGAATTAACACATGGGATGTGTCGTGTCACTGCCGTGAACCTAGAGTTTAACCCCCTCAAGGTTCGTGTCCTGCTCAGTCCGGCTGCGTTCACAGGATTCACCTTGACCAGCGTCCACAAGCTGGGTTAATGTGTCGGACAGGAAGTGGACTTTTAGTCACCATTGTGCTGTTTCCTAAAATCACAGTGAGAAGTTCATGAGCTCCACAGAAGAGCTGAAGAATGAGAAGATGACTGTAGAAGGATGGGAGGGTAAAGGGTAAAGAGGGGGTAAAAACTAGGGGAGGAGAGATGCTTTGGGGTGTAGGGGAGATAGTGGGGACCTCACTGAATGGATGTTGTCATGGCTGAAGTGAAGGAAAGGGACAGAGTTGAGAATATTACTGTGTGTCTGTGAAGGTTTGGAGCTCAACTTCTGAGAAGGTGGTTCAGAACTGGAGCCTCTCCATCAGGTCGTCCAAGTAGGATGTAGAGGTTTTATCCAGTGCTCATTGAGCAAACTCCATGTCTTCTTCTTTGGCATCTCCAGATTGATTGACAGTTAGCCATAAAACAGCCTCCAGATGGCTGTGCTTCAAGTGTTCCGACACACGGGCCAATGCTGCTAAAGCTCGAGCCAGAGACTCTGAAAGGTCAGGGGGGATGCTGGAGCTGATCCCAGCTGACATTGGACAAACTGTGGACACATCAGCGGTCCAAGTGAGGGGAAATACCAGTAGATCAGCAGGTTCTGAAAAATGTAGACAGGAACGTCTGGCACTTTTAAAACTCACCAGTTTCAAAATCAGTTTCGAAACTGATTTAAATATTTGCATCAATAGAGAGTTGAGCTAAAATTGAAATGACATTTCAGGTTAACATTTTAACCTGATTAATATCACAAAAACTAAGTTAATGTTCCCATCCGTGTTTCAAATCTTTGTTGCTTCTGTAATCAGCTGAGTCAGAGGTGATCTGACTGCCGTGAACTTCCAGGATTTTTCTTCAAATTTTTCACACAAGAGCAGGATGTTGTTTCTCTGCTGTGACCAAGAACAGAAGGCAGGTTGTAGTTTTGTTCTCTCTCTGTCGTGTCAGGTCCTGTTTTGTTTTTTTGTTTTTTTTCCCTCCTGGGACTGACTGTGTGTAGTTCAATGGTCAGGAAGTAGCAGAGTCAGAAACAGGAAGCAGGAAGTTATTAGCAGGGATGATGTGAAGACAGTGGACTCTGGAGTACATCAAGAGAACAACAACAGACCACAGCACTGCACCTGGGAGTGTGTTTGTGTGAATCAAAGGAGGCAGAGGGGAAACATGACAGACAGAAAGACGGAAGACAGACAGACAGACAGGTCTGTGCTGTCCCAAAACCACCGAGACACTTGGATTAATCTCTCTCTCTCTCTCTGTCTCTCTCTCTCTCTCTCTCTGTACGTGTGTGTGTGAAGCCAGGCTGAACCTCGGTGATTATTCTGACACCTGCAGTATCACAGACAACGTTTCCTGAAAACATCCTGACACTGAGGTAATCTTTAGAAAAAATAAAGGATATCAAGGATGCACCTGAATAAATCTCTGTGTGTGTCTGTGTGTGTGCAGAGGTGAGGTGAACTTTAAACATCTTGTGAAATATCAAATGACATTTACTTCATTATAAACCTTTCACAGATGGTTTTGTTTACAATATTTTTATTGCTGTGAAAGTTAAAAATGTAATACTTGTATACACTGTTGTTCTGATACTGATACCAGTATTGCTTTCGACACTAGGTTCAATACTTCATTCAAATTCTCAAATCATGTGCCAGTCCAGTCACCTGATCCTGGCCGTAGGAGTGGACAGTAGACAGAAATAAACCGGTGATGTCATCAGTGCTGGAGTTGAGCACTGTTGTTCTGATACTGATGGTGTTTTTTTTTTTTCATTGGCCTCTAGTTGTCGTCTAACTTTCTGAGTCATGAGCCTGACACACACCAACACACACTTTTATATGGCTTCTGTGTTTTCCCACTTTCTGTAAATAGCGCTCCATCAGGCAGGTGCTTCCCATGACAGCGATGGGAAAGCAGGACCTGCCTCTAATAGCCTTTGTGTGTGTGTGTGTGTGTGAGTTGCCAGATGTGGGCTACCTGCCAGCAGTGCAACTGTGTTCCTCTGACTTGGTGTGTTGTTTATCATTTTGTGCCTTCCCGTCGACACGTGTCAGACTGTAACGTTGGACAGAAGGAGCTGAGAGCCTTAAATCAGAGCAGAGCTGTGATTCAGGAAACAGTTGTTTAACGTAAGGAAATCCCTCGCATTAGGCCCAACATGTCTTCTCCACTGAGAGAGTGGACTAAGTCAAAATGTTCTAAGACAAGGTGTTTTTTTTAAGTGTTTCTCTCCATTTTCTTGTCATTTGTACTTCTGTGGTTTTCCCATCACAGAATTCCTGCTTTGTAGATATATACTGATCACTGGCTGGTTGATTGATTATATCTGTAATTTCTGCTTGTTTCTAGTAGTAGGTAGTGTGTGTTTTCAGACCAGAACAAAAACTCTAACCCTTATTTGTCATGTTTAACCTTGAGATGACCCAAATGCAGGCTCAGACAACGTAAGGAGAAACACAAGGATTTATTTTTCAAGCGCCCTTCCAAAGTAATCACAATAGTTATAGTCAAATCGAAATTAGTGTTCGTCTCCACTGCAGCAGAACAGACGATCTGACGACTAGTGGGAGGAATGCCAGGGCTCTTATGCTGTCGGACTGATAGGCTGATTGGTGGCAGGTGCTGAGGAACGGCATGTGTGCCACGGCGATTAGTCCGGCAGAGTCCGAGAGATGTGCCACGCCCCCTACACAGAGAGAAAGTACACAACACAAGAAAACACAGGAAAACACAGGAAATGACAGTCCCGACTGTCATCGTGACATTATTTCCTTATACAAAGTGTGACATGCAATATAAGTATGATAAAGAAATATTTGCTTGTTTTCCTGCATCACCGGGAAAAAAATTATATCATGGTTATTGAAGGTTTTTATTTTTTCTAAGTTGCTCTTGGTTTTAACAACCGGGATAGACTGATCACAGACAGTCTTGTTGTCTCTCTGTCCCTCCGTCTTTCTCTCTTTCTTCCCTCCATCCATCTGCTCTAATCCTGACGGTGTTAATTGAAAGTCAGGAGAGGGCACCCTTGCGGTTTCATTATTAATTTAACACTCAGGGTAACTTAAAGTGCAATTTTCACCCACATGTGGAACAAAAAAATCAATGGCCACAACAGCAGCGGGTATCAAGACTGATTACTGATGCAGAAAGAGGCAAGACACCGGCTACTTGAAAAGAGAAAGTGTGTGTGTGTGTCTGGGTGGTTTTAGCTAAGTGTTTCAGATGCGTCCACCCTGTGTTGACACCTCTTTCTGTAACACAAAGCAGCGAGTAAACACAAAGACGTTATCAGCTGATTAAAAATGACAGCTGATCCTGCTGTGGCTGTTCTCTCCCCCTCTCCTCTCCTCTCCTGTCCTCTTCTTCTGTCCTTTTTTTTTCTCTCCTCTCCTCATCTCCTTTTCTCCTCCTCTCCTCTCTCTGTCTCCATCCATCACACTCAGACAAATACATGCTGTGAAATTATGCCTGTTTGCCTTTTGTGTGTATTTTTTTAACATTTAATTGTGAACATACATGACTCCACGTCTTATTACCCCTGGCTGCTCTTCGTTGGTGGGTCTCCCGTCTCTCCCCCCATGCTGAAGATTAAATAGGGGGAAATAAAGGTATATTGCTCAGTAATGCAATCTGTCCTCCGATTTGAGAGATGAGCAGTCTGCCCTTTGCGCTGAGCGGACTCACAGATGATTTAGAGCAAGCAGATGGAAAATTCTAATATGTTAGCCTAACCCCGAATGGCTGCGAGCTAATTTATTTCAAACCCTGTGCAAGAATTACACTTCTTTCCTTGAATGCTTCCTACAGCCCCACCGCCCCCCCAGCTTCCCATTCTGTCGTCTCTTTTTCCTTTGTATGTTAAATTTAAAATATAGCCAATATATTAATATATTTCTTTTATTTTCTAATTTTAACCTTTGTTTAATCTGACCTATGGGACCTGTCTGTGACAGCGTGGTATTTAAGGAAATACAGACCTTTAGATTACAAGAGAACGTTCAAGCAAAAGAAGTAAAAAAAAAAACATTTAGAGTTGAAACGCTTTAAGGGCAGGGTTCATTTGAAGAAAAAGAATGCAGAAGGTCCTGGGTTTGAGCCCCAGAGGAACCACGTATTTGGTGCCTTTTGTTCTGCAGCCTGTTTAAGCAGATCTGCTCTAAACACAACAATTTCCCCAGTGTGGTATCAATAAAGTTCTCATTATCATTCTCATTATTATTATTGTTATTATTATTATTATTAGTCCTGTGGAAGTAACACATCCTTTAGGAGGGAGGGAATTTAGGGCTTGCTCAACATATTAAAGCTAGGTGGGATTGGAACTTGTCGTCCTCTTACAACAGGTGCCCACAAAAGGGAGAGAAAAATACTCTTTAGACAACCTGACTGAGACTCGAATCCACGCCGCAGCAGTAGTGTAAGCTCCAACCAGCAGCGTGTGAACCCCCCTGCCCCCCAGGCCCATCCTCTCTGATGTATGTCTGCACTTTATTTTAGGCAATTTAAAGTGCTTTGCACGTTAATTCGCTTATTCAAATTTATGACCGGGATGTTATGCAGATAATGCTGAATTACCTCTGGACTGGAGACCAGTAAAAGTCCTGGTTCCTCTGCCCGCATGTAAAATCTGCAGAAATATTCAACAGTAAGAAAACGTCAATACGTTTTGAACAGGCGTAGGTCAGGGAAACCACACAGTCACATGCAGGGACACGTTTAAAGACACGATTACGCTGTTGATTAAGACGAAACACTCTCAGAGAGACATGCAGATAACCCACAACTTTGCCCCCTCCCTCTCCCATGGCATCTCCCTAGATGAAGTATTTGGATGTGATCGCCCTTAAGTGGACACGTCTGCCTTGATAAACACTTTATGCAGATCAGTTTCTACTTGTTTTTCCTTTTCTTGAGAGAGGGAGCGAGAAAGAGAGAAATAATACCTCACTAATTGACCCATTTGGCTGCTCCTCTGCCCACAGGAGGGGGCTGCGGCTTTTAATGTTTGATCGGCCTAATTTCCCCAGCACATCATTAGTGGCCATCTTCAGGCCCGACTCTTAATAACCTCTTTATGAGGTGAATGGATGCCGTTAAAAGTCTTTGTCTCTCTCTCCGCAGGTCCAGCGACCCTCCTCGTCTTTCTAATTAAGTCCGATGTTTCAAAAATATGCTAATGGCGTCTGAACCTGTTTGAATGGAATGAGCAAGCATCTCCAGGAACTCTGTTGCCATTTACATAATTTCATTATCAGGTAAAACACACTAATTGTGGAGTGCGGGGTGTTTGTGTGTGTGGGAGTGCATGCAGCGGGTGAGCCAGCGCTGCCTTGGCAGAAATGCAGCACTAATTACAAAGCGAGTGGCAGCGCTCCAGAGCAAGGGGTGTGTAAAAGCAACAAGCCATTTACACACAGACTAATAGATTCCTAAACACCGGCTCGGCCATTCCTGCAGTGGAGGGCAACATTTCCAGAGCTGAGCTAATGTTTTATTACTCATTGTATCCTAATAATAGGTCAGTGCTTACAGTCTAATGTGTGAAGAAACAAACCACTTATTTCCATTCATTTAGCGTTAGCAGAAGCTTCATATGCACTTTATGAGGCAATTAACGTTGACAGAATCATAGCAAGAGTCATGGTTTCTAATTTGGACTCTGTGCTCTTAGTGGTTCAAATCAACTGGATGTGAAGGAAAGACAAAAAAATCAAATAAAATACGGTAAGCATGTTGACAAAACCTTGTCCATGCAACATTGTAGGTGTCAGAGGTTGTGTGCATGGACAGGTGTAGTTCTCCTTGATTCCTGTATATATGGCCTAAAAAAACATTGAAAACCTCTGTTGTTGAAGAAGTATTTGAATCCTGGCTCCTTGGAAAAAGTTTAAGCCCTTCTGTCTTAGCGGTTTTTTATCAGCAGAGTGTGAAAGGGGGAAAAAAACCCAAAATAACTTCACTGACAGATCTTTTCCTGCCTCCACAGAGAGCAGCCACTGTTAATGACTGTGGTCCTGCATATAGACTTGTCTGCATGTCTATATAGGTCTGAATCAGGAGGTCTACTAAAAGCTGATCTAAACAAGAACTCTGTATCTGATTGTGTCTGTGTGGTCAGTGGCCAGCTAATGACAGCATGTTGACATCCTGCTTGTTTTCCTCCTACATCTGTGTGTGTGTGTGTGAGAAACATGTGTTTCCTTTGTCGTGCCTCCTGCGGTGTTTGTGTCCAGATCAACTGCAGCTGTGGTTGCCTGTCCCTGTATCACGCTATCAAACTTCCCTTCCATGGAAAACAACATAATCATCCCGTTCCTTTTTTTTTTTTTAAACAAAAACACTCAGCTGATGAGCACTGACAGACGCACCAGGACACAGCTGTGTGCAGGAGTGACGCCCACGCCAGAAACTTCACAGACCAAACAATAAGACCGAGAAACTGAGGGACATGTTCAGAGGAAGCATGGCTCATTCGTTAGCTGCTAGCCTTGAAAGTAAAAGATGATAGGCAATGGGTTAGGGATGGCAAACAAACCCTTGGCTGGTAAACAAGAGTCAGGTGATTGTTGACGGTAAAATACTGCATATTCAGCTACTGTATAATATTATAAAATTAATTCCATCGTTCCATCCTAGTGGCTCTTCATCCTGGATCTGTCATCCAGGATGAAGGTGTTTGATGTTTATAGGTGGTTCAAATGTTGCCTTGACCTTTTGTCAGACACAATAACTGTACAAAAATAACTTGAGCCAGTTTTTTTCAGATCAACCAGGTCACCAAATAGGTCCTTTGCTGTAAGATGTATGAGTAAAAGTTGGTGGGGAAATCTAGGAAATCTATCAAAGTTATTTTAACGACCTTTGTGATGGTTATCAGAGTTACAGATGTCACTGCTGTTCCGACTTTTCGTGCAAACACAACCGAGTTGGACCCTGACTCTGGGCAGAGAACAGTGCTGATACTTTTCAGCACTGGCGTCTCCTCAGAGAGAGTCAATAGAATTCATTCCAAGTGATCACTGAACTTAGTCCATATTCAGTCATTTGCACTCGGCAAGTCTCATTACGGTCAGAATAAGGTGGACTGCTCTCAGGAAAATGACTCATTGGGAACCAGTAAAATTACCCTAACAGGTTGGCAGCCTTTCCTACTTTCATCCCGTTCCTAAGATAGATACCATTCTCACACACACACACACACACACTCTGCGTCTTTGGCTTCCTTCTTTCACACCACAGCTTGACACCACATAGCTCTTCATCAGGTCCTGGCCGTCGGGGCCTCATGCATGTGCAGACGATTACCTTGTCCCCTGATTGCCACCGTACAGAGAGGGGGAGGAAGGGTTCTTACAAATTAGTGGATAAATAGATACCCCCCCCATCACTACGACCATTCTCCCCACAACGCCGCTCCACCTATCCACCCTGTGCCTAATGACGGGGGTTGGGGAGCGGTAATGAAAAACTATACATCACAATCAGCCGGACAGTCCTATTCATGGCTATGCATTATGCTCACTAGTCATAATCATCTCCGCCGTGACAGAGGGAGAAATGTGAAAGGAGGGAAGACGGAAGAAAAGGAGGTGAGGTGGAGAGAAGAGCGGAGAGTGTGATAGAAGAGGAGAGGCTGTGAAATGGCCTGGAGAGGAGCAGGAATCATGGAACTACGGCCTGGAAAAGGAAGGAAGTGGAAGAAGAGAGTGGAAAGGAGGGATGGCGAGGAGGAGAAGTAGTCGGAATGAAAGTCAATCTGCGAACTACAGGTGCAGGCCCTTTTTATCCGCACTCTTTTTAAGTATTACTCCAGTAATGAATGCACTCTGCAGCAGTGTGTTACTGCACCACCGTGGTGGCGTTACCTCACTGAGAGAGAATTATGTCTACGCAGAAATACAACACCGGCAAAATCACATTACCTGAAAATAGTGTGAATGTACTGCAGCTGTTGTGAAAATGGCTTTTAAGCTACTTACGCACTGAAGAAGCCGGTCGCAGTGTTTTTTATGATAAAGAAATGACCACAGTCAGGTGTGAAGGACCACGGTGTTGCCCTGGTGTGTTATGTGTCTGTTGCTTCAATCTCAAAGCTTTGTAAAAATGCCAAAAAAAAAACTAAAAAGTTGGATGTAAATTTACAAAGGCCAATGAAAACATTTCCTGTATCTTAACTGGTAGCATGTTTGTGTGTCACAGTTCTCATGTTAAGCACAATTAATACTAAGCTATTTAATTCCTTCATATATTATTTTTTCTATTTGTAATGTGCAAACTGTTTAAAAAAAAGTCACCCAAAAATTTGATGATTGCCCATGAGGGTAGTACCTTTAGGGACGCCATACAGACCTCAAACCCCCTAGTGAGACCACTGCCACCAAAGTGACAGAGTAAGTCAACTGGGGAGTTAATGAGAAGACTTTGTTAAAATAATAAAATAGTATAAAAAAAAAAGTATAGCAGCAGCTCAGTTCCATTTCTTTTCCCTGCAGAAGTAATTTAATGAACAACACTCAAACAACGTAATCAGACAAAAGACCTCTTTTCCAGGACGTCTGTGAGAGACGGCGTCTTTGTGGCTCGTTAACTGCAACATCTCTCCGTCTTATTTGGCAGCAACCACATGCTGAGCATCTTCTCCTTGGTCTTAAGACAGTTAGCTGTAAATGGTTCTGTCTTTGTGTATGTGTTGGTCTGTTTGAGGTAAAAACAAAAAGAAATGGTTCAGTGTGTAGGTGTATTCACACGGGCTACGGTGCAGGCATTTGTTTTGGATAAGAAAAAGAGGAAGAGGAAAAAAGGGAACAATCTCCATGCACACACACACACACACACACCCTCACCCAGAATCCTGTGGGGGAGCTTTGTATTAGGACAAAACTGTGTAATAAAAGTCAGATCACATAATCACTTTGACTTCAGTGTCGCTAAAATACCCTGGAGACAAATAACAAGGCTCTCCGATCAAGCATGTTGGGCCCGTAACAATCTCCATGCACACACACACACACACACACCAGAGAGAATGTGTAATAGTGTGTGTTTGTGTCAGAGATGGAAAAAAAAAGAAATGAAAATGAAGAAACATTTGTATCTTACACACACACACACACACCTTTCTTTGTTGGCCTGTTTTTATTGAGTGGTAGTTTACAAACCACCAAATGCCAAATGTCACTGCTGCTGTTAGTCCTATACAGGCTCTCCTAATGAGACCATACTTCACACACACACACACACACATGCCTGCTCTCTCTCTCTTTCTCTCTCTCTCCTACAAATGCTCGTACATGTGTGTTTACATGCACATCTCCACTTGGATACTAATGTATTTGAAAGACATTCACATTTGAATATTTGTGTGTGTGTGTGTGTCACCCCTGACCTTGGCCTCACCAGCATCTCATTCCATCTCATTAAATATGTATATCTTATCACGCAGCCTCCTCACTCACTCACACACACACTGGTGTGTTCTGTTCCCCTGCAGTTAATCCAGACGGGCAGTAGGGGACCAGATGTGAGGAAGAGGTCTGAGTTGCTAATTGGTCAACAAGAGCACAAAGGTAGGGAAGCAGTGACTTTGGTTAATTTAAAGAATGTAATGACCTTGATGACGTTTCTGCAGGTTTGTTTTTCATGAGTACTTGAATGTAGTCATTCAGTTGTATTGTTTAGTTGTGTTTCATCCACATGTTTCATATCATTTGGGATGTGGCCTCTCCCTGATCACCAAGATCATGAACCTCAGTGGGACGTCATGGTTAAACAAAGGCATGAAATAAGATGTAATGACGTTTCCCAGGGCTTGGAGAAATAATTGTTTTAATTTCATTTTTATTTTATTTCAATGTAATTAGAAGTCAATCGAAAATCCATGATGAATTATTAAAAAAACAAAACCCAAAACATTGATATCCATACTGTCAACAATCAGCTGGTTGAACCAATCAGGTTGTGAGATGTCATGTAGATTCATTAACCAATTGGGAGAGCCATGATGAATTATTAAAAAAACAAAACAAAACATTGATATCAGATTCATTAACCAATTGGGAGCAATTTAGAGGAGGAATAGAAACTTTGCTCTGACTTTCCAGGACCCTCCAGGGGGCTGATCATCTGCCTTCATCTACTTAAATCTGTGATGAATTAAACAGAAGTTTGTTTCACTCTAAAACCTTTTAGAAAGAAGAGAACAATGTCCACTGTGGTTAATTCTCTCTCTCTCTCTCTCTATGTTGTCCATCTCCACTGTGGTTAATTCTCTCTCTCTCTGTATGTTGTCTATTTATCTCGCTCTGTCTCTCTTAGTCTTTTGTGTACAGTGAGTCTTGATCCAATCTGGTCCTAATGAGAGTGATGTTCTACAGTGATAAAACATGGCTGTGGCCTCCTGTAAAACACTGAGCATCCCTGCCTTTAATTATCGACCAGACTCGGAAGAGGAGGCGGGGGCCGCAGAGGGAGAGGGGCAGCTGGAGGGGCTTACAAGGTGAGAAAACATTTCAGTGACCACCGCTGTGCTGTAGTCAATCAATGATGCACAGCAGATGCTGCTCAGAGAACATGCAGCCCCACAGCGGAGCACTCCATGTGGTGGGTTAACTTCACTGTTAAGTGTTGGGAATATTGATGCTAAAGTTTATCAGCAGATCCTCAGAAGATCCAGTCCTCACTCTCAACCTGCCACTGCACACGCCGATCTTTTGGCAGAACATCTGGAGCGCCTAATCTGCCTGTAATGAAGCCAACATCGGCCGCCGTGGTCCCGACATATGTCGCTATTAAAAAACTGCTCATTGTGGTTTATAACGGCAGTTTGTGACAAATGTTCCGACAGCTGTCACAGCGTAGACCGAGCTGCTCCCACTGAACACAGCTGACCAAATTCTATGATTTGCCAGTGCTTCTGTATGTGGCTGATGCTGAAACGTCTCCATGTCAGATAGTCTGGGAAAAAAGATGAAAATCTAAGTTTGGCCTCAGGTTAAAATTGGGTTTAATTCCCGTCAGTCTGAGGTGAAGGAAGGCTACGTCAGCCTGATGTATAAAAAGCTTTGCTATTTTTTACATATAGCAGATACACTTGTTAGCTGTGATGTTTAGACTGTTGGAATACAGGTATAATATAGTCATACAGCAAATGTCAAAGAGCATCTAAGGTCTGGTTGTTGTCAGGATTCAGACTCAGGTGGATCAGGACTCTTACTGGATGATTCTCTGAAATCCAAATAAATAAATACTTGCACAATGACACTTCTGAAAAAGTGTTTATTAAACACGCTCTATAGCAGCATGAAATACTTGACTAATCATAGATGAGGTTTATTTTTAACTCTAGTCCATTTTCCTCTTTACTTGCCAAGTAAAACCAACCAAAGAAGAAGAAGCAGAAGCTCAGGCAAAGTCACGAAGCCACGATCAATGGTCATGCAGGAAACCACCGTGCCTGTGTGTGTGTGTGAGACGGTGTGTGAGTGTGTTTTGAACACCAAAACAATAGCCCATCAGATTGAAACTGACTTCACTTTGTATCTTTTGGCCCCGGCTTGTGACAATAGATTGGACAGGAAATCCAATGGCAGACAGAGAGACAATGAGAGCAGGAGGGGGACGAGGAGGAGGAGGAGGAGGAGGAGGAGGAAGAAGTTGGACGAGGAGCAGAAAAAGACCCAAATCACTCATATGCAGACGGTATGAAGTTTGTTATGTGTTGGTATGTTGTTGTTGTTGGATTTGAGCAGTGATATCTGTGAAGATTTGTGGAAATTTCTTGACTTTTTTTTGACATTGTAGATTCTACTGTGCAGGTGTATATATTTGTGTGTGTGTGTTTGGGAATGAACATATAAGTATGTGGTGATTGTTTGTGTGTATTAGTATGTGTGTGGTGGGCGACCTGTCCCATTTTAATCTGTAGCAGAGAGAAGATGTGGTGAAAACCATTATCACCGTCTCCCTGTCGCTGATAACAGCTCGCTAATCTGTTTGCTGGAGGTATTGAACAAATGCATTTGTGCCATGGACGGTCAGGGAGAGGGGTGAGGTTGGAAGGGTGAGGTGTGTGTGTGTGTGTGTTGATGGGGGGAAGGAGGGTGTAATGAAAAATGAGAGGATGAGGAGGTTGGGAAAACTTCCCCAACAGCAGCGGTCTCACAATGACAACAAGGAGGGAGGCAGAGGTGGGGAGGGAAAATAAGCGAGCGCTGCGAGATGATGGAGGAAGCAAATTGAGGTAATGACAGAGATAGATGAAAAGAGATGAGAAACAGAGAGACAGAATGAAAAAAAGGAACAAGAGGAGAGAGAATGGAAGAAAAAAAAATCAATGTCACGCAAGTGTCCTGTGATAAGAAATGTGAGAGAGAATCAAGCGGTGAAGAAGGCAGACGGTGGTGAGGCGGTCTGCAGACAGGAGGGACAGGACACTGTAGGTCAGAGGTCCAAAACCACATCCTGGTTTGAGGCAAAACTATTTTTCTGAGGAGCAGATACGTGTGTGTGAGGCATATACAGTAAAAACACAATACATTTATTTTAATTTAATATAAAATGTCATTAAGATTATTATTTTATATTGTGCACTTTTATTTTAGGACTTATTTTACTTTGAATGGAGCTGTTTTAGTTTTCAGTTTTTGATGCAATTCACCAAACCAAAATGTATTTTTGTGTGAAATAAATAAATGTAACATTTACATTTATTTATTTAGTTATTTCCCACAATTAAAACAAATATCCAACTGGTGGTAGGAAAAAGGACAAATGTTATTCTGACTAAATAAGTAAACATTAAAAAAAATAATTTTATGGTTAGTCTGTTCAACGGAGTGATGTGGTCCTTGAACAGCTTAAAATGGACCTTAAAAGTGCTTGAATGTCACCTGGGACAAAGGACATGAACTCGTCTCTCATCTCTTAGAAAAAAAAAGAACGTCAACCTCATCACTCTATTATACATTCCATTTCCCTCTGCCCCTAAACGGACACTTTGTCAATCCTTGGAGTAATGGTGGTGGAGCTGGTCTGGTGGATGAAGGGGTGTGGAGGTGGAGCTGGGTGTTACTGCGGGCCCTGAGGCGAGCAGTTAACCTGAGCTCAGAGCTGCTCTCTTGTGAAGATTGCGGAGGCGTTAAAAGGAGAGGTCGGTGAGTGGGGGTGCAACACCCAGGGCAGTGCACGTGTCAGAACACGGAGGGACCTGATGTTAACGTCACATCTAACGTCCTCCACGTCTGTCTTTTATTCCACTTCTGTTTTACATCCTGCTCACTCAGCTTCACTCTCACTGTATGAATCTATATGAATCTCCCCCTCTTTATCTCTCTTTCTCGTGTCCACCCCCCATCCTTCTCACCTCCCCCACCTTTTCTTTCCAAGGCCCTGGGGCACCATCCGACTGCAGCGGCTAACCCTTGTATAAGTTTTCCAATTCCAATTCCTTCTGGATTATGATGTGGTGGTGATGAGCGGACGTTTCCTCTCCATATATTTGATTCAATGGCATGATTATTGCAGCAGTCGGTGTGTCCACGGAGGAGGTGTTGGTGTCGAGAGACGGCATGGACCTTGACCTCACCCAGGGGACGATGGACATTCCTCTGACCTCTGACTCTCTCTCTTTCTTTCCATGTATTTCCTCATCACCTCCGTGGACACACACCGTGTCTCTGACCGTGAAGTCGCTGCTCTGAAAACTGCGCTGCGTTCATGTTCCTGCACATGTGCGGGGCTGCACTCATAACCCTCTCTATCGTCATCGCCCTGAGGTGAGAGGCGGTAGATGGCAGACTTGGTGATTGGTTTTTAGTTAAATGTCAGTGGAGGTGAAAGTACTGCCCAAAGGCACCACGGCGTGTGTGATTGCGTGTGCGTCTCTTCTTTTTGCAGCCGCTCTCTTCCTCGTATCTGATTCCTGTGATGATTTAACTCGTAGACGTTGTCGCTGTAACATTCCTGTGTTTTAAAATCTATGGTAAAAATTCCCATTATGGTGAAACCTTAATCTGATATCTGTAGGTCTAGAACTTTTGAAGCTTTGATGGAGACACTCTTCTGATTAATGAGCCACTGTCAGGCAGAACAACTAAACACTTACCCACTAGGTGGCAGCTGATCGTTACCAAAACTAAAAAGAAAAAGACAGAGGCTCTTAGAGCTGCTAAAGATGATCTTCTTGTGTCTTTCTTCAATTCCTTCAAGTATATCAGGGTGATTAAATGATTAATGCTGAGAGGGTAACGTACGATACACTAGAAATTTTGCCCAGATCATATGACCTAAAAAGATATATTTTTAAGCTCTTTCAGGGATACAATATTAAACATGATATTCAATATTAATAATCCACAAAGATGAGGTAACTCATTTATAGTATTATATATTTTACGGCATGAAAAGACGCATTTATCTCAGTGAATTTGCAGCCATGGCCCTAACATTTCACCGAGTGAGGTTTTAGTAACAATCCCGTCAAATCAAACTTTTGCTGTTGCTGTTGTCAGTGACAACGCTGGATTAAAAAGTACACACCGCAGAGACTAAATTGAATTGTCCAGGTTGCTCCCGTGGCAGGCTGCCGGGTGTGTACAGTAGGACATCTGGCTACAAGTGTGTGGCACAGCTTTGCAGACGGTGTCGACATGCCAGCTGCTGCTCCTTATAAACACCGGGCCCTGAGCTGCTGTGCATCTGCTGCAGCCTGTGGCTTAACAGTCTTGTTAGCTCTTAAATTCAAAAATAGTCAGCGTGTCTGCTGTGGCGTTTTTATTGTTGCTGAACACAAAGCCAAAATATTCGACTCGTGTCACCGCGTGTTTGTTGCCACCAGTGGAGACACGACAGCTGGATCGTGCCAAAGACTTGGCAGGAAAATGTATTCGGAGTTTTGGCATCCTGTCCTGAGTGAATATTCACAAACTTATTTATATTTCTGTTTGCTTCCGTGCGTGCGTGCTTGCGCGTTTCATGCATGAGGTGTCCCGGCGTGTGTTTGTGTGTGTAAGACCTGTTCCAGAGCCACTGTCACCCACATACACACACACATATAAAGACGTGGTGTCCTGCAGCGTCCCTTCGTTGGCCGTACCTCACTTCATGGAATCACACAGACCACTAAACATTAATGCTGCCCCAGTGTGTGTTTTCCTCTGTGTGTGTCTGTGTTTACTGCTGCTGAGTGACAGCTGTCATAAAACCTGAGACTTGTGTCCCATGAATGCTGTGTGTGTGGTGTGTGTGTGTGTGTGTGTCACTGCATATGTTCCATGATGGATTTAGAGTGTGTCTGCCCGCAGACAAGACTAAAGGTCAGTGTCCAGAAGCTGTTTGACTGTCAGCTTCACTTGTCCCCTCACCCCTCCGCACAGGAAATATAGTCCTACAGCCAATCAGGGACCAGGACAGGATGAAGTGTAGGATGACGAGAAAAGTGCAAGTGATGAGGAATAACAGTCATTTATTTTTTTATTACATGATAAAAATGTCACTCACTCTGTTGATGTGCAGTACAGTGGATCCAGTGCAGTCATTTAAAAGTTTTTGTCTGAATTTTGGTTTTCAGCTACGTCCAAATGAAAGATCCAGATTGCAGTTCACACAAACAAACATTTTGTTCGGGATCAGAATCTGAGGACAACGCAGGCGTCAGGGTTTGGTGCCTTAAACTTACTGTTCATATTGTTTCCTGGAAACTCGAGGCTGTGATACGTACACCCCTCTGTACCGACCACGAAGCCGTGCACCACAGGTAGAGCCAACATGACGGTGGCCTGATAAATGGCGATGTCCCCAGTGCCCATAAACAAATCCCTTACACGCCCACACACACATATACATGCTCTCATGCAGAGTGGGGGCCTGGTGGCTCCTTCCTGGCCCACTAATTTCTATTCATTTAAAACAGCCACCAGGGCAGAGTGGAGCAAACCCCCCCCCCCCCAGCCTGGCCCCAGACACCAGCCATTCATTATTCAGCTGCATGCTTTATGAATGGCTTACAGGTGGATGCTACGACTGCAGCAGAGAAACACCGCTCGTAAATCACAACACTCGGACACACACACACACACAGGTACACCACCCTGAAACGTGCAGACACAGAGACACCCCCGCCCCATCTTTTGTAAGGATGCAGAGCCCGAAGATGCAAAACCCTGTGTGTGTGGGGTAAAAAATAGCAGCGTGCGGCGGTCGTCAATTTCCTGTGTGCTCTCTCTCTTGTTGCTGTTTAATTAGTAATGAGGACAAATATTTGTTAGTTGCAACAACGAGGGAGGGGAGATTGAGGTGAGACTGTGTGGGAGAGAAAGACAGTGTGTGGGTCTGTGAATCTGCATATGAAGATGAACTGAAATTTGAACTAGTGATAGAGATCACTACGATACTGTGTGTGTGAAAAGAAAAAAGAAAACAAAAAAAACAACAGGCCGACGCAGGGCAGCTGTTTAACATAGTCTGTGGTATAACTAATAGATCAGACGCTGTTACATTTGTCAACCTGACACTTTCTCCTATATTGAGTTACACTCCAGGGCTTCCTCACTTTCTTCTCCTCCTCCTCCTCTTCATGCTCTTTTTCTCCCTCTCTCTCCCTCTGACCACCTCATCTCTGAGCTCCCTTTTTTCCGTTTTTTTTTTCTCAGAACGCCACCGCTCTGACAGTGAACAGTCGGTAAAGTCGACCTAGCAGAACGATGCACAGGTCGGGTCAGGATCTAGACCCAGGGTCTCATCCACAGAGTGTGATGGATGACACCGTGGAGGTGCTTCTTTTGGAGAACTTCAAACAGCTGGTGAAGGTTCATCGTCTGTTGACCACAGATATGAATCATCGCCTCAGATTCGTCGTCTTTGTTGAGCCGGTGTTTGAACCTTCAGTCCTTGGGTTTCTTTCACCACCAGCCGCTGCTGTTTGTAGGTCACTGCTGCAAACGTGCATTTAGAGTTAAAGTTAAAGTCTAAATATTGCAACATTGCACTTTGCCTGTTGTGTTAAAAAGTCAGTGTTGGAGTTTAGCTGTAGAACAGTCAGGATTCAGCTTTAAATAACTGTGTATGAAAACCAGTGAGAGCTCATTATTTTCTGGAGTTTTGCATATTTGTATATTTTTTTGTGTTCCTTATATACACACCGTGTGGTGGGTGTGTGACAGAGCGCTACGTTGTGTTGCAGCCGTGATTGATGGATCCATTCTCTCTCTCTCTCTCTCCCTTCCTCTCTCACTTTTTCCAATGCCTCCGTTCAGTTCGTCTTTCACAGCAAGGCCTGTGATTCTGCTTCCACTCTGTCACTCACTCACCTGAACACACACCTACCAACACCTCCATGGACGCACAAGCACACACACACGCACAAACACGCACCCAAACAGTGATTCTGTTTCCAGTTCGTCAGTCACGCAGACACACACACTGAGATTTGAAAGCTGGATGTGACAGTGCATCTGACAGTGCTCTCAGCAGCCACACACACACACACACACACACACACACACACACACAGACAGAAGCTCAGTGTTGTCGTTTGTGTCCCAGCTGACCTCTTGAAGAAATAGCCTGTTTCAGGTGCTGTTATTGCTGCCGGTGGACGGACATTTGTTACAGTGATGTCGAGTGTCGTGGTCAGAGATGTCCTCGGATGTGAGCGCACATTTCATTGGACAGTGATTTGTCCAGGATTAGAACCAGATCAAGTCTGGATGCCTGTGCTGTTTTCTTGACCTGAGGAATAGTTTGGAATCTTTGTTTTTCAAGGCAACAACAAAAGAAAAATACTGGCCTTTCTTCTGGTGTGTGTCTCTGGTCGTAGATGTGAGAATGTTGCAGTTCTGGTTGGACTGATGCTGATACGACTTTTCCACAGCTGTTGATTTATATTCTGCCATTAATTTGGCTTCGTCGTCACCTTTTAACTCCAATGTAAAGTGATTGTGTTAAATACAGCTGTAGTTGGACATTAAAATAAACCCAGGCTGAATCTGTAGAGTCTAACCAAGCCCTGAGAAAGGAAGCCAGCTGTGAGGTTTAGATAACATATGGCACTAACTACCTGCACACACACACACACACACACACACACCATGATTCATAACCCAGTGTGTTGCCTTTTGACACAAAGGCAATAGAAGCAGCAGTCTGTACAAGCCTGGACTTTTATTCCTTTCAATTTGTCTTGCTTAAAAAACAAACCGGCCGTGAACCGGAGAATAAATAAATAAAGCCGTAGGCACTGAGGGAGGGAGAGAGGATGGATGAATGGGACTGTTTCAGCCGTGGGGGTGGGAGAGATGGGGGTGGTTAGGGTGGTGTTACCTACCTGAAAGAGTCTGGGACCAGTGTGTGTGTGATTGGACAAGAAAAGTCTTTGTTGAACATTTTCTGGACAATTCAAGATGTCAGAAGAAAATATTAAAAGGTTCTGTTGTCGGATGAAAAGTCTTTGTTGAACATTTTCTGGAATTTCATGTCAGAAGAAAATATTAAGAGGTTCTGTTGTCGGAGTTTATAGATCGTAATTACACTGAACGTTAACCAATGTCGTTGTCAGTCACCTATATGAGAATCTCAGTTTCAACCAACCTCAGTTTCCTACATTTGATCTACAAGTTTTTGTTTTTTTTCTTCAGTCATGGATTGTATTTCAAGGTGTTTTTTTTAATCCTTCAGTGCACTTTCACTTCTGTTCTCAGTGTGTGGCTTCAGTTTTATTTTCACTTGTTGTTGTGAGATGGAAACTTATCTTCTGAAGATGACAGAGGCCAAAAGTAATTGCTAAAATTTCCTGAGCTGGAGACTTGGTCTTGATTTGTGAACATGAACAAGTTTCCCTCTAGGGGTTTGGTGGATATGGGAATCATTACTTAACAGCCAGTGGATCAAACACATTAAATATCTCATTGCATCCTCCTCCTCCTCCTCTTCCTCTTCCTCCTCCTCTTCTCTCTGCTCTAGTCTGCACTCCTTCTTGCTCCCAGGACTGCCGTGTAGTTTAAATGCACACTTTCCTGACAACAGCGCTGCATTGATCCTGCAGAACACACACACACACACACACACACATGGTTTGAAATGTATATGTACAGTATGTGTGTCCAATAAAGGGAGTATGTTTTATGACAAGTAAAACGAGCCCAGTGAGAAACTGCTAAGTTCAATATCTCATCACTGTTTGTGTGTGTGTGTGTGTGCACCCTTTTCACCCTAAATTATACAAATACTGAAGTAGAACATGTGAAAATACGTTAATTTAATCATCATACAATATTTTTTTAATAATCATCTAGATGCTGTGTATGTTAGAAATAAACAATAATATTCCTTTTTTTTTTAGATAAATGAAACCAGGGAGAGAGTGAAGGCCACGGTGAAGTCCCTGTGGTGCTGTATGCTGGGAGGAAGAAAAAAAACAGCAGAGTTTCTAACAGGTAGGACAGAACCACAAGTGCTCAACTATAAAACACAACTGCAGTGTCTCAAATTATTTATAGTTTAATGTTCTCTCCGATTATCGTTTTTATTTTTCTGTTTACCTCAGAGATTTGGCAAAAACTGAGGAAATTGGCAAAAGTAAATGTTTCCCCAGAAAGTGAGTGATGGCAGCGACGCTGCTGCTGTAGCTACAGACGTACAATTACTTATTGTTTTGTAGTAATGTCTGTATTAGGACTGTCAAAATCAACATGTTAACCACCATAAATAATGTGTGAATTGAATAAGATAATAACTCCATCCATCCACTTATCATATCTGTCATTCTGAGTCAAGACACGTTATTTGAACTCGTTGCCAGAAAAACTTTAGTTTCACTGAAGCACCGGGAGGTTAAATTTTGGGGCTTGATTTCTTCCGTCAACATTTTCCTCAGGAGTTTTTAATACCTAACCTGAGGAGGTAGTACGGTGGCGTGGTTTGGCCTCTGTGTGTCTGTTGTTTTCATTGGTTTTATAGAATCCTCCTTGTTTTCTGTCAAGGTTGTTTTGAAGGAGTGTAAATCTGCAGGAGTCTCATCGTCTGATTTGAGTTTTCTAGATGTTCCGTCTTACATCACTTAGGCTTTGTGGGTTTAGAAGTTTCAAAGTTTGAGAAGATACTTTACATGGGCTCGGAATTTATGATGTGTTGAGAAATTGTCCAAAAGGTTGTTTTGTTTGTGTCCAAATCTGAACGCTACATCAAGGCTACACATCGCAGTATCTTGCAGTACAAATCAGTAAATTACAGAGGAGAGATACGGTCACTTACTGAACACACATACAAACACACACTTCTCTGCCTGTTCCAAACAACATGCTGCAATTAACAACTCCTTAATGGCTGTTTAGCCCCTCCCCTCAACCCCCACACCAGTCAGAGAAGAACCATCAGAACGTCAGATCCTTTGGAATCGTCAAATCAAAGAGCAGACATCTCTCAACGAGGAAGGTAATTGGCATGACCCTGTGACCCCTCCAACCTTCTGGGGGCGCATCTTATCAAACCCAGTTCCTACCAGTCACACCCACCCTGCTAACTAGCACACGGATAGCACTTAATGTATACACCGACACATACATGATGCGTCATTAGTGGCTTCGCCTCGATCCACGCTCATTAGACACAAACTATGGGCAGTTTGATGGGATGGCAGAGTGGCTTCACCCCCGGCCCCCGCACCCTGTCCCTTAAAATCAGGCATGTGCACACAAAAGACAAAAGCGTCTCCAGCCAGTGAGGACCAGTAGCTGCAGGGCTAATAAGGCAGTCTTGTTAATCCAGAAGAAAAGAGGAGAGCGGAGGAGGAAGCGATGGAGAGACTTCCACTCCTCCTCACTGCTTAGAGGAGATCGGATTGATGTTTGGACGGACAGACTCGGACTTCTTTAATTAACCTGGCAGGATGTGAGACGTGTGTCTTAACTAGGGGGACGCCATCATTAGCATCTAGAGAATACTGTACATAGGTTCACATCATCGCTTTAAGATGAAAGAGTCAGTTTATTAGAGGAAAAAAAGATCAGGTTTTTTTTAGGGCTGGACTTTTTCTTAATGAGTAACGTACCTTTGCAACCAAGTTCAGATGAAGAAGGCAGTGGTGTTGCTCTAAATTTAACACAAAATTGAATTCATAGTGGAAACTCTGAGATGGAACTTTGTGGTGGTAAAAAAAAAAGATTCTGCAACGATGTAAGCACTGACATTTAACAACAAATAATGATGAAATAATCAAGAGTGGTACGTGAGGTTTTTTATTTTCTCATTACAAGAACTTAGAGCAAAGAAAGGGAACTATTAAGTCATACAATCTAGTGGTGAGACTTTCATTGTAAAATATCAGGGACAATGATGTGGTTTCTTTGCATCGAACCACAAAACAGCCTACACATTAAGAGAATGAACACGACTGCGTATTTCCCGTGGAGGGGCCTCAGGAAGAAGACATTCATCCTGGCTCCTGGTTCCACTAAGCAGGTGATTTATTTAATGGTAAAATGTGCATTACTGACTTCAACACACACACACACACACAGCACAATAATCACAGTCTACACATGTATCCATCTTTAAAAATCACCCGTAGTGGCCCGTGATAACACGGCATAATGAAGGTGTTTGGCAGTCACTGCAAGGGTGGCTGTAAATGATGACACCCGGAGCTGGAGTTAAGTGGTATTCCTTCTGTAGCCACACTACACGCTGTATGCTAATGAGGCCATTTTATTTACTGGACTTGCAGGGAAGAAAAAAAAAACTCATAACATCATCTCAGTAGTTTATATTGTTAACTGGGTGTAAATATGCTATTTGCATTGTTATCCAGGATAAATATGCTTCCTCTTCACGTCGAGGAGACAAACAGACCCGATTCCATCACCGTGCATTAAACTAATGCCACTATAGGTTTGGCTGCCATTTATAGAGTGCACACTTTCTCCTGTCATGCACATATTTGCACTGCTTGATATATATTGTACTCAATTTACATTTTTTTAATGCTAACAAGCTAATTAAAATAAAAAAAACATACCTGCTGCACATACATGCTCATATATCTGAATGCTAACACCAGTGTGTATGTAAAGGCTCATTAGCAGCACCCCTCATATCATCACCTGTCTTAGTTTAAATACACATGCACACATTTGCACACATTCTTCTTCCCCTCATCTACAGTACACAAACACACTCACACACAGGTGCACACGCTCTGTGTTAGTTAATCACCGCGTTGGATTGAGAGCGGACGCAGCCTATGCTAATGTCTCAGTTAATGTCCTGGTGGCTCTCCTTGAGAAATATATTTATCGCCTTATTATGGGCTTGTTTCTATAATTCATAGGAAGTGCGTCGTCCTCGATCACACCCAGATGAATAGAACAGGGGCTGAGTGGAGAGATGCAAGTGTAATTCACTCTAAGGTTTGCTGCTCTCTCTCTCTCTCCCTCTCCCTCCCTCTTTTTCTCTGTTTCTGTAGTTATGGATCATTATATTGCGATAGCTGTTGGTTGTGCATGCGTGGCACAAACCCTACTGGGAGCAATCAGCACAGAAGAGAGCAAGAGGGACATTATTTTTTATCCCGTGCTCCAACATTAACTTGAAGTTTTAACCATTTTTACATCAATCATGTTCCAAGTTGTACAAAGTATGAAAAAAAAAAACAAAAAACAGACCAAATACGGTTTTAGTATTTTTTTCAAACAAGTTGTACAAAGTACTGAAAAAAAAAAAAAACCAGACCAAATACGGTTTTGGTATTTTTTTCAGAGTCTTTTTTATTAAAAAAAAAATTCAGCAAATTTCAGAGTACTTCCTTTAGGGAGAAATCGACATTAATTTAACAAGTGCTGAGTCTTTACTTGTAGTTTGCAAACACAACTATGGGAAAAGTCCAAATGCTTTGAATTTTTTGGAAAATACTCAAACTATCATTGCATGTACAGCGTTGAGCATCGTGTTACCAGTGAAGCGGTAATGTCTCGGGGAATTTTTTTTGGAAAATACTCCAGTATTGCTGGTAATGTCTCGGGGGAAAAGTGTCGTACCCACAAATAAATCGAGCCAACACTTTGTTGACGCTGACAGGATGCTTTTCATAACTTTCACCACCTGGGTGCGGTGTTGTCCCCTATTTGAGCGCTTCTTTGGAAATCTGTAGATGCAGTTTTACTAATTGTAGGCGCAAATGTTTTCTCGAAGACAAAAAGAATGAGGAGAACTAACGTGTGTTTTTGCCAGGCAGTTGTCTAGAAAAATAAAACTTGTTTTTAGTGTGATGTTTTTCGTTAGCCCTGAGGGAAATTCCTAAAATAAACATACTTCAAGTCTGTTAACAGTGCAGCGGTATACTTAAAGTAGAAATCAAATGAATGTGCGTTTGATCTTTAGTTTTTCAGAGTGCTGTATAAATATTTCCAGAGTTATGGCTCTCCTCTGGCTGCAGCGTTGGCGCTTGTGTCTCCCTCTGACGGAGTGTGAGGGACAGCGTCGGAGCGGAATCATAATTATAAAATGAAAAAGAGGAAAAGGGGAAATGGGAGTGGGATTACTCCTCTCTCCTGCTCCTGAGGGAGCGACTATTTGCTCCGACATTTGCTTTGCTTACCTGAGTGTTTTCCCTAAATCACAGTGACTGCTGCGGAGCCTCAGATGAAAGGAATGGAGCAAACGTGGTTGTTGGGCTAGCACAAGTAAGACGAATGGAGGTTTTTGTGCCTGTGTTTGTGTTATGTGAAAAATGGAATGTGTGGGAACTCACTCTCAACATGGCCTAAAATCGATTAAAAAGTGTTAAACAGTTGGACTGTGGACCTGGTTGAAGTCGGTGACACAGTCAAGAGACCACCTACAGTTAAACCCAGAATTGTTATAAAAACTAAAAAACTAAAACACATGTTTTTAATCCAATACCTCTAGAGCAAAGAAAGCAAAGTGTCAACTTTTCCCTGATCAGGATATCGACACGTCCGTGATGAAAATGCAGAATCGTATTTGCATAAATCGTTGTCCGGTGCCCTTTAGTTGCACAGATGATGTATGTGACAAATCAAAATCTCTCTTCATTTGCTTTAATACACTTATAATCCATAGAGCGCTTTTCCTACGGTCAATTCTGGTTAAAAATGATGAATGGCTGACAGGGGCTGCAGCTGAAGTTCTGCCTGGTGTTCAGGTCCTCACCCGGAGGTGGGTGAGGACCGAGGAGGGCAGTCCCCTCCCTGCTTGCCCCCTGAAGAGCTCTTCAATTTGAATATGACGAGTCCCTCAGAGGCCCTCTCTCTTCAACCACGCCAAGATGAACGAGCCAACCGTCAGACAGCGGCGGACAAATGCAGAGCAGAGAAATAAAGAGCCTCTTCTCACTGGCAGTTAATAGAACCAGAGTGAGGAGCGGGACGGAAGGGGAACCTCTTGGCAGCCTGGCCCCGTGAAGAGCTCTCAGAAGTGGGCTAACTCAGTCCCACAGATCCCTCTCAATCCTGGACCTTTTGGCCCTTCAGCCCCGCTGGTGTCGGAGCCAGCTCTGTGGCTGAACTCTGGAGATGTGGTAATAGGGCCTGGATGAACTCTTCAAGGGGATAAAAACCCTCTTCTGTCCTCCAGGCTCTTGTACTTAAACTGCGTGATTTGTCCTTTTTTTCAAATCAATTTTGATTTCAGTCTCTACATGTAGAGGTATTTTAAATAGTGTGAAGTGAGCTGGTCTTCCTCCGTCACGTCCTGGCGAAGACAGTCTCCAGTTGATTTGAGAACCTTTGTGAAGACACTGGTTTGGACTGGAAAACCCAAGGATGTGAAAGTGCTTGACAGCGTGCCAGTTTTGAATCTCCAGTGGAAGGAGTACGGCAGTTAAGTCGGCAGGAGAGGTTCAGTGTTGAGGACATGTGAAGAGGCAGAGTGGCTGTGAAGAGGAAGGATGGAGTGGAGACCAGCAGTCAGGGTGGAGGAGAGGAGATGTGGAGATGAACGCAGGTCAGAGGACTGTGGATCGTGGAGATGGAGAAGAGAAGACGGAACAAAAGTGTGGAGATGGAGAAGAGAAGACGGAACAGAAGTCGGATCGTGGAGATGGAGAAGAGAAGACGAAACAAAAGTGTATGAGCTCAGACGATGAAGTATCGAATCATCGTAGACTTCAGACTGACCAAATACAGAGCAGGCCGTCAAGTTTCTTGCCGAAGCTACGAGCTAGCTACCAGAACACTGTGGTTTTAGTTCTGTGTTTTTGTAGAGAAATGTTGACATAAATTGCAAACAAATTGCGTCAAGAGCAACATCTGCAGGTAAACGTACCAGTATAGAGGTGCGGCCCATAAAAAACAGGCTGGATGGATTAGTTTTAATGATTCTGTTTGGGGTGTTTTTTTTTATAATGGAGAGAAATTTTTTAAACATGAGTCCCATGTTGTATGTCAACAGCTAAACAGTGTAACAGTGGTGGTATTAAACATGCACTACTCATGTACCAGATCCTTCCTATCCCTCTCATTGTAATGCTGCCTCCCCCTTTGTCTCTCTCCCCCCCCCCCCCCCCCCCCTCTCCCTCCCCTCCTCTGTCTCATTCCCTGTGATGGCATGACACACAGTGAGAGGCTGCAGGGTTAAACTCCAGCACTCTCATTCTGTGTGGCAATTAGGCGTGAGGGCATTGTGGAGCCGCTGCGATTGCTTTAGTCACTTGTCATATCACCATGACATAACGAGGTGCATTTTATATAAATGTGAAAGCTGTTGATTTTCTTCATTTGCTTTTTTTTCTCTCTCTCTCTCTCTCCCTCTTTCAGCTTTAACCCTTTTACTCTCACTCTCTGTCTTTCTCCATCACTTGTCTTGTCCTGCATCACAGTCCCCGCCGCCATGTCTCTCTCCTCCCACCTCCTTCCTCCTGCCGTCTCCTTCTATCTCCCGTCCCCTTCATCTCTCCTTCCCCTTCCATCTCCCGCGTCCACATGTCCCCAGTCTCCCACAACACCTCTCTTTCACCAGACAAATCTCCCTCTTTCTCCCTCTCCTTCCAAGTCAGACCACTAATTAGAATTCTGTCACTAAGTAAATGCATTGTGACCGGTGTGTGACAGCTCGGCATGTGTGTGCTTGTCCACGTGTGTGTGAGTGTGTGACAGTTTGGGCAGGTTGTTGGCGGTGACGATGGCAGCCGCCTGGCATTTTTAACGTGGCAAGGTGCTGCTCTCGCCACTGACCTGACAGTCATTTAAATTACACAGAGGAGGATGGCTGCTGTGTGTGTGAGTGTGTGTGTGTGTGAGTGTATGTGTGTGTGTGAGAGATTGAGGAAGGACCATTAGTAGCTGTGGGATAATTCACTGACTCGCGGGCGGACTGATTGTGGAGCTGACTGACTCACTGACTCATTGTTGCAAAACAGACAGACAGATAGGAAAGGCTTGTTTACCATGTCAGCTCACCAATATAACACAAATCTCTTCACACACGCACACACACACACACACATATATACTCTCTAGAAAAGTGTCTAGAGTCGAAGATGAGAGAAGAAGGAAAATAATATAGCAAAAAAAAAAGCAGCAGAAAAACAAAACTGTTTTTCATTGCCTGTTTTTTTTTTTTTTTTCCAACTGATCTGGACGGAGAGGTGAATGAAAACAACATTCATGGATGGAATTATTTTAGGTCCAGGTGACACACAGGGAGTAATTATAACAGAACGCTCATCCGTCCATCCTGAAACACTGCAGCCAGAATCATTCCAAAAGGAATTCTTGTTTACGAGTGAAAACTACAAAAACAAATCATATTTTCTCTTATTTTTAACATTTACATTTTAAATTTCTACTTTATACAACCTATAATCAGCACTTTGATATATTGTAAAGTACTTTATATATATAGAACTGCATATTAGAGAATTGATGACTGGATGGAAGGTGGAATTGTTTATTTTGCCAAACCAATAATCCCAAAAAAATGAAATATAAAAAGAGTTTGTTGTGAAGAATTTCAAATGTGAACATGAATGTTATAATTAAAAACAATGTGTATCACAGTACAGGGGGAGACAGAGGCAGAGAGGGGAGAGAGTGGACACCTCACCCACCACAACAGTCCCCTGGAGGAGAACAGTGCTTAGCAGCAGCAGCAGCAGCAGCAGCAGCACAGGGCCACGGTGACAGCAGCATGGTAAAACACCTCTAATGCACCTCCATGGCTTTTTACTGCTTCTCATATAGCAGCAGCCAGGACACACACACACACACACACACACACACACACACAAACAAGCCGGCATCGAGGCCACTTGAGATTCAGGTTTTTAGTCTGTCACTGCGGGGGCAACATGCTTCAGAACAAACTCACGCACAACAGCGCGGACATTTATTATTCACGCTTTTGTTTTGTACACAGACGACACGCTGGGCGAGAGATAAATAACAGTGATAAGTCTTGTCTTGTCAGAGGAGAGGAGAAAGGCTGAGTGACATATGATTGGTCTCCTGGTCGTGAAATATGCATGGCTTTTTCAGCAGCCAGAGGAGAGGAGTTAATTTAGGCCTCTCGCTACGCTGGGGGTAATTAAAAGAGATGATCGATAGCCCCCCCTCTCTCCGTGACTGATAACAACAGCCCCCACGCACGTACGCACGCACACACAGACACCATACAACTGCAGGTGAACGTGCACATCCAGAATCCACTCTGTGTTTACAGCTTATTTACTGAAGAGTACAATGGAAAATATCTTTGTCAGTTTGCAATTATACTTCCAAGGCAAGGACAAAAAAAACAAACTCCACCCCCTGACCATGATACAATTGTTTAATTTCTACAACTTGTTCTGCTCTAGGGGAAAACTTGAACGATTGAACAGTGTTTATTAGGACAAACTTTCTTTGTTTTGCATCTTGGGTTGTTAGTTTAGCTGAGGTGAACAACGATCTCAGTCGTACAAAGTCAGTGTTCCCTTTGTTTATCAGGTATGGCTGACTTCACATCTTCAAAGTTTGAAGAAACTCTGGAGTTTTCTGGTCCTCAGAGTTGGCGCAGGAAGTCACGGCAGCTTTTATCGTCGTCAGACTCACCGACAAAGATTTGTATTCAGTATAGTGCAGTCACTGTTAACAAGGCAGAGAGCAAGAGAGCCGGGTACTCCAAAGTCTTCCATAAACAGGCACTCTGTCATCAATATTATAGAGGAATCCATACTGCAGGAGTAGAAGACTAATTAGAGCTGGCTCTAAATTATTTAACTCCCTCTGATTTTATTGATTTGTCAGTTCAGAGCTGTGACTCAGAGCTGTAAAATTGACTCTGCCTGAAAGAGACATGCTCGTCTCCTGCTTTATGGCTGTCAGCACGTAGACGCTGACAGGCGGCGGTGCACTAATACAGCTACTTCACACATGAGGACACCGAGCAAACAACAAAGAGAAACACAATAATCACATACGGGGACCTCAGGGGCACGTGTTCGCTGCAGGTGCATGCTGGGAAACCCATCAATTTGCACCGTTAACGGCCTTAATTAACGCCGCCGCAATTTAACATGAACTCGGCAAACACTCACAACTCATAAACTAATTACATATCTCTCTATCAATTAACCAACATCTCCACACGGAGTGTGAGAGAGTCAGGTTTGTCGCCTGGTCACACCTGGGCCTTTAATCAAAATCACACGTGAAAAAAAAATCGTGGGCACATTTCCGCAGATGCTCCTGGTTTGATGATGGCTGGGCATTGAATGTAGCGCCTAATTGGTTAATTGCGGAGGGATTATCTCCACAACTAGGAATCAATTGACCGGGCACATAAGCATGTATGATTGACAGTGGCAGGAAATTATCTCACAGGCCGCGAAGCAAGTCAGCAGCAACGATTAACCAATCAGAGCCGATGTCGATCGATCTGCAGGGCTGGGGTTGAGCTGCAGCTCCAGGTGGAAATGGTTAGAAACGCTGTCTGTGACTTAAAAATCTGTTCCTCCGGTTGGACCAGGTGACTCAGCACAGTCTTTGAACTCACTGCTGCTCAATACAGCAATTTAAATGAATGGGTTTCTTATAGGAAAATGTAGTTTTTCCCTAAAAAATAAATACGAGTCAGTTGTTTGTTGACAGGAACTCACTGAGCTGAGTTGCCCTGGGTCAGAGCTGTCCATGGTGCTGAATTTGTTCTCTCTGTTTTTTTAATGGATTTTGTAAACTTTATTAAACAGACAGTGTCACACACGTCAGCCTGTATGGAGAGTAAACCATTTACACCTTTTTGGGGGTGGGGGGAGTGTGGGGGGTAGTAGATCACCACCATAACCATTAACCACCATATACCAAGCAGAATGAGTTTCAGTTCAAACTTAAATTGAAACCTAGTTTTTAAAATTATTCAAGCTTTGCCAAAAGGTTTTGATGGAGCTCCATTTTCTTTCTTAATTTTCTTCCCTATTTTTAAAGCTGTAAAAACTGGATTTCACACCAACGACGTGGCTCAGGAGCAGGTTGTGACCTGGTGTCAAGGACATCCATCAGAATTCCACAAAGAAGGAATTCTCTGATGGAATTGGCCCTGCAGACATGTTTAGATTTAAGAAGATGGATATGTGGTGAATTCTGTTGGTGAATTGTTTTTATAAGGGTGACGAGGAGGAACTGTTTCACCTGAATGGTGCTTGTTGTTTGGGAGGTTGAAGCTCCTGCTGCTCCTGCTGTGGTTCAGATGTTGGAGTTCATCACAGATGACACGGAGACTTGTTTAATCCTCACCCAGTCTGTGAAGGAGTCACTACGTTGCTCAGGGGCATCTTAGCAGTAGTTCAAAAAGAAAGTGTTGTGTCACTCACCGAGTACTTTACTATCTACTCACAGATGTGCCTTAATAGGTCGGTTTGATAGTCTGATCCCTCTACAGTCTTTAAACCCATCAGTGTTTTATCTGGATTGTAGTAAAAATGCTGGTTAGTTGTAAATGTGACTTACAGGAGCTACTGTATGGGTGAGACGGGTGAGGTCGCTGACTCTGGAGCTCAGGTCAACCATTTCTACTTCTGTTACAACATTTATTTGTGTTTGTTTCTCTCCTGACTTTCTGTCTTCCTGTCTGCAACAAACTGTTGCACCAATTAGTGGTCGCTATTATTTCCAGGGAAAAATGACCTGTTTAGGGTCTTATACTCTTTCGTGTGACATTTTAAAAGTGCAGGGAGACCACCACTGGGGGGCCTGAGATTCTCTGACAGAATCAGACATTAAGTGACAAAGCACGATGTCCAAATTCAGCTCCAACAGTGGAACAGCAGCAGAGGCTTCAGACGTAGGAGCCATGCAGTCAATCCGTCACTCTCCAATCATTTATCAAACCCTCTGTTTTCCTACAACACACTCGCTGCTCCCTCGCTTTCTCTCTCTCTCCATTTATCAAGCTCTCCAAACCAAAGGAAAACCAGCGGACCCTGAGGAGCACCTGCCCTGTGGTGACAGCAACCTGAAAAAGCTCCCAGCTACAAAAGAATTTCATTTCTAACCCCAGTGTCAATCAGCAGCAAAGAGATGTGACTATTTTTCATGTAGCCACAACTGTGGCAGCTGTGTGTGTGTGTGTGTGTGTGTCAGGGCTGAGTGGACACAGATTAGAGGTGGCGTTACAGACCCCTCCCTCATTGAGCAACAGCCAGAGTGTGACTGCTGTCCCTCTCCATTACTGCCTCACTCTGCATCTGAGCTTTTCTTTCTTTCTTTTTCTTTCTTTTTTTTGCTCCATTTTCACCTCAATTTTTTTACTTGTCCAAAAAGTTGGGCTGGACATTGGTTTGATTGGACCAGTCGAGAAGGCAAAAACAAAACCTGATTAATAGCTGCAGTCACAGTCTCTCCTCTTACTTTACCTTCCTCTCTCTTCTCCCTCCTTCCTCCATCTGTCCTTTACGTTGAAGCTAAAATATAATTTTAATTATGTCTAGAATTGCGTCAGAATTTCTTCATAATGTGGTGAAGGTCCTGGTACTTTCTTTTCATTTTGCCTGGTCCTTTTTCTGGTACTTTCTCTGACTCATGGTACTTCTGAGGTGAAAGACCGGATGAATTACTCACCGGTATTTCTCTCCCTCTCCTCCATGTCACACTCTGCTCTCTGGTCCTCATTGGTTTTTTCTATCAGTGAATTCCTTCTTTGTAGAATTCTGGAGGATGACCCTTGACCCCGGGTCACAACCTGATTGTTCCTTGATATTCTTTGACAAAGATATAGTCATAAAACAGAAAGTTAATTTGTAAAAAACAAAATACAACATCTGTCTTAGAACCTTTTGACTCAGAAAAGATGAATCTGGTCCAGATTTATTGACTGCCACACAGATTGTAAGTACCTGCGCTGTATATGTTAAGGTGTGTGTGTGTGTGTGTGTGTGTGTGTGTGTGTGTGTGTGTGATGTATCCAGTGGCAGTCCCATGAAGAATGAAGTCACCTGGTTTTCCCCTGTCTTTGAAGGTCAAGGAGACCCACTTGCATATTCATGGACAGGCGTTTGTTTGCAAGTGGGTGCGTTGATGTTTGTCAGTGTGTGCGTGAGGTTGTGTGTGTGTGTGTTGCTGCTGCAGCAGCTACTCATGCGCGTCCACGTGTGACTGTGTGCCGGGATCGATGGCTTTTAATTGTTTTTTCCTGAGCTGTGGAAGGAAGTGCCAGCAGTTATTGATTGGATGGAGGCGGAGAGGAGGGAGTGAGGTAGAGAGTGAAAGAGAGAGAGAGAGAGAGAGAGACAACATGGCAGACAAGAAGGAAATGTGACAAGACAGGATGGCGACGTGGAACATAGAATCATTGTCTGCTGGTTAGCTGAGGGGGGAGAGAGTGAGTGAGGACAGGGAGTTTCAGGAGTGTCTTTTTATTTCTCTGTATCTCCTCAGGTTTAAAATAACTCCAACCTCTGGTCAGCGGCCCGGCTTGTGTCAGCCAGTCTATGACTGACAGTCCGACAGACACAACAGTCAGATGGATTGTTCAGGACTGTAGACTGTACTAATACTGTTGAGGAATGACCAGGAATGACTCTCTCAGTTTTATGGTCGTAAACCTTAGAAAAAATTAGTCACAGATAGAAACAGGTGATAAATTTGAGTTTATCTGGATTACTCGTGGCTAATCGTGATCACTCACCAGCTGTTAATCAGATCACCATTAATCAGATGAAAATTATGAATCATTTGACAGCCATGACATATACATATACGTCGTATCAGCTGTGAAAGCCACACATCAAATGATGGTTGAACAGATGAAGATTAATGAGGTGTGAGGCACAGTAACCTTATATTAAAAACACAGCATCACGGTGGATGTGGGTGGTGAAAGGTGTTAATGATGCTTTTAAATGGTTCCTGGTTCACCCTGAAGAAGTGATTAAAATTAATACCTCTATTGAGCGGACATTTGAAAGACATCTTTGTTTGCTTTCAAGTCACTGCTAAACTCTGACTTTGTGGCCGTTAGTTTCAAGAAGGAAAAAAAAACAAAAGACGAAAAAGAAAAAAAAGAAGAAAAAACACATTTGAGCTACAGGGCAAGATGAAATTGGAGTCAATGGTGTTGGTCAACCCTGACCCAGTGTTAGCTAAGGCTCGTTTGGATGAATTGTGTGTAACACAGCTGTGTGTGTGTGAGTGTGAGTGTGTGTGAGAGCATCGGGGTGTGTGCTGCGGAGTGTTTTTGGACTTAAAGTAACAAGCTTTATTCCCTAACAATGTTCCACCATGCCCTCATTACATACGGGTTAAAGTGGCACTTGGGCCTGTCTAGACAGCTAAACAGAGAACACACACACACACACACACACACACACACAGAAATAGACTGATGCCTGCTTTCACTGCTAACCAGCCTTTTAAATAGAAAGAGGAAGACGTGAAATGAAGCTTGTTCTAAGAGGATATATATTTGGGCGCAGAGTCTTAGTCGTAATATACAGTGTATATAGTGTGATTATAAGGACCACGACAAATATATCACGGCAGTCGTTTTATTTTATAAAAGAAAAGTTTTCTTTTTGTTAGTAATGAGCACTTTTGGTGGCTTAGTGGTTAAGGAAGTGGACTTGGGTCTGGAAGGCTTTAGGTTCGACTCCACCACCTCCTAAGTTGTCGCTGAGGTGCACGCACTGCTCCCCGGGAGCTTAGAGTTTCCCACTGTTCACTTTGGTGATGGGTTAAAATATATACCACCTGTAAAGGTTTTATATATTTGGGTTTTCAGGTGGTCACTAAAATATTGTTAAAGGAGTTGTTTTCCTTGTTTTTGTTTTTGTTTTTTTTCATTTGAAGGGACGGCCTCTCAGTCCAGGAGTCTCTTCCCCAGTATCTGTCTCGGCCCGTGACTAAAAATCCTTGATTCTAAAAGACGTGATAATCAGTGTCTACTGAAGCGTAGCAGAAAGACACAGAAGTGAGCGCTGGGAGGAGGTGGAGGTGATGAAGAAGACGCAACGGTGGCGACAACACACACAAGGCTTAGCTCTGCTCTGCCACACTGTCAAATCTGCCTTGTATCCCCCCTCACACACACACACACACACACACACAGAAAGATTCTCTGTAATAGATTCTCGTCCTGACACTCAATTCTGTGGCGAGACGATGCTGCTTTATCCCTGCCTGCATCAAATATTTAAACACTTGTATTAGTGGCTGTGTCATCTCCTCAAACACCCGGAGCTTAGGGCACCAATCTCTCCCTCTCTCCCCCTCTCCCCCTCTCCTTTCTTCCTCTCTTCTCCACCATTCTCACAATTCCACCCCTAATATCCACAATGTTATCACCTGCTCGCCTGTCTCCACCATCCCATCATTTTATATTTTCAATACTGGGGCATGTTTTTATCCAGGCTGCCTTTTCAGGCTTTTTTTTTTTTTTTTTTGAAGCAGGTCTTTTCAATCTTTAAGAGGCGCAGCTCTACAGATTGCACCACGGAGAGGGTGAGATGGTGAGGAGAAAACATGTTAGGATAAAGGAAGGAGAAGATGCTGAGAGTGGGAGAGAGGATCGGAGGAGAGAGGATCGGAGGAGAGAGGATCGGTGGCGGCGGCTTCTGCGCTTGAATGATGTCTTTCAAGAGGAGCAGTCTAGCTTGTCAAATCGCTGGCTGTGAAAATGAATTGGCATATCTGTCGGGCTGTTGGGCAGAGATGTCGGGCCGCAGCGTTTCATATTCCTGGATAAGGCCAAATAACGCAATTGTCAGAGAGACAGAGAGTGTGACAGGGAATGAGAGCCGGTTAGTGAGGTGGAGGTGGTGATGGAGTGAGAACCTGGCAACAATGCTGTGTGTTTATGTGACAGACATCAGCAGCAGCAGCAGCAGCTTTTCACAGCTGATGCTCTGTCTGTCTGTCTGTCTGTGGTGTGGTGTGTTGTGTTGTGTTGGGGCAGCTTAATGCAAACTCCTTAAAAAGCCCCTCAGCTCCTGAATGTGCCGGCTTTAAATCCCATTGAAGTTTTCCAGCTCGGAGATTACACCCTGACCTGCTCGTTTTTGAAAGATTATTATGGGTCATATCTGCTTTAGACACCACACAATAGAACACACTCTGGGTGTGAAGAGAGTCAGAAGCTAATATTGAAGTGGACAGCGCCTCCTAGACCTCCCATTGTCAGCTGGAAAATTCAACGGTACAATCTCATGGTACTGATTGTAGAGGTTTTGGAACTGAATGTGAAACTCAACGTCAGGTTCCAGGTGTGAAGCCCTGACGTCAAAACTTTTTTGGGGTGTTGGGAAATTGGCAAAAATCTGGCGATACGATACGTATCACGATACAGGAGCAATGATACTATATAGTGTGATATAGTAGTGAACACCTGAACCTGAAACGATACATTGCCATATGTCAATGTATCGATGTATTTTCTTACCCCTCTAGTAAAAACTGTGTGACGACCCCTGACTAAAGGTCAAGCCAAAAGTGACCGTGTCTAGTGACCGACTAAATTACCCAGGATGACTTTCAAGTACCCAGTACTTTCAGGTCACTCGTACTGCAGCAGGACTGCTGACATTCACACTTAGTTCCTCGTTCTCTACACCTGTCTTTTCTCGGAATATTCTCCCCCTCGTTTAAAATACTTCAGTACTACTGTATGTGACCACCTGCTACCAGTCATGTAGTGTGTACTGCAGTAGTGCAGTACAGCAGTACAGCCTGTCCCTTCACTCTCCCTCGCTCTGTAACATTTGTTTTCTGCTACATTGCAAACAACAGAGATGATTTGTCCTGTTTTTCTTTGCCCGGCTTCACTCTGTGTCTGTGTCTGTGTCTGTGTTTGTGTGCATCTATGTGTGTGTGTCTGTTTGAGTGAAGCGTCTCTGGCTGCCGGAGAGTCGTACTCACCACCACCAGCAGCAGCAGCAGCAGCAGCAGACTCAGACTCCAGGCTGGTTCTGGTCTGACAAACTGAAACTTGTTTGTTCAGTAGCAGAGAGTGTAGAGAGACTGGGGGAGTATCGTTAGGGGAGAGACCACTGTCTCCTGATGATGAGCTGTGTGAGGAGACATACCATCTCACACACACACACACACACACACACACACGCGTACCCACTGCTGTGGTGGGCTTGAGTCTGGAACAGTTGTACAGTGTGTGACAAACTGTATAGAGCTGTTTGAAGCTCTAGTCCAGTTGGAAAAAAGTAGGAGAAGAAACTGGACAACCTTGTCTGCTGGAGCATCACAGACACGCACACACAGACACACACACCTGTGGTGTGGAATATGCAGTGTGTTGTCAGAGTGGGACACAGTCACTGATTCATAATTTACCACATTTGTTTTTTTTTTCAGATGGAGATGGATGAAGACCAGACCAGAGCTGGACCCCAACACGGAGGAGCAATAACTGGTACGCAGAAACAGAAACATTAATGTAGTAAATCATAGAGGTGAATGTGAATTCTTTTTAACTGTACTTTACAGTGATTTATCTCTGACTGCAAAACCTGCTGGTTTTTATTGGAGCAAAGAAAAATGTCCCGGATGGTTTTGGTCAACAACAAAACATAAATTACATTCATTCTCATTTATAACACCAGACGTTATTGGTGTTTAAAATCTGACACGACCTCTAAGGTTTGACCCCAACCAAGTAGTCCAATTTTCATATGATTTTTCTTCAATAACCGCAGGGTATTTTTGTCAGTGAGCAAATGAATTTTAAAATAATTTTAATACTTAAAAAAAAAAACAACAACATTTTGTGATAAAGAAAAATGTCTGCCTTAGATATTGGTCCTAAAACGTGAAGCTGAACAGACTGTAGTAATTGATTGGTAGCAGATATTAATCATTCAAATAGTGGCTCGCGGGCCACATGCAGTCCCTCGACGTGGCCGAAGTCTGTTTGACTTCACATATAAATATATTATAAAGGTTCTTCTTATACTCTCAGTAGAACGTTGTCCTTTATAATGTTGACAACAGCTCTGTGCAGATGCTTTTTTTTTTGCTGAGATCTGATTCAAAGCCCCCCCTCTTCCCCCCCCACCGCCCGTTGGCCCTGTTGTTCCTCCACACACTTGACAGCAGCCTCTCCTCTCCCCCTCCATCTGTTCTCAGCCGCCTCTCTCCTCTGTGGTCGGCCCATTAGCTGGGTGACCAGTGGACTATGTCAGGGGTGGCCTGGTCAGGGCATCACGCAGCTGTAACATGGATGGTGCCTTTCACATTAGTGTGGTGAACAAGGAGCAAGAGCAGGAGCTTTTCCATTAGCACCTCCCACGAGCTGCCAGGAGCCTGACAGGGCGAGAGAGAGAGAGAGAGAGAGAGAGAGAGGGGGAGGAAGGGGGAGGGAGGAAGAAAAATGCTGTTTCCTAACAGCCACACTCTGGACACCACCATCAGTCCATTTTTAGCATCTCCCATTTATTAACTACAAGTCATTGGTCTGCCAGATTCTAAATATTCCAACCATGGTTCAAATGATTTTTTTTTTCTTTTGTTTTCTTCTGTCGCTTCATCTCCTTGTCCTCACTCACACTGTTGTTTACCAGGTTTTCACCAGTTCACCCAGAAACACACACAGATTTCACAGTTTCAGCTCAACCTGAAGGTTGGATCCAACAGGAAGAAGAAGTCTCTCCACCTGTCGTCAGTCTTTATGCCTGTCAGATGGTGCCTGTGTGTGGGCACGTGCACTTCCACTGCTGTTAGAGACTACATCACTTTCATGGGAAAGAGCCAAGTGAAAAAAGGTCATAATTAGTGGGCAATATATATAGATATATGTACATATATATGCATACGTAGCTATGATGATTCTTGATCATCCAGGTCATGGTCATGGGTGGAGCACAGATACGTATTTTATCTTCCTTTCACTTCTCGTGAATTTAAGTACACAGTCTGAATTAGTACTCACCAACAGATACTTACAGAATCGTGAAACAACGTTCGTGCCCTCTTGTCACTTCCCTCCTTCTTTATCTGTCCTTTGTCTTCGTCTTATTTCTAATGGCAGCGGCTGACGTCTCTTTGATTAAGTGATCAAATGACAAAGGCCTCATTTGCTGTGATCACGACGTCGGTGGAAAAGTCTATTGACTTCTTTGTTTGTTTGGGTTTTTGGTCGTCGTCTCCACACGACTGTTCGGATTTAATTTGATGTTGAGATGCAGATCAAAGGCAGTCGTGTGTGTCCTGTCATCCACCTTCAGACAGAGCGGAGGTGAGACGGGGTGATGTCTGACGGTGTAGGTGGGAGTCACGGAGGGAGGGGGGTGCAGTAACAGGGTAGGGTAGAGTTCGTTTTTATAGTTTTTATGTGAGACAAAGATGTGGCCCATACCTAATATCAAAGATGTGGTCTTCATGTGGTTCTGTTCTGAAAGATGTGGTCTTCATGTGGTTCTGTTTAAACCATGGTGATGGACCAGGATTATGAGGATGGACTGATAAAATCTAGTTCATCAGGAAAAGTGGACTTTGTCTGAGACCTGACCCACATTCTGAACACGACGACAGAGTGAAACAAGAAGACGATGATCCTGGTTTGGCCGTAGTTTTCTTTGGATGAATTTTGTCTGTTGTTCAACAACAGACCAGTTTAATCTGACATGTGGCCCGTGTCTATTTCTTTGTTTGGTCAGAGTGGTGTGGACCGCGTCAAAGCCCAATCAGTGCATACATGTACATTATGTAGAATGACAGGACAATAGCTGCCATGTGATGATTACATGGAGAAAGACGCAGACATGGACAGGACAGGACGTCGTGGATATGTAATGATGGGGGGGGGTCGTTATACAGGATAAGACACTGCAGAGGAGAAGGAGGAGACATTAGGTGATGGAGCCGTCGGCTGAGATGAGAGTGACAGCAGGAGGGACGGTGGCAGGAGAGGACGAAGGAGTGAATGAAAGGATGAATTAGAGGAACAGCTGCTGTCAGACAGAAGACATCCCTCAAAATAATGATGATGTTTTAGTTGGTTAAAACGCACTGTTAAATATTGGTCGTGTTGAACATCAGAGATTCAGAGAGACCCACAGAGGATGAATGGATTCTTAAATAACACCGGACCCTGATGGATGTGTTGGCACAGGATCAGAGCACGACGTCTACTGGATCAGGAGGGAAAGGACACAGAGCCACGACGCTGTCGCCACGTGCTAATAAAGCTAACTGTAAACCAAGATATAAATAACGATTAGCACAGACATAGCTTTACATCTTCAACGTTTACGGGGCCGAAAGACCCACAAGGTCCAGAAACTGATGCAAAGATGAGTCATAGTCTGACAAAGCTTATAAAAATGAACACAAAGACAGTCTGACAAAGCTTATAAAAATGAACAGATTCTATTGTCAGCAAGAGTGCAGACGATTTCTAATTATTTATAGTAATTAATTCCAGAGGGTGGGGGCTCCTCACCCCCTGATAACTGGTCACGGTTGCATTTTTTTCAAACAATTCAGATCCAGAAAAACATTAATGGATAATAGATGTGTGTTTTGATACATGATACACGGGGAACGATAAGATGTGTTGTGATACTACAGGTTTTTCTTGAATCCACAGCTCATTGTCCTCTCCATTGTTTCCTCAAACCTTTGTGCATTCAGATTTGGCGGAAGTTGAACATGTTTCACTTGGTCAGACAATTTTTGCGGGCTGTAACTTTAAGGTTTGTCTTTTGTCTGGTTGGTGTGAAAAAGAACAGAGGAACCTGAAGCAGCATGTGAAAATCTGTCCATTTATCATCACCTTTACACTGCTCTTACCCTCCCAGGGTTATTTTGTCTGATGGGACTGAACCATCCCTCCTCCCCAACCACTCCAATAAGTGTTTTTCAATTACTGCTGTCAGCCCGTAATCATCCGGTGATGAATAGTCTGATATTCAGCCTTTATATTCATCTGCCTTCTTTGTTAGATTGTTTCTAGACAAGCCTGCATCCCTGTGTGTGTGTGTGTGTGCGCGACAAGAGGCAGAAGTATTTTTTTTAACAAAGTATAGAAGGTGAGAGGAAACGAATGGCAGCCTTAATGAATCTTGCTGTGTTTAATTTTTCATAACACAAACAAATATAAATGCCGCTTTTGTGAACAATTAAAGCCTTCAGTGCCAGTCGTGGGAAGAAGGCGGAGACATTGTTTTGATCAAATATTTATGATTATTACTCATCAGGGATAATTATTGCAATTTATTTCTCTTTTCCAGCCTCTTTTGGTGCTAATAACAAAAGGCGAAAAGCACAAACAAAAGTGGCCTAATATTATCATTAGAAGCATTATGTAAATACAGTGTTAGGCAGAAAGCATGTAATTGCAGCAAACGAATGGCCATGCAAAGCAGGCTGGGAAAAAAAACCCGGTTGATTTCATTACATTGAGGTCATTAAAGCCGAAAGAGTCGAAGAGTCAAATATTAGCGCAGGAAACATTTTGTTAATACTAGCTTGTGCATAAAATGGAAATTGTTCCAATTTACATGTTTAACTAAAGTGCGAGGAGGAAACAAAAGCAATAAAATCATTAAGAATAAATGATTATAAAATAGGGAGATTCATAAAACCAGGTTTTTTATTTTTAACTCCAAAGTTTCTTGAAGGGCAAACGGACCTGCAGTCTGACAAATTAACAAATCAATATGTTTGACTGTTTTTTTTTGTATCTGTCAGTTACTGTATATTGACTTTTTTATTTATATTTTTTAGAAAAGTTTCTTTCTTTTTTGCTGCTCTAGGATTCAAGATGGCCGCTCGTCTGCCTCGACCACAGGCTATTCTTTACATCAATCATCTTTATGTCCTCCTTTACTTTGTCCATTAAATGTCTCCTTTTCTTCCACAAATATATATAAAAAAGCAGTCCTCCCCGGGACGGGACTCTAACCGGCAACACTTCTTCCAATCCTAACCACAGTGTTGCTGCTGAATGTTATGCTAACTACATTAGCCATGATGATAAAGCAAGTTGTTTCCTAAATGATCCCTAACTTTAAGATCTCCATCTCTGTACTTTCTAGGAATCACCTGAAGTTGGCAACAGGAGGGAGTTGTTCCAGAGTTTGGACTTTCTGGTAAGTACAGAAAATAAATTGTTTATTTTTTATTTTATTCCCCAAAGTAACTGCAAGCGAGCCCCAAATCGTCTACAGTAAAGAAATCTCAGAAATCCACCACAAGTCATTTCCTAGAAAACAATCAAATCGAACCCATGCGCAGGCAGAGGGAGCCCCCCGTCCTCCCCCAATCCCTCCTCCACCGTCTCCCCCATCTCCACTCTCTCTCTCTCTCGCGCTCTCTCTCCATCTATCACATCCAGCAGGTACCACAGGCCACTGACCAAGCCTGTCCGCCCGTCATTAGCCCCGCGCTCTCCCCACGCGATCCGTGTGGCTACCCCTGTCTCCTCTCTCCAGCCCGGCACCCCATAATAATATCTCTTTCAACCTTCACACTGTGATAAATAGGTGCGCGTGGAACAAAAGGGACGGCAGCCGTGGTGGGGAAATGAGGGAGGGCGAGAGAACAGAGGGGTGAAGTGTGGGAGAGAATTAGGGGGAAAGAAGGAAAAATAGGGAATTTCTTCATGTGGCTGCAGTGTGTGTGTGTGTGTGTGTGTGAGGAGGTTGGTGTTTATTTCTGCTGTAGCTCAGAATATCCAGTGACAGTAGAGTGAGAGAAAAGCCCCTCCTCACACCATCAAAGGGTCATTTGTGAAGTTAATCAGATTAAAACTTTCTAAGGCAGAATGACAAGCATCATGTTTTATTTCTTAGTTTTTCGTTGACTGCTTTCTAAGGCAGAATGACAAGCATCATTTCACTGTCCGCAATTTTCTGTTAACGTTTTATTTCTTAGTTTTTCGTTGACTATACTCCAACTTTGTCTGGTAGTGATTTTGGCAAACTCTTAATACTTTCCTTTTTTTAGTATCACATTGTTTTGTATCCGTCTCCACACAGTTCTCTGTGTGAAAGCAAGTTGTATTTTTGTAAAAGTATACAAGTGAAATCTACCAAAATGAAATAAGCTCTATAGCAGTGATCATCAACTGGTGGCTCCCGGGCCGAATTCAGCCCGCTGAACCATTCCAAAGCAAACATCAAATAATAACGTCAGACAAAAATGTGATTTTTATTTCGTTTTATTCGAGTGTCTCTGCCTCCACGGTGTCTCTGCCTCCGTCAAACATAGTTTTTATGACATCATAGATACAGTTACTGACCTCAGCTGCAGGTTCAGACCAGGTGTCTCGTGTTTGTCCTTTATCACACATTGTCTAGTGTAATGAGACGGACGTGAGTGGACATCAGGTCCAGAGCTGAACAGACACCAGGGACGATGTCAGTGAACGGATGATGGAATCCCTCAGAGAACAGTGGAGAACAGTGGTTACGGCTTTGTGTTTGATGCGTGTGATGTTTGAGTCATAATTAAAAAGTCTCTCTGCTCCGTCTCCGCTGCTGCTCTCACAACATCCCTGTGATTTATTAGCACAGCCGCAAATTACAGCCTTTTTCCCCCCTCTCCGTGTGTGATATGTATATTATTATTACATTTCAGCAGTGGAGAAGATTGGTGTGTGTGTGGGTGTGTGTGTGTCAGTGTGTCAGTGTGTTGGCTTGTGGTCCATCTTAATATTTAGCTTTGTCCGTCATGTTGGTTAAATGGAGCTTCAGTGTTGTTGTCACATTTTCCCTCCCCTGCTGAGGTGTGTGTGTGTGTGTGTGTGTGTGTGTTCTTGTACTTTTATTACTGTGTGTAAAAAACGACCGCAAAGACATTTTTCAGGCCCTGCGTAAATTTGAAGACATTTCTGAGAGTCAAGACTTGGGTTTGGGATTAGAGTTCATTTAACTCAGGTTATTATTATTTGGTTACAGTATGTAATGCATTGTGGGTATTCTGGTAGCAAATGATGAGTGTATTTTTGTTTGACTTTTTGTGATCTTTCAGAAGGATTTCCAGCACATCCCTCTGTCCTACTTCCTTCTATCCTTCCTAGTTTCCTTCCTTTCATTCCTCCGTTCATCCTTGTTGCCTTCCGTCTCTCGCCGACTTGATTTAAGAGTTTCATTCATGGCTTTGACACGTCTGTATTTCCATCAAAGATTAAAAGAGTGTGTGTGTGTGTGTGTGAGCTCATCGATAATTCAACTTTAACATCTCTAAATCACAGACGTCCATTTCTTACTGTAGCATTCGTTCTCATAGATCAATGAATATCAGTGTGTGTGTGTGTGTGTGTGTGTACAGTGCACGTGGTGCACGTGCCTTCACAGCCCGGCCGACACTGTGTAATATCTTCTGTGCATACATTATCCGTCCGGCCTATTATCCAGAAATCATCAGCTGAAGAATGAACGTCTTCTTCTCCGTCCGCCTGATGTTTCAGAGCAGACTGAACCCCCCCAACACCCCCACCCCACGACCCCCTCCACACAGTCAGAGGTTAAGATAGCAATCAGGACTGGAGCACAGATGAAGGAGGACATATTCATATTATTTTAATGTTCAAAGTACAGCTCAGTCCTCAGAGATCTTTCTGGAGCAAAAGGAGAAAGGAAAAAAAAAAAGATGTGGACCAGCCGCTGTTTATTATTGTCAGAATAGAATAAAATCACATCAGTCTTTATGGACGAGGATTCCAACTCTGTCTGCGTTATATTTTTATTACCAAACTCCTCTTCTGCCTTTGGTTTCTGGTTGTTTTTTTTCCTCACTGTGTACACGTTATATTGAAGTTGACGTTGGAGTTTAGTTTCATTGCGACATTTTCACCACAGAAAGTTTAATAACGTGAACGATTCTTTTAAAAAAGTAATCATGATTTAACAACTCACTGCAAACACAAAACATTTTCCATTGAATGTGTTTGATGAGACTGAGCGCCAAAAATGACACACAGACACACACACACAGTGTTGTGTTGTGTTTCCATAGACGTTCTGTAGCTCCCTGCATTAACTTTTACAAGTTTTTTCTCTTTTTTGCTAACGTTAGCAGAGTTAGTTAAAGTTAGTTACTGTAAAGAGGAGTGAACTTTACTGTATGCAAAAGTATTTGAAATTTTTAAGAAGTTTTTTTCTCTAGGTCCTGGTACAAATTAATGAATCCTCCCAGTCCTGGGCCCCGCCCCAGCTGTTGAGGACACCTGTCCTATGGCGATGGGAGTCTGTGATTTGAATATATTTCAGCAGCGTCTGAACTGAGGCCACGTGTTGTTGTTCACCTTCTACATGTAAAGTAGAAAATGCATTGAATGTCGTGAACGTCCGACTCTGATTGAAGTCACTTCCCAGACTCAGGTCTGTGAATCAGACCCACAACAAGTGAAGGAGCCGAATGGAACTGGGCCTCGTGGAAAATAAAGGGAGGTGACACCGGCGCGGCCCGGCTGCTCTGCATGCTTCTTGCTGTTATGCATCAATCTATCAGCCGACCTTCTTACCATTCAGATTCCACACAGCGCACGTACACTATTCAGATGAGAGGCTGAGGTGAGCGGGGCTCCCGGGGCCACACCAGAGACATGGGCGACCTTTTCCATCACTGGTGGAGACTCTGGGTTGGCAGTGAATCCATCTCAGAGAGCTGGTGTGAAGGGTGATTTTCCTGAAGCCTGTCAGATGTTCTCCAGATCTGCCACCAGGCTGTGGTAACATCTGCACGGTCGCATGTGTTCAGCTGCCCTTCTCCGTCCCACCGCTGTCGTTTCCTGCAGATGTTTGTCACTGGTGGTCTCTCAGACAAATCAAAGTCCAGGAAGCAGAGATGTTCTGAAGCTGAAAGAGCTGCAGCAGCAGACGTACTTCACTGCAGCTGTGTGGAACGTCTTCTCAACACTTTTCTTCATTCTTCATTCATCTTCTTCTTCTTTTTCTTCTTCTCCTTATTTAGTATAAGTTGTCGTGTGGTCTTTTTATGCCCTCGGCCGTCTGCACAGACACCTGAACACAGCAGCAGATGAGTTAATCCAGGGATCAGGCGTGGGGTAAAGAGGAAGAGTGGAATCATTAGGATGCAAATGAGAGCCAGCGATTAGCATGTGTGGGAGAGATTGAAAGAGATACAGTTTGAAAGGCAGAGGAACAGACACAGTCGTCTGCGCTTTTCACCACTGAAAGCCGGCGACAGACGCACGTCCGCTGTCAGAGGTCCAGGCGACGGCTGCAATTAATTTTACATTGTGATGACGGTTTTCAACGGCCGCAGGAATTTGTTTGACAATGCAGCGACTCGTCCCACTGTCCAAACCTTTTATATTAGACGTTGTACCAGAGACGTGATGAGGAGCAGCAGGTAGTATATAATAGGTATATAAGCAAGCAAACCTGCAAGCTAGCTGGTAACAACGCTTCAGGAACGATCTGTCCAGTTCCCACTGCTTCAGTGTGAACTTGTTGAGAGGGCACGCACAGCTCCGTTAGCCGCTGTCTTAGCCGCTGTCTCGGCCGCTGAGGCTCTTCATAAAACAGAAATATGTAGTGGCTCAGGCCAAAGCCACCGCCAAATAAAATCCAGCCAAGTATCATCCAGGGAAACCGTCCATTCACACCATAAAAAGTACTCTTTATTTGTTTTCTCAGTCCGTTAGTCTGTTTGTGGCCACTTTACAGGTCTTAGCCACCAGGACATCACTCCTGTCCATAAATCCTCCTCTCATCTCCCTCTCTCTCTCTCTCTCTCCCTCAGTCTGTGAGTGTTTCAGGGAGCATCATGTGAGATTTATTTCCAAATATACTGTTGAGAAATATACTGTGTATCTCCTTGTTTTGAGGAGGGATTTACTCACCGTTAAAAAGAGTTATGTACAGAGCGGCGTCCTCCGCCCCGACTCTTGGTAACATGGTCTTTTGACATATTTCACCTGAGCCTCGGACTAATCCACATATCAATCCACAGAGTGCTGCTGAGGCCCAGACTTACAGACACAGAGCGGCTCCTTCTGCTCGGCAGAAATCCGTCTTAGTTTGAACCCAAATTTTATAAAGTAAAAAAATATTTTTTTACTGAATATTTTGATATGGAAGATTATCTTTGTATAGTGATGTTGTATTCTCACTTTTATGAGCTTCTAAAGAAGCCAGTAATATTGTAGTCAAGTCACGTGATGTTGTATTCTCACTTTTATGAGCCAATAATATTGTAGTCAAGTCAACTTTTTTTTTCTTCCTTACAAAACCATTTGGTGTAGCCACAGGGGGCGCTGTTACTGGCTGCTCTCTTAGGAAAATCATTTTGTGCAAGTACCTTTAAAAGAGAGATTGTTGCCACAAGTTGTATTGTTTTTGTATCCATCTTTGTGACTAACACTCAGACCAGTGGTTTTCAAAGTGAGGGTCGGGGCCCCAGGTAGAACAAAGCTATTGCCTTTTTGGCCTGTTAGCCTGCGTTCGTGGACCAGTGTGAAGTAATAGTTGAGAAACATGTGTTTGCAGATACTACAAGGTAAAGCCTGTGTACTGAGACTTCATTATTATCTCCGTCTTCAGTTTCACCTCCTCGTCTGTTAAACCTCTGCTTCAAATCCCTCTGTGTGTGTCTGTTGTGTCTGTGTCGCTTCCGTGTCAGTGCGCAGACGTCTCACTTCCTCCCGACCTGTTCAACCAGAGCGGCTGTGACTATGCAGATGAGCCGATTCCCTCTCTCTGCCTGTACTGAAAAACAACGGCTCAATCTGAGATGAAATGATTCCTCCGTTTTGACTGCGCTCCCCTCTGTAGTTGTCTCTCCCCTCTTACTCTCTCTCTCTTCCTCCCCCGTCTCTCTCCGGCCCTCTCTTCCTCCCGCTCCATCTCCTCGGGCTGTGTATCAGCGCTCTGTGTTAATGACAGTTGACAGATAGTTGAAGGGCACGGGCTGCTCCCTGTCAGCCCTGTTTTGGACTCATAATTATTTCACCAGTGTCATGTCACTGTCACCCAGCCCTGCTTAACATTGTCTCACACACACACACACACACACTTACACTCTCCCCCCCGCCGCTGCTGGGGCTGGGGGGGGGGGTGGGGGGGGTTGGGTGG
>NC_024326.1:13528748-13541275 GCF_000523025.1 Cynoglossus semilaevis
GTGTGTGTGTGTGTGTGTGTCTGGCTGTCACTCGACCTCAGCGTTGGCCATCTTCCTGCCAAGACAAGCTTCGCAGCCGCACGGCGAGCCCTGGCTCGGCGTGCTGGTCTCCGTGGTAACTAACCACAGCCTGGTGGCAGTTTGTTGGCGCGCAGGAAGGTGACTTCCCAACTGGATACCGAAATAATGCCTCTGAAAAAAAAAATGTTTTGTGTTTTCGCAACTGGCAACAAATGTGCTGAAGTCTGCATATGAGAGAACTGGGTTAAAAAAAAAACAAGTATTTTAAGCGATTTCCATAGATTTGTTTTATTTTACTTTGAATTGGAATGAAAATGTGTGAAACGTTCCAAAGTGTTTCGAACTTTTTTTTGTTAAACAGAATAACAAACAATGGAAGAGCAGAGCGATCAGTCCACACACTGATTCAAATGAAGATTTAGGCCAGTGGTTTCCAAAGTGGGGGGTGGGTACCCTCAACGGGGCAGTTTTTACTTTAGTATCGTCTTAGTTTGTCCCATGGTGGAGAAACCGTACCTATGTTTCTTCATTGTCTAAAACAACAACAAAAATAATTAAAACTAAGGCTGCAAAAAAGTAACAAATATCTGACACTGTGTTGGATTTTAAAAATCTCTAATGAATGTTTTTGATTTAAACTAAGACGTTTTTGGCTGCAGCGAAGCAGAGCCTTAGTCACCTTTTATTTTTAGCAATCACGCTAACAACCTTCAGAAGAACCTCGAATCTTTGAGAACCACGAGGATGTAGCTGCGGCGAGAGACAGACAGAGGGAAAGGAGGAAAAAGGAGGTGGGGAACAAAGAAGGAGAAGACAGGATGTCTGTGTGACTGTCGGGGAGACGTGGGGAGGAGAAGAAAGAAAAGATTGAGGAGTGTAACAGCAAAGAGGAGTGGAGGAAAGGTGGATAAACAGACAGGTGGAGAGGTGAGACGCCGAGAGAAAGGAGGAAGCAATCAATGATTTAGACAATAATGCAGCCCTCTGTATTCACTGTCACACTCTGGCTCTCAGCCGTCATCGGGATTGTCTCACACACACACACACAGGTGCCGACCGTCCATCTGCTTTATGCTCTCTTCAAGCCGACAGACTCACCTCCATCTCTCTCTCTCCCCCTCTCTCTTCTTGTCTCCACGTCTCAGACTTTGTTACCAACACCATCTTGTCACCGTCACGTCACTCCGCCTTAATCTACTCTGTCCTCTCCTGTTTTCATCCTGCCTCCATCACTTTCCTCTGTTAAAGTCTGTCTGTTCTTGCCTCCACCCTCTGACAGTAAACTGTTGTCCTAAACTTGGAGTCTGTGGACGTGACCTTTGGCCCTTATATAAAATTGTAGGTATGAGCCTTTTTGTAGAACAGCGCCACACAGTGGCAGAGTTGCGAGTGCTCTTGTGAACTTTTGACTCCCCGTACTTTGACACTGGTATATTTTTGGGTACAATAGCATTAAGTATGTGTTTGAAGATGCTCAAACTGCCGTACGTGTCGTCGGAGGACACCAGCCAGTGTTGGAGAAACACCCAGGATCCATTCATTCTTTCCTGGTCTCCTCTCCTCACCCTTTACCTCTGAGCTTCTTCCAGCCTTCTGTTTAGATTAAGGTGGGCTGACAAACAAATTAAATCTGTCACCTCCTGTTTGCATGAAGTGGACAGGAAGTCAATAGCGTCAGCCATGTTGGTCGGCCCCTAGTTCTAATCACACTTCAGTGCCATGGCAACAAAGATGAAGGTGAGGGACTCCAGTGGACGCAGAGACAGAGACAGACACTGAGACTTTTGATTGTTGCTGCCGTTGTATCATTAATTTTATTATTTCACCTGAAACAGCTGCGTTTTTTTTTTTAGCTTCACATTAGCAGTTTGTCCACTGACACACATCACATCGGGCACATAAAGCAGAACAATGTCATAAAGAAGGAGTACCAAAAAAAAGTCACGCACGTCTGCGACTCCTTCAGTCACGCTCGTGTCCAGACATACACACCGAGAAGACCAAAGGTCAGCGCAGTCTTCGTGTCTTTAGCTGGTGTTTGTCAAATCGATGCAGACCTTCTATCTCCCCCCACACACATTCTCTGAGTATGAACCTCACACACACACACACACACACACTCTCTCACCGCTGTCTCCTGCTCCCTGTGGAGACATACAGCTAATCTCAGCGACATCAGTCAGTCATATGCTGCAGGACATGTGCACACTTGTGGTTTTTTTTTCTTTTTGCGCTTGTGTTTCTATGTGAAGGTCAAAGGTCAGAGGTCAAGGCACCTGCAGGGCAGAGTTTAACCTCTCCACCCCTAAATACACAGCCGTCACAGCGGGCTCCTAAATACAGTATATTTGTGGCCATAACGAGAGGAAGAAGAATGAGATGATGGGAGAAATGTGGAGGAGATAAATTCTCACAGTCGGACTTTGTGTTCGTGGAACATGTTTATTTAAACGTATAAAGTCAGGAGGAGGAGGAGCCGTGGGAGGAGGAGGGGGAGGAAGAGGAGGGGGTGTGATATATGGAACATAAAATGTGTCATTTTCATTCGCCTGTAAAATTCACTCACTCTGATCTGGGACATTTTTTTTTCCTCCACAAACATCAACAGTTTTACATCCGCTCCATAAATCCTCCCTCGTTCGTCCAATTTGTCCGTCTCTTCTGCGCCGCTCCCTCTTTTTCTTCTGGCCCTGGGGTTAAGTCCTGTTTACTCATTTGACCCCACCGGTCGGCTGTTTAAAAATGCATGAACAATAAATAAGAAGGCACCCCCTCCCTCCCCCACCCTGGCACTCGCTCTCTGTCTCTCCCTCCTTTCGTCCGTCCGTCTGTCCATCTGCTGATGTTTGTTCATTTGGCCTCTTAAAGGAAATGGAAATCCTCCACAGTGACCCCCCAGCCCCTGAGGTGACTAACTGATATCCTCTCGGTCAACATTTACAATTCTTCCACAACCAGGTACCAAGTCATCAGGAACTCCATATCCCAGAGGGCAGTGGGGCTGATGTTTTTTAAAGGGTCTCTTTGACCCCCAGCACCTTAAAGATGAGCCACTTTAAAGATCTATGTGCACTTCATAGACCGGGGGGGCTGGAGGTGGGGGGCTTCTTTTATACCTTGCTCCATATGAGACGCTCGTAGAGGCTATGATGTCACAAGTGTGGCAGCCATGTTGGATCACAATGTTTATACTAAAACAACAATTTTTGACAATCAGTTAAAGTGAAAGATATGCAGCTGCAATATCTTACTTCCCCACTAGGTGTTGCAAAATGGCACACTCCGCTCTTTTTAAAAATGATAGAACTGGCAGCAAATGAGAAGATGTTCATTAAAAATATACCTGGTGCCAAACACTTGATCAGCGTCAACTGTCCACGTCTCGGCCGCTCACGAGTCCTTGTTGATGTTTTAGCAATGAGTTAAATTTATGGTCTGGTTTGGTGGATGCTGGCAGACACAGGGAAACAGGAAGTGTAATTTAGGCTTTAAATGACTTCCCAGCACCAAGGGCAGGTGTCGTTCTGGGTGTGAAATAGTCCAGGAGCTGTAATTTACTCTTTTGAGGTTTTCATGCCAAATTGTTCAGCCTTTTCCAATCGTTACTTTTTATTTATGCTTGAATTATAATTCCGTGACCTTTAAAAGTATATTTTTGACGAGATGGCGGTTGAAAGATGACGTGTAACTTTTAGAAGTTAAGAAAGATCAGAGTGAAGTGAGATGAGGATAAAGACGACGGGAAACGTCTGTTTGCATCGCGGTTACATCACATCACCTTCATCCCTGTAATCCTCCGCAAACCGAGAGTTCAAGACGCAGATCTATAAATTAGAAATAAAGATTCTGAGGTGTACTTTGAGTTTGTTTCAATGTCACACTCGGAGGAACGGCTGCGTCGTAAAAACAGACGTCGGGGTGAAACGCTCACCAAGTACAAGAGACGAGAAAGAGAAGACGGCGAGAACGGCAAGGGCAAACGTTTTAAATCAGGAAGAAAGCCATCAATCTTTCCTCAGATCAATTTCCTTTAGGGCAGAAGTTCAGGAATAAAGGCAGCTCGGGGTTAATCTGTGGGAATTATTTTGTTATTAATAATAATTTTTTAAATATCCTACAGCCGGGCATGACGAACTGTTACACTAATCAAAGATGAAAGGAGAGTCTCTGCCTCTGCACATCTGAGAAATGTCCTCCCTTTGATGGCTTCAAGTGGTGTAAAGATTCAGTTCCTGTGAGTTCTGGGATTCTGAGCACAAATTGAAATGAATTAATACCAGTGTGTTTTAATTAAGCACCGTATAACGTTGGCTCGTTATACTTTCTGATTTTGTACTAGTTCAAACACCTTTTATTTTTCAAATAAACAGTTGAATTCAGTCAGAAAATTCACTCTGATGTAATTCACTGTTGTAATAGTCACCGTGATTCAACCGTGAAGGCATGCAGCAGTTCCCAAACCTTCTCAACAGCGCCCCCATTTTGTTGTTAATGCTTTTGCTTTTGCTGTTTTAATTTTTTTTTACAGCGCCCCCATTTTGTTGTTAATGCTTTTACTGTTTTAATTTTTTTTTTTTTACCTGTACATGCGACACATTTAGGTGAAAAAGAGCAGCTAAAACAAACTTGGTCCTCACATGTTCACACACATACAGGTCGTAAGAGAATATTCACGTCTCCCCCTCGCCCCCCCCTCACCCCCACACACACACACTTAGCAGCTAATTATTGTTATTAGCATCATGGTTGAAATCCCTCCACAAGGACATGTCAGCACACTTCAACATCGGTGCACTTCCACCGATGATACCGACGAGTCAGGGACAGAAGAAGAAGTGACACGTGAAAACATCAGGGATCACCTTGAAGAGGTCTGATCAAAATGGTCCTCACTCCGTGTCATTTTTTTTTTACCCCTCTTATACACAATGACACTGTTTCACCACAGCTGTAATTGCCTCTATCCAAAACACGGGCCCTTAATATATACATGAATATTGATTTAACCATAAGCAGCGCCATTTCCATTATGGACATTGTTGCGGTGATTTTACTCTTATTTCAATCACAAGGTCATTATGGACAAACGCGTTTACTGCAATGACGATATGTTAACTATAAAGCATGGATTAGACTACGGCCTGATTCCTATTCAAGATGAATGCCATAAACATGGCCCAGGATCGATACCCTGTGGATTAACTTACATATAATGCATGTCAATGGAGCAGCAGCGCCAGGCAAGGCATTTTCCGGAACATTAGGACTTGTCCATAGCACCGCGTCCAATACAATATCTCAATTATAGAAGCAGCTTGGGGTTTGGCAAGGACACGCATGTCCGTCCATCCATCCAGCAATATTTTTGGATTTTCCTTTTTTGATGACTATCTGTTATCCTGCTACAGGTCCACTGGGGGCAGGGGTGAGGGGGGGGGTCTGTGTGAGCAGATTGTTTATTTAACCTTGTTCAAGTTTGAGTCGGCATTGAACCTGAAGTACCAAGTCATAACAATGTACATGTTTATTTACAGGCATTAGATAAAACACAGCAGTGAAAAACCCCCACAGATCCACTGACACCAGGATCCAGTCCACTCTGTATAGATTAATATTAACAAATCTACCGTGACACGTCGGCGGTCTGTTAGTGTTGAAGCTTCCTGTCTGTTACCATGAGTCTGTTTGCAGTAAGCTCCCAATGTTCACGTTTGTCTTCTGTTATTCTCAGAGACAATGGTCCGGCTTTGGCCGATTGATTTTTCAGGCTCTGTCACAAAGAGTCACGCTGGCGTGTGAACACACACTCAGACCCAGAAAATTAACCGTCTTTGCTCTTGTGTCTAATGCATCTGTCATGTGAGGGATAAGCCCTTTTGATCTCTCACTCCCTCTCCGTCTGACAGCCGACTCGCTGCTCTCCGTGAATTGATATTTCTTCTGGCCACCTGAATTTGTCACTTGACTTGTCTGTGTGATTTTTTACTCCTCACTGAGTGTGTTTTCTGCTCAAAGAAGCCCGGCTAGCACGGCCTTGTGTTTTGGATGAAAAGACATGGCTAATAGAGTCACAGAGTGTCAGGGCCGTCACGTCAGGCAGAATGGCTGCTGCGGCTCTCCATGATGAACCTGTCAGAGGTGATCTCATTTTTCCTTCAGACACAACAATGGAATGTAATCACCTGGAGAAGCACAAGTAACACAATGGGAGAGGAATCTACATCGACAGGCAGCGCAGGTCTGCGTGTGTGTGTCTGTGTGTTTTTTAAGACCAATTCTGGCTTTGTTGAGTATGGAACTATGTTTTTTAAGACCAATTCTGGCTTTGTTACTGAGTATGGAACTATGGGTCATGATTGGGCCTACAGAGAGGCTGTGGGGTCGGGGGGGGGCATTTGGTATTTGGTACCATTTGGTACCAGGCTGCAGTGGGATACTTTTTGTTTTTACTAATTTAGTTTATTCTGAGTTCAGTGTTTTACTGTTAGTAAATATGTTCTCTCCTCCAGGCTTCAGCACCTTGGACAGTGACCTTTACTTTTGAGGCTGTGATGTCATACTTTCTGTGAAGCTTTTTTTAGTTTGCCGTAGACATTTGAAAAAAAAAATGTTGTAGACAAAGTGGGAGAAAGAGTTGTAAACTTAAATTAATCAGGGAGCAGACATTTAGCAGGAGTCTGACTCCGTCTGTCTTTATCTGCTGTGGTACGTCTAACTGACTGTCCTCACAGGAGACATCATTCCTTCTCTGCTCGTTTCCTGTATGAAGTATCTACTCTCACACTCTCCATTTCACTTTCCTTTATTTACGAAAAAACATAAAATAAGCCAACACTAACCAGGTTTCACTTGATAAAAACCTACTAAATAGTCACGCTCTGCTCTCATCGTCTCTATTAGAAACTAATTAATTAAATAAAGTCATTGTTTCCCCCGCTTTTCTTCCATCTGCTCCTCTCCTCGTGGCATCGCGCGGCGCTCCTCGCTCCGACTCTGATCCCTCTGTATCTCCATCACAGGCACCATTGAGGAATATGGCACAATAATATCCAGCATAAAATCAATGGCTTGTTTAATTTAAACAGGGAGGAAAAGGGAAGGTGGGGTAATTGCAGAGAGAGGCCCACAAATCAGCCGTCCTTGTTACCCCATTTGACGGACCATTAAACACCCGCAGGAATAAATATTATTTTTAGCCTCTAACTATCGTCTTCTGCTGGTGGTGGAGCGGCTCCTGGTAGAGAAGCTGGAAGTTTCAGGTTCAGACGTCAAACACAGTGCAGCACCTGGTTGTTGAGCTCGCCTTACAGCAGGGAGTTTGATTCCTGGGGCCTGGCAGTGCCGTCTCCTCGCCTTACAGCAGGGAGTTTGATTCCCGGGCCCTGGCAGTGCCGTCTCCAACGTCCATTGTCCAACGTGTCCTCAGCACAGGTCCAGACCTCCTCCACCTTCACTGCTCCTCCAATCCGTCCGTCCTGCTCCATGAAAACGTAACGACATTTTCCTTGACACCATAACGTCTCTGAGATTCACACACAGAAAAGTTACAGATCCGTTCTGATGGACATGTAGAGAAGATCCCGCGGTGCCTCGGGCAGCCGTGGAGAACAGTACCAGTGACTTGGAACTGTTGATGAACCAGAGAACAATTCACCGTCTTCACCTGACTCACTCTGGCTCCCCCCTCCACCACCCCTGACCTCCCTCGACCCCCCACGCACACATCTGTATCTGTGATTCAGAGAAAAAAGCAGACGTAGATGTTAGATACTGATGATAATGCCCCCCCCAGGACCCCCGCCCCCTTCTTTACCCACAGATAGGACACTTTTTCTATGTTGCCCTTGATAAATGTTCCCACAGGGATTTTGTGAAGAAATTAACTTTATCTGTTCATTAATTACAGCACATCTGCTCTGATGCATTTCTCTCATTCATTGCACCCCCAGCCCCCACCCCCCGACGATGTGATTTTCAAAGCTATTTTAAGACAACGTGTGATTATCTGTGACATTGCTCGACACGTGCCTCCAGGCTGCCGTTCTCGTCACTATCTCTTTCTTTCCGCGTCCTCCCTTCACTCCCCGTCTCTCTGTCTTTTTGTCTCGCTCTAATCAAAAAGCCAAACCGTGCAGACAGCTGGGAGCAAACAACAAGTCGATCCACGCCGATGTTTGAGGATGGAGGAGCGATCGGAGAAACGAGGAAATAAGCTGCGATCGCTGCTGGTCCCAAAGTTTGTTTAAACCCATAATTTAAAAATGAGGGTTTTTTTAAACTTATTATTTTATACATTAAAACAAGTGGAATTCACACAGACAGGAGAAGGGGCACAAGTGCATGAAAGTCCAACTGTTGCTCTGGCATGTTGAAGTGCTGTGCAGCCTGAAGTACTTTGATTACTCATGTTGGGAGTAATGGTCCAGTCGGCCGAGATTTGAACTCTGGATCGGTTCCTGGAGGAAAAGCAAACATTTGATATGAGACCATTTGACTCCTGGGGATTTCCAGATCACAGAACTGCACAATGTTTGTGAAGAAGAACTCATTTGTTGATGAAGTTGATGAAACATTTTGGTTTTACCACTTGATTTGGAAATGCTTTTAAAAATACCACCGCAGCCGTGGCCCAGGTGGGCTGGTAAACATCTCATGTTGCCGAGAATCAACTTTGTTTTTCTCTGCTTTTACTTTGAAATAATCTACAGGAAAGGTCAAATAATCGGTGTATACATCTGCCTAGGATTTTTGCCCTGCGTTGTAATGTGTAGCAGTTAAGAATGGAGGACATTACCTTCTCGACTCCCCCCAACGTCCCCCACATCGTCCCCCATGTATTATAGACAGAACAAACACCAGGTAATTACATAATTAATCAGATCATGAATGTTTCCGTTCCTCCGTCTTCTCCGTCCCCGATCTTTTGTACAGGAGTCAAACACATGTAATCACATGTTCTGTAATGTAATCTGATCAGAGCCATGTAATTCTTCATTTTCCAACAGCTCCCTGGAGCCATGGATGTGAGGAGGAGATGGATGTGGCTCAGCTCCTCTGCTCTCCCTCTCCCTCTCCCTCTGTCTCTGTCTCTGTCTCTCTGCTTTCTTTTCTCCAAACGCTGCTGCCTGGCTGTGGTTAACCACTTGGCTCTGTCACTGCTGGCAGCTGCGTCTCCTGCCACAAGACAATATCTCTCCTCCTCTCTGCTCCTCACTCCTCTCTCCACCCCTACATCCATCCATCCATCACAGAGGGCCTCACTCTCCTCTCTCCTCTGAGTACTCTCTCCTGGCTTTCCTCTTATCTGCTCTCTCCTCTTCTTTTTTGCAGTTTCGTGTCCTCCTTTCCTCTCCTCCACCTCCTCCTCCTCCTCTACTCCCTCCAGTGGCGACACCAACCATCAGGTCCCATCTATCTGTGTGTACGTCAGCAAGTCGTGGCAGCCAAATGCCAGCCATGTCCCCGAGCTACACACACACACACACACACACACACACACTCAGGGGCTGTGCCCTGACAAAACAGCAAGGGAACAAATCACACCATAATTTATAATCCGGCTGCGCTAAAATCTCATTATATTACAGACATATAGATTTGGGCGGGCATGCAGGGCCGGGGAGCGGCTGCTATAAATCCCAGCCATCGTAAATTATTAAAGGAAAGATGGGAATGACCGTCGCCTGTCCAGATTAGCTGTGAATCACTCTCTAACACGGTTTGTTTAAGGAATTAAGTCCCACGTGGTGTGAAGGACCTCACACACTATCACTCAGGTCACTGGTTGGTGGAGATGTGGGAGTCTGAGCTGCCTTTGAAGATCACTGGATCACAGCATCGGGCGGAGGAGGAGGGCGGAGGGGCGGGGTTATGATTTACTAATACATTGTAAGGTCAAAGGTTACTTTTGGGAAGTTGAGCTAACAAAAATGTTTACTTTAAACACATACAGACCAAGTTAGCCAGTGAGTATAAAGGATTTGTAGCTCATGGCTAGCTAAATGTTGAATTAGCAAGAATAGAAAAAAATAAAATAAAAGAGGGAAATATGGAGAAATGGAGCAAAAGATAGTGGAAGGATAAAATAAGGAAATAGTTAATGACAGCTACATGTTAGCAAGTAAGACTCATCAAAACAGAAGCTCCTCGAAACACTTTTAGCCAAAGACTGCAATGTTTGATTAACAAAAAATAGTCCTCTGATCACTGGGCCAAACTGTAATCACTAAAATGTTTTTTCAGGAGGAAAAAAAGTTCATTTTTGAAGACGAGAGAAACAGCCGCTGGCCGTGACAAACCACACAAGGCTTGTGAGCCAGAGTTTGGACACACTTTGCCTACAGTGAAGAAAACAAACATATATCCAAACTAAACAGAAAATCAAAATGACTTCACTACTTTTTTTTTTTAATTCCCATTTTTCACACGCGTTCAAACGGGAAGAGAACGGCCGCAGCTCGGCCCTGACTTAACCCTGCTGCGCGTCTGAGACTTTTTCTAAAAGTGGACGTCGATTCAGGGCTAAACCCGGTTGAGCAGGGGTGAGAGGAGGCTGCAGGAGGGCAGCCACAGCCCACCGCTGTCAGCTTGACTTTTCATTATCACGCTGTCATTTCCGTGGAGATGTCAGGGGAGGGGGGCAGGGGTGGTGGTGGTAGGGGTGGGGGGGGTCATAACACCAGGACATGACTCAGTTCAGATGGATGCCAAAGAAATCTGTGGAAGGCAGAGCGAGGCCTGGTGTCAACCTGTGTCTCCTGACACACACTGGGTTCAAGTCCTGTTATGTCAGCTGTAGAGGAAGCCGGCGCTGCCTCTGTTGTAAAAATACGACTTTTTTTTTTTTACTCTGTGGGGACGAGACGAGTTCTCAGAGTGTTAATGTATTTATTGAACCTGCGGAAAACTAAAAAAAGACGACGCTGTGTCAATAAAATGTTCATTTAAACTCTTGTTTGGTCGTTTGTCGAGGTCGTGTCGGGAAATGAAGCTGTGCTTCACACTAATAATCCTTTCTTTCATTTTCAGGCGTCCACAGATGCAGTCTGCCCCAAACACTGGAGACAGAGTGGTTTATGGAAATCAAACCCACAACTGAAGGGTTGTAATACAAGTGATCTGCCCACTGATCCACAGCTCCTTCCTGTGAGAGGTGAGTAGAAAGAAACTCAAAGAGGTTGTAGGTTTTTTTTATGTTTTATTATTTAATTTAAAAATGTATGCAGAAAGAAAATTTCACCTCTTCTCTGTGAAAGTTGAAAGTTTAAAATATGAACATCTGGGGTTTTGCCCCTCAGTCCAAGGGCACATTTTGATTTGGAATAGTTAGTGGCAGGAGAAAAAGTTTTTTTCTTTAATTTTCAACTTTTGTCACAGTTAACACTGAGTGAGTGTCAGGTCTGGGGCAGGGAGGGGTCTGTGGTGAGGAGTGGAGGGACAGGAGCAGTGACACAGGTGCTATCAAAGTCAATACACAGGGAGGCAGCATTTAAAAACATCAGGGGAGGGCTCACATTAGACTTTGAATGGAGAGGGATCTAATACATGGATGGTCCTCTTCCCCATCAGCCCATTGACTCCAAACTGAGCCTATTAGCAAGACAACACAGCACTAATGGCACTGCTACTGCTGCTGGAGACCACCCAGCACACACACACACACACACACACACCCCTCCTCACCCCTCCTCACTTTCCCACTGCCTTTGTTACCTAATACTTTGGTATATTATAGCGTGAAACCAGATCAAAGTCTTAGCTCCATTAGAAAAGCGTCAGACCGTGTCAGGCCTGACTGTGGCTGCAGGAGCTGGGAACCTGAGTTACTGTCCGCTGGGGTTGGACCTTCACAGATTCAGGTCTGATAAAATCTGCCAGGTTGTCAGGTTAAAGTGTCTTTGTGGACGTGAACGGTCCACTTCAGATCTGTCTTTGTCTTCCATATTGGTTGGTTGTTGTTTTGAAGACTGTCTTTGTGACTTGGACACACTTCATGTACCTCAGTCTTTCTGTCCCGACACTGATAAGACACGGATCCTTCAGGTCGTAAGACGACCCAAATGTTACGTATCCAAGTGTATATTTAAACAGGTCGTTAGTGGAACTAACTGCTGTTGATGTTTACATATGACGAACATCCAAACGAGCACGAAGGACAGCAGGAACTCTACAGAACAGAACCGATGTTAACATTGTTTGTCTAAAAGAGTCAGAGGTCAATGTTCATAATTTTACATTCGTCTGTTTACTAAAGTTTTCTTATGTGAAATCGAAAATGTCAGACTTCAGTAAATTAGAATTATAATGTTAATTATCTTAAATTAGATTATTTTTTTCTTGCCACCAATTCCTTTGTGCTCTTTATAAGTATGTTGTGTTCTGATTTGAGCAAAAAACTATTAGACCAACTGTGTAGTTACTGATATAAAGTAACCAACAGTCGGACTGGAGGGGATTATTCTAAATGTGACCAGCAGGGGGGTGTAGTGGAGAGGAAACCGGGGACA
>NC_024326.1:13541601-13547525 GCF_000523025.1 Cynoglossus semilaevis
TGTGTGTGTGTGTGTGAGAGAGAGAGAGAGAGAGAGAGGGAGGGAGTAATTCATTTACTTTGCGCACAAAGCGCAGTGAAAACCACCCTGGGAATCGAACCGTACTGAGGGGTTTGAGCTCTGTCTTCAAGACAACGTCCGTACCGTACGGGGAAAAATACTTTTAAATACTTCAAACACTGAAGTACTTCTCCTGGTGCAGCTGCAGGTCCAGTTCTGGTCCATGTTCCTCAGTCGGAGCGTGTTTTCACTGTGGTGTTGACGGAAACACGTCATCGGTGCTGGGAACAAAGGTGACGAAAGTGAAAGTGCAGGTGGTTTTAAAGGTGAAAAAGAGAAGCTGTCCCCCAGTTTCTGGACCCTGTCCTCACCCACCACCGTCACCTCCCCTCCACATCTACTCCCCCCTCCCCTCCCCTACTCCAGCCTCAACAACACACGTCGCCTTTGAGCGCCGTGAGATACCACACTACAGCACAGCACAGTACAGCGCCCCCTCCTCCTCCACTCCTCCACTCCTCCTCCTCCTCGTCCCCTCACTCCAGCACCACCACTGCCTGCCACCGTTTCAGCAGCAGCAGCGACCCTGCGCTCCTTCCTCCACCACCGGCTCCACTCCTCTCACTGCTCGGTGCTGTTTTCACCGGATCTTGAACGCGTCATTTTAGAGAATCACTTTTTTTTTTACACTTTACCGCGTGATCTCATAGTCTCTCTCTCTCTCTCTCTCTCTCTCTCTCTCTCTCTCCCTCTCTCTCCGTGGCTGCTGTGCGCCTCCTTTGGTAACCTAACAGGGAGGTGTTAACTACTTTTTGCTTCCCGTTATCTCCGGTGCCGCTGCGCAGGAGCCAGAGGGGCCACTGTTTCTGATCGGCAGGAAAAAAAAAGTTTTCCTGTTTGTTGTGAGGATAAAAAAACTAACAAACAAAAAGAAAGAAGGAGGAATCTGAAGATTCGACAGAAGAAGAAGAAGAAGAAGAAGGAAAAGCCAGGACTCTCCCCCGGCGACGTGAGTAACTCCGCGTCTCTGCTCGTTCACACCAGTGTCTCTGCCGACGGTCCGGACTCTGCGTCCTTCAACACTTTTTATTTTTATTTTTTGTTGTTGCGCGGACCCCGAGGTCTTTCAACTGATGCTGCGTCTCTGTGGTTTCACGCGTGGAGGTAAAAAAATGTAAAAAAAAAAAGTGGACTGAAGGAGTCGTGGACTCCGTGTGCGCGTTTGGACGCGGGACGTTTGCGCGTAAAGCGCGTCAGAGGATTTAGCACTAGAAAGTGACTTCTTGTAAAACACTTAATAAGTGTGTGTGTGTGCGTGCGTGTGTGTGTGCATCAGTTATGTAAATAACTTCAGTAATTTAAGTGAACTGACTGGTTCTGATTTCTAGAACCTTTTTCTTTCAACCACACGGTTCCTCCTGCAGACCTTCCTGCTTCACCTCGGTCCTCCAGCCGGACCTCCTCCGTGTCCACTTCACCTCAGGCCCGCTGTGGTGCATGTATTTGGGGGTTTGAACCCTCTGCTCTGTCCCTCCACTGAATGGTCCAGTGTTTGGTTTATTTTTAGTGAAAACCTCCAGTTTCCGTGCAGCAGTGAAGCCCTCATCATGACCAGGACATGTGGCTTTAACTGCCCCCCCCCCCCCCGTTAGTTTGGCTGCAGTAAAGCCCGTGATGAGGCTGGTGTTTAATGCCCCACATATAACACATGGACACAGAGACGCGGCTGATTCCCGGGCGTTAACGGGACCGTTAATCTTAATCAAAGTGAACGAGATCATTTCATTCTTGGATTTTTTTAACCATCGTATTTTACGAAATGATTGTTGAACTTTAAATGAAAACAATACCAACGGCTCATTAACCAGGAAAAAGTAAAAGAAATTATTTTTAAAAAAAAGAATGTTCTAGAGAAATGACTTCACATCCGTAAAGAATTCGTCCCAGTTTAAACTGTTTTAAATCCCAATTAACGGCATTTGCTGCGTTCCATGCGCGTCCTCGTACACACGCACTCCACCACACATGCATGTTTGCATACATGCAAACACACACACACACAGAGTAGTCGGAAAAACACCTGTTAATTCACGTCCTCCCTTGACAATGAGCAGCAGCCTCCGGACACAGGAAACTCCCCGGGGCCTTTTAGCTTCCATGGCCGAGCGCAGTGAGCCACAGTCGGCTGACACCGACCGCCTGGTCCCGCTGTTGTTGCTGCGGTTCTGTGACGCGAGTTTCCCAAACAATCAGTTTAATTTTCACCTTTTTAATTATGTTTTCATCACTTTTCTAATTATAAATAAATCAGTTTATGATTTTGTTTTAACACGGGATCTTTTTAAAATATATATTTTTGTTTTTGCAAAATATTCCCTGCGCTTCAGTAAATGTAATTAAAATCTGTTTTTTTCTCTAAATATTTTTTATTATAAAAATCACACTGAGATTTAAATGTTTAGTTTTCGTTGTCATGAACATTTTTTGTGTTTTTTCTGGACCTTTTAGACTCTGTTTCTACATTATTGAAACATTTTTATTTTATTTTTTACTTTTTATTTTAGTATTGTTTTAATTTGACCTTAGATCAGGGAAGAAGTAGCCGCCGCGCACGCTCCTTGATCAGCGCGCACTATTGCACCAAAAAACCGCAAAGAGGGAATAATAAAAGAAGTAGTTTGGACCAAAAAAAAAAAACCCAAAAAAGCCCCGATTATTTTCAAACTGAAAACTCACATTTGTGGCTGCGCGTAAATCACGCACGAGATCACGGATCAAAACTGCGTCTCCGTGAGAAGCAGAAATAAAGAATCACTTAAGTGACAAATAAACGATCATCATTTTATTTAAATGATCTAAAAGTGTGCTTTTGATCTACTCATGTCAATGCGATTGATCGGTTCGTATCGATCCTATCGATTGTCAGATCTGTCAACCTTCACTTGTAACGACCTGACAGAGGGTTTTTTTTTCTGCAGCCAAACACATTAACGAGCAATAATTGTCTTTTAAATGTCAGAAAAACAAACACGCCGAGTTAACGACGGGATTTAAAAATATATATTTGAACCTGATTTTATAAACAAAAAAAAGTATTTTATCCTACACGTTTTAATCTTTTCGTTTCTTTGTAATTATTAATTTTTATGATTCAACGTCCGTTCATTTCCACATTAAAACCAGTAAACACATTAATTTTAATTAAATAATAATGACTAATATGATTGGATCAGGAGATTTATCTCAGGCTGGTGTTCGGTTCCACTGTTTTTAATCAGATGTTAATGAGGCGCCGGCTCTGATTTGATTTATTGTGACTAATTGAAATTATTTATTGTTTTACTGAAGGGAATTATACCTTTAAAAATGTAAAAAGAAAATATTTAAATATGTTCAGGGATTTTTTTTTCATGTGTTTTATTGGCCGCTGGAGATGTTCTGTCTTTTTACGCGTCACTTTTCAGAGATGGTGATTTACAGGCCGTCGCTCTGGACGTTGGTCCGTGCGCAGCGCTTTTACCGCGATTTTATTTAAATAATTGTGCAAATATTATTTTAAAAAATAACATTTATATATGTGTAGTTTTTCTTCTCTGAACTGAAGGGGAAAAAAACTGCAGTTTGACTTTTTGGATCAACTGAAACTCATTCTCGGTTTTTTAACGAGATTTAAATAAATATTATTTCTTGATAAAAAATAATATATGTCTTTTTATACATTTTTATCCGGGCCTCTCTCTCTCTCTTTCTGTCTCTCTCTCTCCCCAAAGGAATTTTCTATTGACGCAAAAATGGGGGAGAGAAAAATTGTGTGGAGGAGGAAAAGTATCAAAAGACAATTTATTTGTCAGCGTTTTTCTTTCTTACGCCAACCGCCTCCATCACCTCCACCCCTCTGCGCCTCCTTGTCCTCTCCTTCCAGCAGTCAGCTGTTCACCATTGATCTCTCTCTCTCTCTCTCTTTCTTCTCTTTTTTTGCGCAGCGAGAAGTGAAAGAAAATTAATGTCCGTTTCACATCTTTGTCCTGGATCGATGTTCTCACCTGCAGAAACACACAAATAATAATAATTAATTAATTTCAATTATACTGTGTTAATTGTTTTATTATCATTTTTATTAGATTTGATTTGGTAAATGTGTTATTGCCGTTCCTCGTGTCGCATGTCGTAAAAAAAGTTTATGGTGAACGTGGTTTAAAATTTAAAAATGACATAAACATTAAAAAAATAAATAATAATAAGATATAAAACATTCACATGACGCAGGCCTGTAGATTCAGGTTATATCCGAGACCCTGAATGCGTCATGACGCGCACAGAGAACGCGCTTCGTTCTCCATCCGTTCACCTCCTGTGTGACATGACAGTGGTGGTAAATTCAGCTCAGTTACCCCCCCCACCCCCCCCACGACCCCTCCATCAACATGCTGTTACTCCTCAGTCTTTATTAAAACCGGAAACTCCTTCTCTTTTACTCCTGCATTTTCACTTCTTCTTACTGCCCCCCCCCCCAAAAAAAAACACCTCCCTTTCCATCTGCGGACCTGCTGCCCCCCCCTCCCCTCCTCCCTCCTCCCTCCATGTGCATTTTATTATTATTTGCACCCAGAGCCAATTCTTCGGGTTGTAATTGGAATTTAAGTTCGTTTGGACACAGAGACTTAAAACCGCAACAGTGTGTGTCTGTGTGTGTCTGCGTGTGTGCGTGTGCGCGTGCGTGTGCAGCCCTGGCGCAGTGCATCGAAAAACTTGTGCCTCCTCGTCCTCATTATAGTGAGTTCCAGTCGTTAACAGTGGTGTGTGTTTAACATCCAGCCTCAGGACACGGCGTCACAGACTCAGTGTTGTTGGACAAATTAAATAAAATATAAATTTCAATAAAACTAATGTCTTTATGCACTAATAAAAAATATTATATTAACAAGAACGGAATCAGGAGTTTACAGTAAAACCTGTTCACATTTCCAAAGTCTAATTATACGGATAATCCTAACGTGATACTTTTGGCAGAAATTTAAAATCTCTACCAGAAATTTAATAAATATTAATTATTATTTGCTGGACCACATCAATAGCCCACTCAAAGTATGGGCTGTGGTCCACTTCTGGGTCAGAAGTAGAAGTAAAAACAAATTCTCCTTACTGTAAAAAAAAAACTTTGTTCTTATAGTAACAAATTCTCCTTACTGTAAAAAAAAAAAACTTTGTCCTTATAGTTTAAAAAAAAGTTTTTCTGTCAAGTTTGTATCGTCTTTTACAGATCATTTCCACTTGAATAATTCTGTAAAGATCTTTGTTATCAGTCCAGACACAGACTTTTGGTTTTCGTCCAGTTTCTGCTCTGGTTTTTAGAAAGCCTGAGGTTTGAGGAGCTGCGTTCTCCTCCCGCTCTGCTTCACGACTAAACAAATGATTCTCCCAACCGGCTGAGAAGGAGAACGGATTGTGCAGCGATCCTGCAGAAGTTTATCCTCTTACGCTTTAAAAAAATGTATGCACACACCCAATTATTCCCTTTATCGACGGGAGGAAAGGGGAGTAGCTCCTGTCCAGTCCTTCTCTATTGGAAGGAAATCAGTCCACGGAGGGGACGCAGCGCTGTGTTTAATGGTCTGATTGCATTGGAGAAGGCAGCCACTGCTAATGCCGTTAGAGTGGAGGGGGGAGGCGGGGGAGGAATATCACTGGGAGACGATATCGGCAACAGGAGAAAGTCAAAGAATTAGCCTAATGGGGGAGTGATGGGGGAGAAGTTGTGTCGGGTGTCAGATACTTTCTATTCTCCATTTTTGCTCCTGTGTGTCTGTCGGCCTCCTCCTCCTCCTCCTCCTCTTCTTCTTCCTCCCCTCTTCCCTCCTCATCATATCTCTCTCAGGTTTCTCCTCCATTCGTCAATTACACCCTGAGCCGGATCACAAACTCCC
>NC_024326.1:13548103-13557206 GCF_000523025.1 Cynoglossus semilaevis
CTGACTGTGTTTGTGTTTCCTACTTATCATTTTTCTCTGTGCAGCCAGTCGGGCATCCAACCAGGAGACAGGACTCGTACAGGGAGGCTGATCTCACCAGGCTGGGCGTAAATTAACACACACACACATTCACCCCCTCCTCCAACTGCACACACACACACACACGTGGCATTTAAATCTACAGTTTTTAGCTAACGTCCAGCTCTCGTTCTTTCTTTTTTAAATTACGTCGTTTCTCCGCCTTTGTGAGATTCTTCTGGCTGAAACTCCACCCTCCACCCTCCACCCTCCCATCGTTGACCTTAGTAAACATCAGTGTGACCTCTTACACTTTTCTCTTTGCAAAAGTTTTCTAAAGTCCAACACTTTTCTTCTTTTTATTCGTGGACCTCCATAAACAAATCTTTCAGACTTTCTCCACCTGGGCCACAAACATGTGACCCACTTCATTCTTACATCATCACCACAGACTGAACCTGGTCGGTCGTCTCCCCTCCTTGTCTTGGACTTGTCCTGCAGCTTCCTGTCGTCCTGTTTCCCCCTCATTTCAGCGGTGACTGTTGTACCGCCGCCATAATGGGCCACACACTGGGTCACACTCTGGGTCACACTCTGGGTCACACACTGGGCCACACACTGGGCCACACACTGGGTCACACTCCTGCAGGACGGCAGACGACCTCGGTCACCTGTCGGTCAGCTGTGACACTCCAGGGGTCATCTGTCACGATTCTTTAGCCCCATCTTCCTCCTCCGTCCTCCCTTCCTCTCTCCCTCCCTCCCTCTCTCCCTCTCTCCCTCTCTCCCTCCCTCTCTCCCTCTTCCTCCTCCAGTCTCTCCGACAGTATTATTATCGGTGATAAATATGAGGTCTAATTGGCAGCCGCTGGATAAATGTTTCCTCTGGTTTCCGGTAATCTGGGCCGTGGCAGCAGCAGACACGCCCTCCGTATCAGTTACTGCACTGATCAAACAACAAACACCAGGGTTTTTATATCGTCCTCGTCAGTCTGTCGTCGTTGGACACATCGGCATGATTTTAAATTGAAATATTTTTAACCAGTGGTTTAAATTCTTTGATTTGTTTCTTTGAGATTTGAGAGCCAGAAATATTTGTTAGTCACTTCACACTGGTCAAACTTTAGATTTGTGCTTCCGTTAATTCACTAGTTCAGTTTGAAAAGTCAAAATTATACGTCGATATAATGTCCTCTATAATTTAACATTTTTATTGTGATATTTACTGGAGAAATGGCAGGAATTTAGCTGAATTTATTTACAGCTATAGATGTAGATTATTATGTTAAATAGATGATAGATTATTATGAAATACAGATTATATTTATTAGTAAAATTTAAGATCCTAAAAATCAGGAAAATGTGTGTTTTGGTGTCTTTACGTATCTGCAGTGTAAAAACTTCAGTCATTGACTTTTATAAATATATTTATAACATATATATCAGTGGTGGGGAATAAATATTCGAACTGTGTTAAAATATAAATTTTATAAATGAAAATCCTTTTTTTGTATTTACATTTTCCGCATCGATGTCCTGACATAAAAAAATCATTTTGTCCAGTGACTGGACTCAGACAGAGAGGGGAGAAAAACTAGACAAAAATAAGTTGAAAACAATCAGATTGGTTTTAGGTTAATAAAATTGCTCAGAGCTCCAGACGGTACAGGGCCTCAGTGCTGCCTCAGGTGGAGGCCAAGTGTCAGCGTTAACACGAATTCCTCATTCTCCAAATCACAGAGAGTTTGTTTCAGTTTTTCTGTGCTGGTAAACAGATGATCACGTCATGACGGGAGGACGTTGGAAAACACATTTATTTTTCCTCTCTCACAAAAACACAAATTACACGTCAGGGCCGAGCGTCGGCGCCGACAGAATGTATCTGCCGTTAGTTGACTGCTGCAGAAAGTGCTTGTATTTTCAGCCGCTGCAGCTTTGTCCAATCCTTATTGATTTTGGTGCTGAATATTGCCCAAGTGTCATTATCCTCCTCAGGATGATGTGTGTGGCTGTCTATTATTAAATCTTACTGTAATATTCTCCACCTCCTCCTCCACCTCCACCTCCTCCTCCACCTCCACCCGGCTGATCATTCATTCAGCTGCTGCGGCCGATGAGTGAAGACAATAACCTGGAGACAGACAGGAAGTCAGGAAAGGATGTTTGAAAGATGTTTGGGACTGAAGTCGGTCGTTTGTGCCTGAGGAGACAAAAAAAAACAAGGAGAAAATAATATGAGAGAAAGATAGAGCGGGATAGGAGAGGAGAGGAGGAGAGGAGGAGAGGAGGAGAGGAGAGGAGGAGAACGCGGGGGTTGAGATAAATGGACGTGATTCTTATTCACAAGGACATTTGAGCTTTGCCTCATGGCCAGACATGAATGAGTAGATTTCAATAGTATCGACTGTTGCTTTGGACAACAGCAAACAGGGACACACACACACACACTCACACACACTCCCTCACACACACACCCCTACTTGTGCAAGCACAATCAGTGCAGTCCGTCTGGAATACAGAGTGGACATGTCTGCAGGCTGCAGTGTTGCTGCTTTAATGCTAAAAACCAGTCACACACACACACACACACACAGTTTACTTTGTCCAGTTCCCTCAGTGTGTGTGTGTGTGTGTGTGTGTGTGTGTGTGTGATGACCGTCAACATTTAACATCTGAATCTTTCTTCTTCTGTGCTTGACACCTTGTTTTTCCGCAGCGTCTGTTGTCGAACTTTGAACCGTTTTGATTACAGCTCAGAGAGAAATTCAGGAAAATCAAAATCACAAACTGCTGAATTTCAAACATATTCATGTGCCTCTAATCTGCTCCTCTACAATTTTGTCCAAAAAACGTAAGTTTTTAAAACGCCGCCAACTACAGGCCGTACGGTTTACTGCGTGTTTGAAGAGTCTGTTTGACTGTAGTGGGAGCTGCGGTGTTAAAAACCCGTCCAGGTCCAGGATCGACTCCAGAACTGGACTCCTGATGTGAACGTAACTTCTTATAATAAAGTTTGAGGATTTTTTTTTCCCTTTTTATTCAGTTATTGGACTGAATAATTTCACCTGCTCGGCACCAAGTTAACTTTTGTTGCTGTTCAGACGACGTGTCGTGTGTCACTGACGGTTTGTTCCTCCAGCAGAGACGAGTTGAATGACACTGTGACACGACTGTAAGAACATGTAAAAGTGACACAGTTTCACACTCGTCTGCAGCCTCTAAATATACCCACGAGTGTGTGTGTGTGTGTGTGTGTGTGTCCATGTACGTACAGGCCTGTGGTTTTGACTGGTTCTCTCCATTACACTAAAAAAGAAACACTTGAGCTGCTTTGGCTTCTACACACACACACACACACACACACAGCAGTCACAGTCGACAGGACATTTTTATAGCAAAAATTGGATTCTTCCTCCTGCTCCTCTTCTTCGTTCCTCTCCAGATCTCTGGCAGACAGGCTGCAGAAGTGAATGTGACAAGTTTTGCCGACGTGTTTGAAGAGCAATAGTGTTGCTTACGCACTCCAACCGTCCGTGCAAGGCAAATATTTACAGCAGCCAGTCAACAAAGAGGAGGAGGAGTGCTCCGTGTCACTCCGCTTCCCATTTGGATTTGACTTCCTGTTCCTTTATTTTTTTGATCCTGACAATCAAAGAATTCACACCAAAGTCTGTTTGATTAAAAAAAAAAAAAACAGGACGAATGTGTTGTTATCGCAGAGAGAATTTTCATTTCAGGCTCGACAAGTTTGAGATGAGGTGTGGCCCACACTTTGGATGTGTACCATGTGTACATCTGTGGGCCAAGTGTTTGTTTTTTTGCGATGTAGGATGTTTGGCTGCCCACTCCATTTAGGTGGGATTAACATGTGCCCCACATTTATGTACTAGATGTGACCCACAAGTCTGTTTTAGAACTTTAGGCTAGAAAAGTTAGTCTGACCCAGAACAGGTAGCTTTGGTTGTGGCCCACAGTTTGGTGACTGTGATACCAGATGTCCGACTCCCCTTCATTGTTGCAGATGGAAAGTGTGGGACACGCAGTCGATCTTCTGACCCACAGGTGCCCTCTGACCCTCTGGTGGCCAAACCAGGTGTTATCAGGTGTTCCCGCCCCAGGTGTACCGTTCTCTGTGCTCGTGCTCCTGCCCCTCCCCCTGCTGAGTGCCTGGGTCGCTCAGTGAAAGTTTTCTTCTTCAGCCGTGATGTTGGAGCACATTGGTGTTGACACTGTAATCTCCGCCGCTGCTGCAGCGTCGTCTGTTAAAGAGCAGATTTGACGTGAAACGGCGTCTGTGTTTAATAGCACGCTGACAGCAGCATCATTCCTGCACACTCTAATCAAATGATGACAGCGCTGCTGAACGCTCCCCGTGACATTTCCTATTATAAAATGCATATACACAGTGTCAGACAATGTGAAGCTGCCATCACCGAGAGGCAAATGGGATTGTAAATGGCACAAGTGTGTGTGTGTGTGTGTGTGTTAGATGTAATTGCACTTGGATATTGATGATATACATTGGTGTTGGTGTCATGTGGAATTATTGCTGTTGTTTTAGAGACGGAAGATTGAAAAAACCTTTATTTTTGGAAACTTTTTTATTACTGTGTAACAGATGATGTAGATGTGGATGAGTTTTAGCAGCATTTCTGACCAGATCACTTTGTCTCCATTTTTCTTCTTCTTCTTCTTGGGCTCCATCCATTTTTGCTTTTAAAAAAATGTTGTTGAGAACAAACAGGCAAAAACCGAGACGTGAAGTCGCCAACGTCACCCAGTGTTGGATGGAGAGGTTAAACTCAGCTCGTCTTTGTGACAATATCACAGAAATATTCTGACACTTATTGGCATAGTACACCATCACGAAAAAATATTGTCCTCCTTCAGAAGTGGAGGAGGAGGAAGTGAAATATCATCTACAGAGTGAAGGGAGGAGGACGCTGGCTGAGGATGTCACAAAGACAAAGCTGCCTCAGTGAAAGAGGAGAAAAAATGTTTTTTCCTTTTTCAAAGCGCTATTTCAGGATGGATGGTCATAGGTGGAGGGAGGAGAGGGTGATGATGGAGGAGAAGTAGGATGAACAGGAGGAGGAGTCGGGGACATGTAACCTGAATAACCTGACACTGTGGCGTCGGTCCAGACCAGAGGCCGTCCTCCTCACTGCTGGACACTTGTGGTGATGTTCAACATCTCACGTCTCTGGGCCGTCTTCTCCTCTTCTCAGCAGTTGTGGGTGTGTTTGTCGGGGCGGTGGTGCAGCGGCGTGGCAGAGAGGCCGGATCAGGTTTGGTCATTGATTTGAATGAGTGTCGTCAACAGCTGATAGCCAGAAGAGATTTTCTCCTTTCATTTCCCAGGGAGTTTCTCTTTTGGTGCTGGCCAGGAGTCAAGTCCACAGCAGTTACAGAGACATGGCTGTTTATTTAAGTAAAATTGTCAACTTTGTCCACAGACACTCGGTGAACAAAACCAGTGTTGAGTGTCCAGGTTCATTTATTTTAAAATTATTCCTTTGTTACTTTTTCAACAATTTTGTAAAAGACACCAGAATGTGAAAATTGCAAAACTTAAAAACAGAAAAAAAAGAATCCGACAGAGTCCTGTAGGTTGGACTTTGATTGTTGCAGTCTGTTGTACTTTTGTCCTAATGATAACCTATTTACATTTTATCAGTGCTCTGATTTCCGTCACGTGTCAAGTACAAGCGCTCTGTTGCCGTCTTTACATCTTAACATATCGTGTGATTAACGAGTCAGCCACCTTCAGATCGCCCTTTGGGGATAAGAATCTCTGAAATGTTATTTTGTCGTTTCATCGGCTGCCCCTCTTTCTCTCTCTTACCCTCGCTCTACGTTCCTTTGATCGTCCAATCGCACGCCCTGATCTAATCCCCCGAAGGGTAAGATTCTAGTCTGTTGCTACGGATGCTGCGGGGTCGCAAGGTCAAGTACGGCTAATTTATTCACTCAGTCAGATTTCCTCTGGCTTGTGGACGGCAGATGGAGAGCTCTGATATGATATCACCCATCTGAATCACCCAAGGGAGACGGGGGAGGCAGGGCCGGGGAGGCCAGGGGGAGAAAGGTGGAGGGGTGGGAGGGGGGGAGAGGAGATTGACAGGGGAGATGCAAAGAGAAAGGAAGGACAGATAGTAAAATTGGGAAATTAAAAGTGTTTAGATGGAGTGATAGTGTGGATAGGGTTCGTCCCAGCGAGTCGGCTGTGGAGATGAACAGTGAGCCACAGAGCTGCTTATCAGATGAGTGTGTGGGCCCAGAGTGTGTGTGGTGTGTGTGTGTGTGTGTCCTTATCTTAAGACAAGTGGTTCTGGTCCAATAACATCCCGGGAGATGGGAGAAATAAGCGGCTTAGGCCAAGATGTGAGATGGAAGGAGGAGGGAAGAGGAGAGCTGGCACTAGGGAGATGAGGAGAGGAGATGAGGATGGAGCAGAGCAGTGGACGGAGGGGGTGGAGATGGGGACAGATTATGTGGGTAGAGGACAGGGAGGAGACATTTGGAAACACATGAGATGAAGAGGTTTGTTAAGATGAGTAGAGTGAATTAATTTGACAGAATTCTTCATTTACGTTAAGTGCAAAAATGTAACTAAGAAGAAAATTTACTGAGAATCTTTGTTTTTCTAGATGTTGGTGTTAAAGCTGTTGACACCTGGTTGGAAGGCTAGGATTTAAAGAATGGTTTCTCCAGGAGACTTGGACTTTGTCCTTTTAACATTCATTCAGACTCTGATTTCAAAGTTTTCTTTTTTTTTTGTTTGACCAGAAAAACCTTCTCTGAATTATTACATTCATGTCTAAAAATGTAACTTTGTGACAAAGTTTTTTAAACTGATTTTCATCCTTCTCTTATCTTCTGTGCTCCCAGCCTGAAGACCAGATGAAGATGAGGAACCAGCTTTGATGTTCACCGCCCCCAGACCTCCTAAAAATATACATCCGAAGAGAGGATCCCAAAAAGTTAACTGCGTGTGTTTGTCAGCGCTCATGACATCTGGACACGTCCGGTGGCCTGGCCTGGAACAGTCTGGACTGAAGAAGTGAATCTGAGTGGACACACATTAACGGCCTTTAGTTCTGCAGAAGAGAATGAACTGAACGGAGTCGCAGCTGAATCAGCGCTGACAGACTTCCCCTTCACTTTGCCAAGAAAACTCTTGTTTCCTCTGAATGGCTCTTTTCTGAGCCCCTTCCCCAAAAACAACTCCTTCGCTGAACTTTCACACCACATTCCTTCACTTTCTCAGACCCTTCCCCAAGGGTCTTGGACATTGTCTCGGAATTCACTGAGGAGAAAGAGTCTCCTCCCTTTACGAATCTTAAAATTTTTTCCTCCTCCTACTTCAGTCCAAACATGGACCTCCACAGGGCAGCCTTCAAAATGGAGAGCTCCTCCTACCTGCCCAATCCTCTGGCCTCCCCAGCCCTGATGGTCCTGGCCTCCACGGCCGAAGCCTCTCGTGATGCTTCCATCCCCTGCCAGCAGCCACGCCCGTTTGGCGTTCCGGTGTCCGTCGAGAAAGACGTCCACTTGCCATTCAACAACGGTTCCTACACTTTTGCTTCGATGTACCACCGCCAAGGTGCGGTCCCGCCAGGATTCCCCAACAGGGACTTCCCACCATCTCTGCTCCATCTCCATCATCAGTTTGCTCCACCAAACCTAGACTGCTCACCAATCAGCATGCTGAACCACAGCGGCGTCGGGGCTTTCAGACCTTTCGCCTCACCCCCAGAAGACCGCGACGGCGCTCCTGGTGGGTATCAGTCTGCCTTCACCCCGGCCAAGCGCCTCAAAGGCTGCCTGGACGCGGACGCCTCTCCTCACCTGCGGTACTCTGACGCGGAGGGCAAAGAGTACGACTTCGGAGGTTCTCAGATTCCTCCTGGAGGTTCTCCCAGCAGCGCCCTGAAGGCAGTGGAGGACAGTGGGAAAAAGATCTTCGCCGTGTCTGGTCTCCTGTCTGACCGAGAGACATCCTCCAGTCCAGAGGACCGCATCGAACGCTGTAAGTCCAGAACCATTTTGTTTTTTTATGAGCGTTTTACACACAACTCAGCAAAACAAGAAACAATTAGAGATGATTTCTCCTCCGTGTTTGAACAGATCAAATCATTCACTCCTGGTGTTCTATTCTTTGCACGTCACTAAAGAACATATAAGGTTTTTATTCTGAAAGTCCCTGTTGGTTCTGGTTGTCGTAGTACCGATCCAGGTCGCCCTCATTATTCTCTGGATTAGCAGTGAATACAGTTGCGTTGACATGTTAAAAAGACCACACGAAGGATCTTTTTGTCCTGTTGGACCATTAGTCCTCATCAAATATACTCTGATTTCCATTTGTCTGCAGCATTTGCTCAGTGCAGCCAAAACATCTTTGGAAACAATTTCACCAACAACTCCTGCAAATTAAACTTGTAAACCCGACATATGCACCAACCCCCCGAAAACAAGATCAAATCTAATCTGGCTCCCAAATTAAAAAAGCAAAGTGCAAGTTGCAGTAATTTGGCAGAAGGATGAACATTTCCACGCACAGGCACGACACACTCCACACGTCAGTAAACAATCCCATCTACGTTCTCTTGTCATCAACTCCCCTGGATCTCCAACATCCTTGTTCCACAAACCCACAAGCTCTGCTGCTCACATTAGCATTCACCAGTGGAAGGATGCCATTTGGCCTTCACACGCTGGGAATAAGATTAGTGTGTGTGTGTGTGTGTGTGTGTGTAAAAGTGAATGACAGTTCCGAGGCTGGCCGTGCTCTCTGCCATCAGCATTCATCATAGCTCCAGGCTGGCAGCCACTCTGCCAGAAGATTTACCCACATATCAAAACCTTGGCACTTTGTTTGTGTGGGTGGGAGTCGGGGGGGCAGGGGTGGGAGTCGGGGGGGTATTGTGCTCATGTGAAACACACACAAATACTCACACAAAGCAGATCTCCTACACATGAGAGTTACAGACACATTTATGATCAACAACTGACACCGTCACCTCCGTAAAGTTTGCCCCTCGTTTTTTCGTCCTCGCTCGTTTTTCGTCATCAGTCTGCATGC
>NC_024326.1:13557335-13562230 GCF_000523025.1 Cynoglossus semilaevis
GGGGGGTGGGGGAGGGTGGGAGGGCATCCTTGATGGAACACATGAGAGACAGAGGCGACGACCTGAGACTGATCCGATAAAAAAGACCACCGCAGTAGAAGCAGAGAGGGTGAGAAAGAGAGGGATGAAATTGGGGAAATGACACCCAGCCTCCCTCCCTCACTCCCCCCCTCCCTTCCTTCCCCCCTGTCCCTCTCGGTGGCTGGCTAAAGGGGAAGGAGCAGGGAGAGAGAGAGAGAGATGGAAAAATTACAAAAAAAAAACCCAAAAACTTTGAAGTCTTTCGAGTAGAAGTGACATCATCAGGTCTGTTTTCAAGTTTTAAATCAGGGTTAGTTAAGATAATATTGAAACAGAATTTAGTTGTTTTTTTTTTACGTATATATATAATTTTATAGAGCGTGAATGACGAGACTCTGTGTGTGTTTGTGTTTGTCTGGCTGGGGAGGAAGGTTCTGGAAAGATTGTCTGAGTAACTACTACAGGTGGTGTTTATATAACATAATCCTCATATCAGTTGTTCATTAACCTTATCTCACAACATGTCAAGATATCACCGCGTGTGCACGCGTGCGGGCGATGGCGTCGCTGTGACACCTTCATCTGCACTCGGACTGAAGTCAGACTCAGAGATGTGTGCAGGGCCGGTGCTGTCTGTCGGAACGGAACCTGAGTCCGTGTCTAATCAGGTTAAGTCTTGGCACCAGTGGCCTCCACCTCCACCTCCACCTCCAGCTCCACCTCCACCACAGGCTGCTAATGCAATTGGATGTGCAGAGGCACTGCTTACAGGAAGGAATTATGGGTTCTCCTTCAGTGGCTTTGACTGTCCAGTGGAGGCGTGAAGAACAAACAACACTGTGGTACAGTCCCACGAGGACAGGACACACACACACACACGCGTGCGCTGACTAACTGGTAGCCTTTGTGCTGCTCCTCATATACAGTAGCATCATCGTCCCAGTCAGAGGAGGTTCAGTCTGATGGTGACATCATCATTTATTTAATAATAAACTCTAACAGACAGCGATGTGAACGTGTCAGTGGTTTAAGGACAGGACGGCAATTAAAGACAACAGATAAGAGTTGTGGTTTTTTTTACTGTTCTTTTTATAGCAGCTGATTGATTAGAGTCCGTTCAGATTACGGTGATGTTGTAGATGTAAGTCCTGCTAAATGAACTTTGAACCATGTCAGTAACAAAGCAGTAACGTCGTCCTGACTCCATGAACGATACAGTTGATGAAACAGACAGAACTTCGACCGTCGACCAACGTGAAGTGATGGGTAAAAACCTAACTGTTTTTCCCGCTCGTGACCCCTTCCTTGACCAGTGTGATGTCTGTCTGTAGCACAGTGTTCTTTGGTTGTTAGTACAGTCAACAGATCTAAATGTACTGTCTGGAAGCTCAGGATGGGGAGGGGGTGGAGTACAGTGGTATGCTGAAAGCCCATGGTTTAAATTATTGACAAATCACTATGCAGACTGTTGCTACGGCGACCCCTGATGAGGTCACGACAGGTCATAAAAGGTCCAGATCAGTCCCAGCTTTTTTTTTTACTGCTTCTAACACAAAGTCTTGGGTCTGCCCAATAGAAACTGGTTGTCAGGCGACCTCTGTGACCTCTGTGATTGCCCATAATGCTCAGGTCAAATCCAGTGTATCATATTTACAGAGGTGGAGAGTACAGGTTGGCCGAGTCAGGCAGCATCTCCAGTTGAGTCGGTGGTCTTTGGGAATAACAGTCTGAACTTCAGAATCCCCCGCAGCCTCGCTGGCTCTGCACCAACTCTATTTATACCCTGTTTGTGTTTCCAGCAGTAACCTTCATTGGATGCATTTGTTTATGTATGTCCAGTCCAGAGTGTCCGCAGACTGGACGACAGGCTGGGCTGCAGCAGAGAGAAGGTGAAGACAAACAGAGGAGAAGAAAGGCCTCAGGCCTCAGGCTGTGTGTTTGAACAGCTGTGGATGATGCACTCGGTTAAACATGAAAACTTCTACACTTTGTCCAAAGAAGTCTCTCTCTCTGTGTGTGTGTGTGAGACGTCCAGCTCTGTAACTGTGGATATTATGAGTGTGTTACCTGTCTGTGATTCACTCTCTGAAGAATTCTCCTGCTTTTATTTGGCTGCAGCAGCAGCTGGGATCTGCATTTCAGCTCAACATCCCGTCACCTTCATCCTCCTCCTCCTCCTCCTCCTTCCATCATTCCTTCCCACCAAGTCCTTTTTTTTCTTAATGCTTTTATCCTTTTCTTTTATCTTGTCCTCCCCCTCCCTCCCTTTCTCCCCTCTAACATCCACGGTGCACTTCTTTCCTTCGCTCTGCGGTAAAAGAATTTTTCTTTCCTTTCTTTTCCTGCCAGAGATTCCTGTTCCTCCGTCAAATGTGCAGTTGTCTTTAAAATTACTCAGGTTTATTTTTGTAATGGAATTTTTTGTGTTGGAAAGGAAAAGAGAGCGAGAGAGGGAGAACGGAGGGGAAAGGAGAGGTGAGAGGAGGAAGGAAAGAAGGAAAAGGGGCTGAGCAGGAAAGAAGGAAGGGTGGAAGTAAGGATTAAGATGCAAGAAAGGAAGAGAGAAGAGGGAAGGAAGGAAGGGAAGAGAGAGTGAAGGAAGAAAGAAAGAAAGAAAGAAAGAAAGAAAGAAAGAACTGCTAGTTTGTTTTTCAGGCTCGGGTTCAGTGTAAATCTGTCAGCCTTGTAAATGTGGAGAGACGAAAACAAACCTACGACAGAATGTAAACACACTACAGCAGTTACACACACTCACACACACACACACACACACTCAGAGAGACTTCAAATCCTCTCTACAAACAAACCAAAGTGCAGCTTCGAGGGCGGATTGTTCTTTTTTTCTACTTCTCATTTGTCAACATTCCCATTAATTCCAATCACACATTCCCATAATTCCCTCTCTCTCTCCCCCTCTCTCTCTCGCCCTCTCTCTCACTCTGTGAATACAGTACAGTGTAATGACTCTGTGCTAATGTGACGTGCAGCCTCCTCTCAGGACATGCTGCGGCCTTTATGCGCAGGTTTAGCGGCTGACGGTTTCCGAGGTTTAGCTAACGGTCGACGTGCCTGACGCCGCCGAGCAGGGATTTGGAGAGGAATTAGCGGAGAGTAGAACGTTTCTGCCTGGAGGGGGCTCCACTGTGTTCAGAGCAGAGGAACCTCTGATGTTCTCCAGGTTCTAAAGAGGCTCCTGCTTTGATTTAACTTTGAAAAAAAATGAACTGACAGACAAAATATTTCAGAAGAGCTAAACACGCTAAATCAGTGAAGTTCACCAGAAGGAACAGGTTAAGGTTGTTAAAAACTACAGAGAACATAAAGACAAGAACCACAAGTAAAATAAAAATAGAAAAAATAGTTTAAAAAATGAAATTTAAAGCCAATGTAAAACTTTTTTTGGACCAATCCGATGACAGCGTTCTTTTTTTTTTTACTCTAAATACAGGGTTAAAAAACCCTCTCCAAGGAGACAGAAACGTTCATCCTTCTCCTCGTCCTCTCTCCCCCCTCTCCCCCCCCTCCCTCCTCCATCTCTGCCTGTCACGCTCCAGTGGCTGGGTTAAGTTAAGTAAGAGTGTTCTAATAATTAGGACTGGGACTGCTCCGCCGGTGTGTGTGTGTGAGAGTGTGAGAGTGTGTCTTCCTGTCAGTGCTTAGCCAGATGTTAAAAGGCTTGTCCCTCTCATGTTGCCTCCCTGTCAGTGTGAGACACACACACACACACACACACACTCACACACACTCACAGACATTAGAGAGAGTGCTACTTGTGGTGTCTTTGTTCCCCCCCCCAGTGTGTGCCCTTCTGCCCCCGCGGTGACTCCCCGTCAACACCAGCGTCCACTGATCTGACCAATCAATACTGGACACATAATTATATTGGAGATTGATCGTTGACGTCATCAGTTTATTAGAGGACAGTTTTCAGTTTGGTCTCTCACTGGGTGGTGACTGTCAGCAGTGTGTGTGTGTAGACGTGTGTGTGTGTGTGAATCTTGTGGCCATTGTTGCACTGCTGCACAGAACAAGGATTAGTTGCTTCCTGTCGACTTCTTTGTCGAGCCAGGCCACTCCATTTGGACACAGATCTGTGTGTGTGTGTGTGTGTGTGTGTGTATACAGCAAATGAAGAGAAGAAGGAATGAGATCTTTGACGTTCTATAAAATATTCATGACTTTTTTAACCTAATTTGTTTATTTTTAATATTTTTAATTAACTTAAATTCCAGTCACTTTTTTAACCTAATTTGTTTATTTTTATTGTGACTTTTAACTTAAATTCCAGTCGTGTTTTTAAATCTCTTTACTTTCACTTTAATGTGAGAACCCTCCCCCCCGACCTCCCACCCCCTCACCCTCTTTCCAAACACCCATACACACACACACACACACAGACGCAGCCTGGTCTGAAACATTCTGAGTTCCGGAATTCCACTTTGTTCCCCTGGTGATGTCAGCGGCGGCGGCCAATAAAAATCCGGCCTTAAAACTCCACTGAGTCTTGTACAAGTGCAGCCCACCTGGCCACACAGGAAGCCCCTCCCTCTACAGGAACAGGAACAAGCCCCCCCCTCTACATCATCTGGTTGGACCAGTGTTGAAGATTTCAGGATGATCTTGAAGAACGACACATAAGAAATACAGACCTGAACTCTGACAGAGTCCAGTCCTCAGGGTTCCAGTCTCTTCTCTCCTCCCCTTTTCTCTCCCCTCCCCCCCCCCCCCCCCCCCCCCCCCTCCTCTCTTTAGTAATCTAATCTGCAGCCAGTTTGTGGAGTCAGTCTGCTGTGACAGACCCCCCAGCTCCTCCACCACCTCCTGCTTTTCTCACTTTCACACATGCATACACAAAACAGCAGGCACTTTTCCAA
>NC_024326.1:13582098-13585306 GCF_000523025.1 Cynoglossus semilaevis
ACCCTCCTACCCACCCAACCTTCTCCATCTCCGTCTTGGTCACACCTTCTTTAATATTGAATTATTCATCAAATCTGATTGGTTCCTGGTGATGGTGGCTGTGATGAAAGTGTAGCGTGTGTAGAGGGTGTCACTGAGATCACCCATGATGCACTGGGGCTTGACAAAGCCGGATGACCCTGATTTTCATTGAGTGGTTGCACCTGTAGGTCTGTGAGTGAGTGAAGAAGAAGAGGAGGAAGAAGAAGAAAGTCTGTCCACCTCCACTGAAGATGAACTTGTGGTTTAGAAACGTTTCTTTTTGCTCATTGGTCAAAGCTGAGCATCTGCTGCAAAAGACACCAAGAAAGGTGAAGAAAATCAATAGCTGGAGGTTTTTATATGCATGCAGTAGTGTGTGTGTGTGTGTGTGTGTGTGTGTGCACTCATATGATTTGCATGCACCAGAATCCATACCATTCAATATTAGGGAGTGCCCTGAGGAAGCTGCAGGAACCTGAAGGTCCTCCAGAGATTCTTCTGGTTTCCATAGTGTCCTTTTTTTTTTAAATTGTAAAATTTAGAAAAAAGTTTATGGCCAAATGAAGTCCGGAGCCAGATGTTGGACATACGTACTTTCCAGTGATCATAGTTTTATTGAAAAACTTCAACATCTGTTCATCAAGTCGCTCTACCGCCGTCTCTGGAGTAGGTGTTTGTTTTGAAAGTGTTTTAACTCTCGTGTCCCTCCGGCAGCGTGTTCAGGTTTATCCACAAAATTCCTCTTTTGCATTAAGTGTGAAATCTGCGTTGTGCCGTGGGAGGCGAGGCTAAAGGCATAAACAGTGGATGATCACGGATTTGTCCGCACTTCAGGAAACGACGTGGATAAAGGAAGATAAGTGTGGCCGCGTTCTGTCTGCGCGCTCGCTGTTTCCAACGACTTTCAAGCCACTTCAGGCTGACCCTGAGCTGCCTCTGCATATCTGAACGCCATTAGGAGGACACGCACGTCGGCCGCTGTGTGTGTGTGTGAGAGTGTGTGTGTGTTTGTGTCTCAGGGAAAGAAAAGAAAAGAATGACAAATTTCATGGATGTCTGATTTGAAGTTACCTTTTCTCTCTCTCTCTCTTTCTTTACTTTATCCCTCCCTCCTTCCCTCGCTCCTCCTCCTCCCCCACACGGCTTCTCCCCCCGGCCCCCGTCACCGTGTGTGTGTGTGGAAACCCAGCCCACTGTTCAGCAGATGAATAATTTAGCGGTGTGTGTATCATCTGTTTACCGTGCTAATCCATCTGTCAGCAGGCACCTATCGATTCGCGCCTGCCTGGTAATTGTGCATCTGCACCACACACACACTGGAGCACACACACACTCACACACACAGACACACAGACACAGATTTTCCTATGATTTTTAGCTCATATTCAGATCCTGTCGTTGTCAGGCCGGCCGCCTCGACACTTCATTTTCTCCGATTCACAGGTCAAGGTCGTCAAAAAAAAAAAGAAAAAAAAAAGAAACTCCAGCAGACTCCCAGGGATTATTTTTGGAGACATATAAGAACATGTTCCACTATTGTTCAACTAATTATAGCCGTGTTTCATGTTTTTATGTGCAGACAAAAGCAGGAAACGCACCCCGTGATATAAAATGCACCTGTAATTGTTCACCGCCGCCGTGACTGGGCCGTAGGAGACGTTTCAGTCAGAAACACAGACCTGACAAAACCACGTCACACAAACAATGGTTCCTTAAGTAACAACGTTTGAATGTTGATCAACGAGCGAACAGATAAATCTGAGAAATCTGTTTCTTTAAGCAGCAAATTGTCCAACCAATAAATGGATTTGCAGGGCATTTCATTTATATTTTTTGAGAATTAATTTCCTCAGAAAACCATTTGTTTCCCCTGAAGTCTCAGCAGCTGTTGTTGAGAAGAGGAACCAGGAACTGAACCGATTAAAAAAAAATAACATCAAGACTGTGGCAAAGATTTAGGAAGTGAGTAGAACAGAAGTCTGTCAAACATCTAATTTCAAATATTTTACCTCCAAACTTCTGCTTTCCACCCATCACTCATTTGATATCTGAGGTTTTTAATGGACGCAGTTTTTCATCGTGGTCACGTTCACCTCACGCCCTGTAAGAACGTCTGTCTGAACGTGATATTTAATATATTTATATTTATATTTACTTTTATTTTCCGTTATCTAGACTACTCTAAAGACACAGGTTTTTATATTCAGGATGAAAGAGAACTACAGTTCCAGCGGTGACCACCGGGGCCTGTAATTATCAAATGACTGCTTTTAAAAGCTCATTGATTGATGTCATTAGCTTCATGAGTGATTACTAATTGCTGCTCCGCTATGTTAGCCACACAGGAAATAGGCGCTCGCACACACACACACACACACACACTGACTCATAATACCACTCACACACACAGAAAGGAAATAAAAATATTCATATTTTAGTTTTTCTGAATATTTTTTTATCTTTATGCGTGAAGTGATTTTTAATTTTTAAGATCCATGTGTGACGGCCTTGGATGGTCTTTGTGATCAGAGGGGTTGCTGGTTCCACTCCCTCCAGCCTATCAGCTTCAACTTCACTTTTCTAACTCTTCTGGTTCCACTCCCTCCAGCCTATCAGCCTCAACTTCACTTTTCTAACTTTATTTTTTTATAGTATTTTCTGTCTTCTTTTTCACCTTTGGTATTTTTTGTCCTTCTGTCTTTTATCCATTTTTTTTATTCTTTCTCTGTTAACAGTTTTTCCATAATGACTGTGTGTGTGTGTGTGTGTCCCCCTCATATACCAGGCAGGTCGAGTGTGTTGTCCAGACCTGACTCCCCCTCACAGACACTCGTTGACGGGGGACACAGCAGGGTTCATTTGGATGTTCCATGTCTAATATCACATCCTGGTGGAAAAATGCTGGGAATTCTGGTCTGGAAAAGCATCACATCTTTGTGTGTGTGTGCGTCAGTGTGTGTGTCAGTGTGTGTGTCAGTGGGTGTTAGGAGCAGGCAGGGGTTTAGCAGAGCAAAAGAGAGCAAATCTGTCAGCTCTCCCTGGGCAGACAACCCTTCTGACCCTCATTCAAAGACATATTGATTCTCCTCTACACCCAACAGGGGAGGGGTGTGTGTGTGTGTGTGTGTTAACACAGCCTGATCTTTTCTCCTTGCCTCCTCCATGAACAGTCTCTTTTTTCGGCTGT
>NC_024326.1:13585317-13585603 GCF_000523025.1 Cynoglossus semilaevis
CTGTTGAGCAAAATAAAATATATTTGATTGTTTAATCAATGAAAGTGTTTTTAATGTTTCATTGACGGAGAACTCTGATCTGATCTGGTGTGTTTGGTTTCAATCTGCTCTGATCGATTTGGTTGGTTCTGGCCTGGTTTGGTCTGGTTGATCTAGTCTGGTCTGGTTGATCTGGTTTGGTTGATCTAGTCTGGTTTGGTTGATCTGGTTTGGTTGATCTGGTCTGGTTTGGTTGATCTGGTCTGGTTGATCTGGTCTGGTTGATCTAGTCTGGTTTGGTTGATCT
>NC_024326.1:13585715-13586241 GCF_000523025.1 Cynoglossus semilaevis
GACCAGGAGCCAGAGCCCAGAGGTGTGGAGATGAGAGTGGACCTGGTTCTCAGACCACACTGAGTCAGAGTCCTTACATCACAGCAGTGTTTAAACCTTCAACAGTCCATTCATATCATCATCAAACCGTGTCTCACTGATGCACTGGCAAAATCCAATTTTTTTTTATATTATTCTGGTCAAAGACCCATTAAACCTTCAACCAAACTGCCACAGATTTTACCAAGAAAGGCTCACATAAAAAAAAAATTAATTGTAAGGTCAAGTTAATGATACTAATGATTAAAATATATATCTTGAAAAAATTCTAATAATCTACCAATACCACTCATCTCATGCAAAGAGTGTGTCAGGTGACGTGTGTGTGTGTTCACCTGTCAGCAGCAGCAGCAGCAGCAGCATCAGTTCAGATGAAGGTCTCTGCTGACGTCCTCCCTCTGAGGACGACCAGTCAGGACAGTCATGGTGAGAGGTCAGGACTCCGACACGGTGGGGTTGTTGTCTACAACGTTAAAGGGCTGCAGCA
>NC_024326.1:13587088-13589300 GCF_000523025.1 Cynoglossus semilaevis
CTCTCTCTCTCTCTCCCTCTCTCTCTCCCTCACCCACACACACACACAGGCAGACAGTGCGGGCCACAGATGGCACGGTGGTGTCAGGGTGAGAGGGTTTGTTTGGATCAAAGAGCTCCACTGTGTGGCCCCTCCACCCTTCACTTGCTTTCTTCTTCTTCTCCTCTGTCTTTTTCTGTTTGTCATTTTATTCCTCCCCTTCCTCTGCTTTCAGTCTCACTTCCTTTCTCCCCCCGTGCCTCCTTCAGCCCCCCGCCCCCACCCTTTCCCCTGCCCCCCATCTCTCTTCATTCCCCCCCTAATCTGTCCATCAGAAGTGTTAATAAATAATTCATTCCTGTCTGTGCCCGTCGTCTTGTCACCTCTCCTCGCAGCGCTGAGCTCCTCTCCTCTCCTCTCCTCCTCTATGTCCTCTCATCTCCTCCTACCTCCGCTCAAACACCACCTCCTCTTCCTCCTGTTCACGAAAAGAACGCGTCCAGAAATATGTGGGTCAGAAAAAAAAAATACACTTATTTCCTCTAATTTGACGATTTAGTCTTAAAAATGAGAGAAACAACAGAACTGTATCATGGTGTGTTCTCTAACGTAGTCTCCAGTTTCTTCACTGCCTGTAGAAAATATAGAAGGTCAAAAAAAAAAAAGAAGTTTAGAAACCAAAAAAAAAAAAAGACAAAGACAAAGAAAGATGTTTGTGTCGTTAATCCAACTCTGTCTCCCCAAACAATTATACACTGGTTTATGTCTGCTTATCATCTGGAGCACCTAACACACACACACACACACACACCTAATGCACCATAGTGCATTTTTCTAAGATAAAGTTTGCTGTGGAAAGCTATTAATCATAGGAAAATCCAGAGGAATACAAAGTTAGGGAGTGGAGTGATCAGAGATAAATTGCTTTGTTTCCCCATAGGTGGTTAGGATACTGTCCTCGGTGTGTGACACAGAGAAAGTGTGTGTTGAAGCACTTGGCCTGAACCCTGGGGATATTAGAATGCAGTAATGTGTGTGTGTGTGTGTGTGTGTGTGCGTCACATGTCCCGGCTCTCTGTAAAGACGGGCCTGTCTCAGCCACTCTCATCCCCTGTTACCACCACGATTAATACATTTTAAAAAATGTCCCCTCCACTTTCCCCCGCTGCCTCTGACTCTGTGTCAAACACTCACACACTGCTCACTATTCAGCGGAGGTTCCTGCTACATCAGCACACACACAGCGCTGCCTTTAGAAGCTGATCAATCTGTGCTGCTGCTGCGTACACTGATGAATTACAGGAGACGGAGAGGGAGAGAGAGAGAGAGAGAGAGAGAGAGAGAGAGAGAGAGGGGAGGCAGCGGAATAAAGAAGGGAGAGTGAGGAGGAGGAGAAGGGAAAGGAGTGGGAGGAGGAAGAGGAGAAACGCTGGGGTGGAGGAATGGAGGACGACAACGGATGAAGAAGATGAGGATGATGATGGAAGTGACATGGAAACGTCACCGTGGTTTGTTTTAGTTTCATTGAAGTTGTTAAAAGTTGTCAAGGGAGGAAGATGAAGAAAAGGAGGAAGAGGAGGAGGAACATATGGAGCATTGAACAAATGTCATGACGACGGAGTCTAAAGTAGAGAAATCATACGGATCTGTCAGTGAGGAAGATGAAATCCATCAGAGACACACTTCACCTGGTGACAGAACGAGTGGCGGGGGGGGGGCAAGGAGACGTGTGGGGTTTGGAAAGACGTCTTTGTTTGTCCTGCATGGAGAGCTCGTTCTGATGACAGGTCCATGTCGTCCAATTACAAATGTAGAGATTAGAAAAATCCTAATCCTAATCTGTGGAGTTCACCTGATCAGACAGAGAAACTTCACACAAATGTGTTTCAATGTCACAAGGATTTGAACCAAGAACCTTCTTGCCATGAGGCAGAAGCGCCCGGTGTGCACTTCCAAAACTATTTATAAAATTCCTTTTGGATTGCCCTCCCCCCCCCGGGGGGTGAGTTGCCCTCGTGTTACTCGTTGACCAGGGACAGAGATGGTCATCTGCTGGGCCTCCCCCGCATCTCTGACACTAGCTGAAATATACCTCTCTCTCCCTCTCTCCCCCCTCCTCCCCTCATTGTTGGCAGTGATAAATCCATAGCTATCTATGACAGCTTTGTTGCTGCTGGGGGTGCGGGGGGTGGAGGGTGAGGGGGGGGGTCCTCCTGCCTTGTTTGGCTGTGAT
>NC_024326.1:13589702-13592737 GCF_000523025.1 Cynoglossus semilaevis
GAGATATGGTTTGGCAAATAAAAGAGGAGCGCGGTGCTGCTGCAAACTGTTCGCCTTATGATGCCTCATTAGGGCTTAGGGCTGCAGATAGAGCCTGTTAGAGAGATGTATGGTCTGGGGGGGGGCAGAGGGGGAGGCAGAGAGAGAGAGAGGAGAGGAAACGCTGTGACAAACAAAATAAATTCACTGAATCACTGAACCTTATTCATCGAAATTAATTCAACAATAAAATGTTGAAACAGAAAAATGTAATTGTAAGGTTAAAAAATGTTGATGGTGGTTGATGTTTTCCAGTTCTTCACTGAACTGTTTTTGTCAGAACTCCTCACCTGGTACCTTGCCTCAGAGAGGTCATCCATGGTAAAACCTCTGGTGTTGACCCCTGCTGGTGGGACAAGCATTTAACCTGTGGACTGGACCACATGTCTCACCCGTCTGTGTCCTCCTCTGACGCTGCCCACACGTCCATCACTGTGGGCTGCAGTGTGTCGTCCCGCGGCTGGTTGTGGTCTAAATGTGAGCTAATTTGACAAAGCAGCAGACAAGCAGAAAGACAAAAAGGAGCAATAGAGCTAATTGCCCCGACACAGAGGAGGGCGAGATGGAGCGGAGCAGATAAGGAATCAGACTCTGTCCAGATGACGCTGAGGGAGAAAGAGAAGGAGACGAAGAGAGAGCGCTGAAATAAAAGTCCCTCAGTCTGGGTCGGAAAGATAACTGACGATTTATCACTGGGCTGCGCTGACGCTCCAATTAGGTTAACAAGTCAGAGAGAGGAAGAGGATGTGGGAGGAAGGCTCTGAAGGCCGACCGTTAATCCAGCCTCCATTGTCAGCACCTGCAGGAAGAAGAAAGCGTGAAGACGGCCGTAAATCTGCGACGCAACCTCTGGACGTCGTGTTCACAATGTGCACAGATGCAGCCGCGCGTGTGTGTGTGTGATAGTGTGTGACACAACAGTGAGGGATGGGTTTCATCAGAGGGAGGACACAAATCAACAGCCTTTAACTCTGACACACACACACACACGGTGACAGTGAAGGCAGCATTATCAGGCCGTTTTCTTTCACTTATCCAACGTAGTAAATCAGAACCTGTTGTTTGTGTTATCACAGGCCAGTGCTTATCTACAAGCCACAGGTGTGTGTGTGTGTGTGTGTGTGTGTGTTCTTTATCCTACAACCACATACGACACTTTTGTGGTCTCTGCTAAATGGCTCATTGTACACAGTCGTAAATTCAGCTACGTGGCTAATATTACAGCAAATGAGTCCGTTAGAGCTACTACTGCAGTACCCTCAGAGACTACTACAGTACTCTCCCCCCGGAGGAGACCACACCTCCCTAATCATAACATAAAGAACACCTGTGAACGTCAACACGGGGGGAGTTTTTGACCCACAGGCAGAAAAACCACCCGTCAGTAACCTCACGGCGCCTCCTCCTGGCCTAAACATGCATCTCCTCCACCCTAACCACCGTCATTTCCCTAACTGCCTCTCCTGTGGCTGCTGAGGACAGCACTCCACGCTGATCCACGCCGATCGTACGGTCGTCAAGTGTCAGGCAGGAAGAAGGGCGCCCTGCAGAGGCTGTGTTGTTCCTCACACCCTGCCAAACATAGGGCACGGGGGCCGGTGAGTTGGCAGCGGCGTCTGAAGTGTGGAGATGAAGACGTTCTCCTCAGTGGACACTTGACTCAGTTGAAAAGTGACTACAGTGAACAGTAATGGTGGTTTAACTCAGTGTGAAATGTTCTCCCCCCTCATCCCCCCCTCACCTCCCCCCTCACCTCCTCCCTCACTCATTGCTCTTCCTAATGGGACCTATTGACTGTTTGTGCAATCAGAGTACATCAGTACGTATGTACAGTAGATTAGGGAGTTGAACAGCAGCCCCCTCTCTCTCTCCTGCCTCACCCTCTCCTTATTTACCCCCCCTCCATGTTTTTCCTCCTCCTCTCCTCTCATCTCCTTCTCGCCGCCCGTTGTAATTTGCAGTTAAATTGAATGATGCCGGTTCACGGCGGCTGTCAGCGATTTACCCGTGTTGACAAAGCAGCTCAGGATATACGCCCATCACAACAATACAAAGAAATGATTAAGGTATAATGCAGTCATTTATGCTGCCGCTGTTTCTCTTTGCTCTCCAACATCCTCCGTGTGCAACAGCAGGTAAACAGTCGTGTAGCTTGTACCGCTGATGTGATTCAGTAGCGCCGCACCGTTTCCGAATTGGTAATTTGCAGAAATGAAAACTTAATCAAGCATGCTGCAGAAGTGGCCCTGAATAATTTAACAGTAGGGGGGAGGAGGGGGGAGGCAGGAGGGGAGGAGGTATGGAAGGAGGGAGGAGAGACTTTAAATCGTCCTATCAATCATTTTTCTCATTAAATAAAAAGTTTAATTTAATTTTTCTTTTGTTTTGATTTTCTCATTTTAATCTCTTTATGAGTGTTCTGTCATTATTTTCTTCCTTTATGGAAATTATCCCTTTCCTTCCTTCCTTCCTTCCTTCCTTCCTTCCTTCCTTCCTTCCTTCCTTCATTTGTTCTTTCATTAATTCCTTCCCTCTTTCCTTCCAACCTCTTTTCATTTCCTACTTCCTTCCTTCCTTCTTTCCTCCCCTGACTCTTCTCTCTGTTTCTCCTTTCCTCTCTTCCTCACTTCCTTGCTCCCTTCTTTCATCTTTCTTTCTCTCCTTCTCTCTCTCTCTCTCTCTCTCTTCCTCCAGTATCTGCCACTGCATCAGCAGAAACAAATCTTCATTTGAAGGAGTTTATCCTCGTCAAATGTTCTGAGTGCAGCTCGTTAATTTCTCAGACTTTAATATCTCCCCTCTCTCCTCTCTATCTTTAATGAATTCCTCATCCACAGAAACAAAGAAAGAGTTTCATTAATGTTAAAGCCATTCGTCTTACAACAGGAAGGAAGTCCCCCCCCCCACCCCCACAATGATTAGAGAGGGACAGAGTAAACATTTTTCTTCTTTCTGCCGACTCTGGGAAACATGGCTGACATGTGCCGATACATGAC
>NC_024326.1:13593314-13598417 GCF_000523025.1 Cynoglossus semilaevis
GGCTGACATGTGCCGATACATGACCCACCCCCCCGACCCCGCCACCCCCCCATGATTCAATGTTAATGATCCATAGATGTGGATGTGTGTGTTTGTGTAATGACTCATCGGCGCCACAGGAAGTCACTCATATCACAGTTTAACGTTGACCCTGCAGTGACCTCATTTAAAAAGTTAAATATAAAGTTAGATCAAGTTTTATTTTTACAAAAAAAAAAAACTGTAATTTACTTGAAGATTCTCTGTGAATTTGACTTTAAATCCCAGCTGTCTTTTTTCTCAGTCTTATCAGTTATTTTTACTGTTGATTGTTCAGATTCTTTCACATAAATTCAGTTTGTTCTGGGTCACATTTGAATTCTCTGTTCCTCAGTGACTGATCCAAGGTTGACCATCTTCTCTCTCTCTTTGGTCAAACTTTAAACCCAGACACTGGTTTGTGGAAGCTCGGCGTTCCTCCACCACTAATGGAAATTAAAGTCTGAGGGTGTGTGTGTGTGTGTGTGTGTGTGAGTAATAGATGTGCGATGCCTTTGTCACCCAGCCTCACAGGGCTCAGATTTTATTAAGTACTCTTTAAAGAAAGAGAGAAACAAAACAGTGTGTAAGTCTCTCTCTCTCTCTCTCTCTCTCCCCCTCACACACACACTCACACACACTCACACAGACCCACGCAGTGACTCAGAGCCGACTCTGAATTTTATTAAGTACCCTTTAGAAAGAGTGAAAGTGAGACAAGAGGGGAGAAGTCAGCGGCAGCATGGTAATCAGACAGACTGGGGGGGGGGGGGGGGGGGGGGGGGGGGGGAGGCTGGTTCAGAAGACACTTGTCTTTTTGAAAGACAAACTCAGAGGAAACTGTTAAGGAAATTTAACAGGAAAGAGTCTCGTCTCTGTGAAGGCCATAATGTTAGAATCTAAACTTTCTGACATTTTCAGACCCGAGAGTTTGACTTTAGATCCACTTCAATTCAACATAAAAAATACAAAACATTTTCTTCACAACTCAGACTTCAATTAAATAATGTTTTCTATGAAGTACAGAGATAAAAAAATAGAATTTAAAACCCAATATTTGAAAGTTTTCTTTCTTTTGTCAATATTCTGACAAAGTTTAATTTTGACACTAATTGAAATGTATTTAATTTATTAAATTTAAATAAATAATAATGAATTGAAATGTATTAATAATTCATTCACAAATTTGAATTATTCAAAAACAGTCTTTTTTCTCTAAATCTATAAAATCATAAAATTTTTATTTTTTGTTTACTACAAATTAAATTCACAAAAATCAAATGTATTAATTGATAACAGTATAATATCAGTGATGTTTTTAAAGGTCAAACCAACATGGCCGATGGTCTTTGTGGCTCTAATTATTCCTCTGCTTTATAAATGTTTCTTCTATGTTAGTTTAAAATAAATTAAATATATTTGAGGTGATTTTACTGTAAAATCATAAACTTTGGTAAACAGATGTGTTTGAAAGTTTTCAGTGAGGGAGAAAGAAGGAGGAGGAGGAGGAGGAGGAGGTGCTGGGAGATACCCTGCATGACTGCGCATTCCCTCAACCGGCCCTGCCACACACACACACACACTCTCTCTCACACACACACACACACACTCTGTCTCTCACAGAGCGATGGTCGGAGTGCGGGTGGCTGTCTTGTTGGCAGGGGTTTCTGATTTCACGGCCTACTGGGTGGTGGCATTCAGCCTCCATTAGACACCTCTCTTTCAGTCTTTAACTCCACCACCCTCCCACTCACCCACAGACACTGACCCGTCCCCCCCACCCGCCACCCTCCCACTCACCACCAGACACGGCCCCGTCCCCCCCGCCCCCCCCCCCTCCCCGTCCAGTCCACTCATCAGCGGCAGTTTCCTCCTCTTTATATAGTATTGGTAACAGATCATAAATCAGAGTGAATGGAACTGGAGGAAGAATGAGGAGACGGAGACAAATCCCTCTGAAGGAACTGGTACTTTTTCTCTAATAGCTGCTGCAGTGACAACAGTTACAGAAACAGTGATCTCACGAGGTCCAGTTGTTAGTCTCAGTTCTTAGGTCCAGTATTACATCTCAACAGGGGGCAGGGTTTGTTAGAAATATTTTTAAAACCGCTCGGGATTGTCGTTCCAAGACGTGGACGTGACACTGAGGCTAGAGATGTGCACTGTCCCTTTAAAACTAGAACGTTGTCTTTCTCAGATGAGTCACTAGGGGTTTAAAGAGTAACCACAACAAGGACACACACACACACACACACAGAGTTTATTATAAGTGAAAGAAAAATTACCATTTTGAGAGAGTGAGTCCTCGACAGTACGAGTAGATGATGCATTTGGACAAATGATAATTGATAGAGAGGGTGAGAGACTGTCTGCATGAGTGAGAGACAGAGAGAGAGGGTGAGAGAGTGGGGGGTCCTGTCAGTTTGTGTGTGAGTAACAGTGGCTGCACCCAGGGGCTGCAGAGGTCAGGAAAGCAGAGTTTCTCATAGACACTGCTGCTGCTCTGCTGCTGCGTTCTCAGGCGTTCAGCTCTTTGTTCTGTGAGAGAATTTAGTGCTCAGCAGAACAGTTCCTGTCACCCTGGGATTATTTGACTTCATGAAACTGCTGCTCGCTCTCTCTCTCTCTCTCTTTCTATCTCTCTCTAGCAGCATCAAACATCAATTTTAGCTAACAAAACTTGAGCTGCTTGTGTGAACAAAAAAAAAACCAAACTCACAGCAATTTCAACTGTTTTAAGGCTGAATTTTTGTACTTGTACTTGGGTATATGTAGGGAGTACAGATATTGACCCCCGCCCCCCTGTTTTACAGTAATGTGTCCTTCAGCTCATCTTTTTAATTTAACTCTGGGCTGAAAGAAAAAGAAACAGTTGAAAAAATCACTCTGGCTGATTTGATCATTAAAACGCTGCTGATCTGAAAGCTGTTAACCTCCGCTGATACTTCTGGAAAAATCCATCCATAAAGCAAAGCTACTTTTTTTTTCTCTCATAGACACAAATCAAATATGATCCCACATTAATTGGGTTGGAGCTCGCCAACAGAAATATACGGCCTCGCTCCGAATACTTGAAAAGCGCAGTACTTTTCCAGCCTGGGCCAGGTTGATTAAAATATGTGGTATCTGACATTAGTTTGGTTTTTATGGGCGCTGCGGTAATTGATTGTCAGTAAATGGCTTGTCAGAGTGCACTGTGAGTGATGTCATAGTGTGGACTCCACGGTTTGAGTCACCCTCAGGCCTGTTAGAGAAAAGCCCGCTCCAGGCCCCGGTATTAGATCATCTTCAGGGAAGTTTGGAGAACGATGTGAAAACAAATCATTTATTTTGTTTCTGCAAAATTTGGAACTTTTGTGATTGAAATAATTTCCACAACAGAGTTTGGACACAAAGTCCAAAACGGAGAAATGTTTTCTTCCTCGTTTTGCTAAATTAAGATCATTCCTAAAATGGACCTCGACTCCACTTTAGTTCATGATCAGGTCTTCAAAAAAAAAAAAGATCAAGATCAAGCAAATCTAATGAAAAGAAATGACTAGATTTTATTTTTTAAATATTAAATTAACAAATACAACCTTAAAAATATAGAGAAAACTATAATAATGATTAAAGAAAAAAATTTAGAAAAAAATTTGAAACAATTAATTAAAACTAAAATGGATGAAACAGGAGTTTATCTGCTTTTTTATCAATAAAAATTAGTCTGACAATAGTTAGTCAACTGAAGCTAAAAGGTAAGTCAAAAAACTTCAAAAGTTAAAAGTTAAAAAAATCGTAAACGTATTAAATGATTAAATCAAAGGTCAGGTGATCAGACTCCAGCCTCCTTAAGAATATTTAATGAAATCAACGACTTTTTGAACTATTTTTTCACTTGTTAATTTGTTCACCTCCGCCGTCAGTTTCTTAAAATATGCACACGCTCCTTCGCTGACTCATTTGTGGCCTTTAATTAAAACCTCATTGGCTTCAAAGCCACTTGAACACGTTCCTTGGTCCCGTGCGGAGGTTGGGACTAAAACCTGGGTCTAATTAACGTGCAGTTAAAAAATACTCCAGGTGCAAATTAGCGTTAACATCCGAACACGGGTAACAGGAGGGGGAGACGCCGCCTCCTCCTGCAGGCTGTGTGTGTGTGTGTTAAATGACAAGACAAGATCATTCTACTAATGCATATTTATCTCATGCTAATTGCCGTGCACGGCCAAAGAAAAGCGCGCACTTAATTAATTGACATGGAGGGTGGGGGCAGGGGGTGCAAATGAGTCGGAGGCACTCAATCTGGAGAGACAACAACAGTGTGGGAGGAGGAGAGGATGATGGGAAAAAAATATTCAAGATGGTTTTATTTTTTAATTATAGAATCAAATGAGAGGAATCTGTAATAAGTTGACAAAATATGGTTTTAAAATTAAGAATAAAAGATCATTTGGAGGTTGAGAGGTTGTGGGAGGCAATCTGAAACTGCTCTGAGAGTCTGAGTCGTAGAACTTTCGCTCAGAATTTTCTATCTATATATATGGTATCGTGATACGTTTCGTTTTGCCAGATTCTAGCTGATGCTAATATATATTTATATATTTTAATCTGATTATTTTCCCACACACATGAACATGTTGAACTTCTCCAGCTCTGAAGTTTCTGTCCGGTGTCAGTGACGTGTCAGAACTTCACTTCATCTTCAACCACTTTATTTTCTGATCATATTTTCAGCGCAGAGCGTCACAACGTTTCACGTTCCCTCCTCACGTTCGTTGACATCCGGACTAATTTGCCATTAAAAGCATTGGCCGTGTCGACTCCAAACAAGTGGGACATGGTGAATTTCCCAGACGGTCCCTGGACGTCTGTCCCCGCGTCTCCCTCTCTGTGTGTCCACCACGCCGACGATCTGAGCCGTTTTGTTTCCAAAATAACTGTGTCCGTCCAGCTCGCCCCGTGTAATCTGTGTTGTGTAGTTGGCCCTATATTGACACCCCTCCTCCCCACACACACACACACACACTCGTTCTCTCCCTCTCCCTCTCCCTCTCTCGCCCATATAACTCACATTTATCCGTTCACGCTCTTTTCCTTTTTTCT
>NC_024326.1:13598431-13608292 GCF_000523025.1 Cynoglossus semilaevis
TTTTTTTTTTTCTAAACCCGTAGGATGCAGAAGAGTCTCCTTTCACGCCTGCCTCCTGCCTCCTGCTCTCCCTCCTCCTCCCCCTCTGCTCCGCCCGCTCGGGAGGCACAAGAATTAAAACAGAAATGTTTTTCAACACACACACACACACACACACACACACACACACACATCCATTTCAAGCCACAGATGGTCCTTTCAATGGAGCGGGGGTTCCCTTGTTTTGTGCATGAGTGTGTGTGTGTGTGTGTGTGTGTCTGGGAGTTTACCCTCGACTCCCCCCTTTGGCCTCCCCCTCCACACCAGTGTTTTCTCCTGCATTTCTTTGTGATTCCTAACTTTCTCTTTTCCCAACGTCCTTTTGTGTTGGAGCCACAGCTCTGTGCCTTCTGCTCCCACATGCCCTGCATGTGTGTGTGTGTGTGTGTGTGTGTGTAGTTGATGACTTATGATAAACTTTAGAAAAATTGAAATGTAGATTTAAAGCAGTGAACAACGAACTAAACGGCTGTGATGCAAATGTGGTTTAATCAGGTGAAAAAAAGAGAAATATTATTTTATTCATTTACTAAATAACTGATGAAATGTTTTCCATTTAAATTCTATTCAGGTTTCAGTCCTAACACAGAGCTGTGACAGACCTGGGATCAGTCTTCTGTTCTGAAGTCAGATTAACTCCTGTCAACACAAATGTTGAGGGAAAGTTAAACATTTTCAGGAACTTTTTACCAATATCTTCAGCTGCTGTATCTTTGCAGAAAGTAATTTTTTTTTTTTGTCTTACAAAAATTTCCAACAGTATTGTCTCAGTGTGTGTTTGTCTGAATCACAGTGTGAAGACGGTGGTGTTAGAGCAAACACAGGCTCAGTTCCATTAGTCAGGAAACACGAGAGAAAAAAAAAAATCATTTCTGCTCGACTGGAAACATCAAATTATGAAAACCAGGCACCTGTTCCTCTCACATAGACACATCAAGGATTGAATTTCTGCGTGTTTTTGACATGGTTGCTGCAGCTGCCGTAGTTGGTGGTCCCCAGATATGTGTTGAATTTTACTTGGGTGAAACTCAATCTTATTGGACGCTGCTGTTTCCCATAAGAGCAGGTTGTTACGACAGCGTTTTAATTGTCCTCCTTCATTTCTGACATAGTTTTACAGGCTTTCAATCAGTCTCACGCTACACGCTAGTTAGCAGTGATCGCTCCTTCTTCTCCTTCTCCTCCTCCTCTCCCTAGGTGGCTTCAGTAATAAACACACTAGCTGTCTGTCTGTCCTGCTGTCTTGGCAGGTTGAGGCCCTACTTAACCAGGCGAAGCCGCTGCTCTTTTCTAAGTCCCTTTGAATGCCTCCCTTTGTCGGCGACACGCCACCATGTTAATGTCATGTACCGTAGAAATTGCTGCAGCTATGGCTATTAGCTTCACCGCTAAAGTACAGAGAGAGAGAGAGGGAGAGAGAGGCTGCCACTGAACCCCAGCAGCTTCAAATGCAGACCATAATTGCATTGCTGAGAAGAGGGTTAAACACCCTCCCCCACCTCACCCCGAACCCCTTTTTTCTCTCTCTCTTTCTGTCCATATCTTCTCCCTCGTACCCCCCCCCCCCCCCTCCCCCACCACCACCGACTCTCTCTTTTTCCCTTTCTCTCCCCTTTTTGTGTGTGCGATTTGTCCCTTAAGCCGGCGTAACGTCTCGGCCGAGGCCACAGAATGTGCAGAGCAAATTGGAGGCAGAGCGTGAACAATGGAACATGCACCGCTGCTGGGACATTCTTCTTCTTCTACTGGGAGCTGTGGGAGGGTGAGAGGACGAGAGAGGGAGAGAGAGAGACGGGGAGAGAAAAGTGAGGGAACTCTGTAGAGCGGTGGACCTCCAGACGGAGACGGTGTGCAGTGGAGGGTCTGCGAGCCTCTCAGGGTGTTCAGACAGTCGGTGTTTTGATGTCAGAGTTTGGTTTGGAATGGTTAGCAGAGAATGCTAAGCTAAAGTAGGCCTTCATCCAGGTCCTGACCAGGTTTACCAGGACATGGGTCTTAACGTCGTAGAGTTTGGGATGTGAACCAATCAGGTGTTGACGTCTGAATCTTAGGTTTTTTTTTTTTAGTTTATTGTTGTCAAAGTCAGGAGGTCATTATTTTTTCCACCATTTCCAGTCGTACACCCTGCCGTCAGCTCTGAGACAGACAACTGCTCTTAGAATTTAAATGTTTGTTTATGTCGTGGACCTCAGATTCCTCTGAAGTCGGACCACATGGGGAAGAAGCGGCGCTGACACAGAGAGATGACAGAACACGAAAACGTGAATAAATATGGGCTGGAGCTGTTGTCGTGAACAATGGAGGAAACTGAGGGGGAAAAAAAGAACGAGTGGCAGCAGGGAGTGAAAGAACAAAACAGAAAAATAGAACCAAACAACAGAGAACAGATCAGACACAGCAGTTCTGTGAGGCTGTTCCTTTAAAGGTAATGACATCACAGTCTCTGCAGCATGACCAGAGCAGGCCGCTGGTCTGAGGCTAAGTCTCTGCCACAGACACAAAAATGCAAAAACTGGAGAGAAAAAAAAAATCAGGTTAAGAGGAGAGTGAAGTCAAACAGAACACAGAGGCAGAACAGCTCCTGTGTTCTGCTGAATAGCGGCGTGTATCGCTCACATTGAGTCAACAGATTAGCCTCAGAGGAAGCTTAGCTGTTCCGGGCCTCTCCTGTTTGATGTTTCGGGAAGACTAATTTGATTTTTCACCTCCCATTGTTTCAGAACTGTGTGGCCCAAATCCACTTTAAACCTTTCATCCTTTTCCCTTCTGTCTTCTCCTCTCTGCTGCTGCTGCTGCTGCTGCTGCTGCTGCTGCTGCTGCTGCTGCGGCCCGCGCTCTTTTGTCGCTCTCCTCTGGGCCACAAGTGTTTCACCCGTGCACACATTCCGTCACATCAAGGACGATCAGTCAGACTAAACTAATCGTACATACATCTAGTGAAAATGTGGACCACGACCCTGAACTAGTTCCTCCTCTGGCAGTGCCCTGTAGTGGGCCATGTAGTTCTGTCTTTCACCACATGGGGACTAGGGACATAATAAATGCCCCAAAAGGGCAGGAGTGATTTTGTGGTGGACCTTTGTGGTCCACATCTAGGTCAGGAGATGGTCAGTCTTGACCCTCAGACGTAGACCACCAAAGGCCCACGTCACCACAGTCGACTTATCTGCACCAGTAACTGGGTCAGTCCCACTTTTCCTCCAACGTCATCCTAGACTGGCGTCCTGCGGCGTTTCCTGAGCGCTCAGGGCTCCACCAGTTCCTGGTCTAATGAAAGCCTTCAGGGTTGGAGGGTTTTAGTTTGGCCTTAAACCTCTCTCCCTCCACCCAGACCACGCCGTCCCACCCTCCGCTGCAGGCTGTATTAACCCTGAAGAAAAGAAGACCCTGGAGAAGCAGAAGAAAGGCTGGAGAAAGAGAGGAGGTGGAAATTGTCCCCACCTCCCTCAACCCTCTCCCTTCCTCCCCCGTTTCTCCTCCTCCTCTGTGAAAACAGCCTCTTGGCTCAGTGACTGCACTCCCCTCACTCTGAGGGAGCTTAATGCACCCAGCCCTCCACCCTATTGTCAGCCCCCCCCCCACCCTCCACCCTACTGGCCTCCAAAACACCTCACCCCAAACTGCTTCTGAAAAAGAACCCCCCCCCCCCACCCCCCCCCCCCCCCCGCCCCCCCCTACCGGCCTCCACAACCCCGCGCCCCAAACGGCTGCTGAAAAAGACCCCCCCCGACCCCCTCCCGCTCCTTCCCAACACACACACATCACCACGCACAAAAAGGCCGGCCTTAAAAAGAGCCACACATTAAGTTCCTTTGTGTTTCCTTCTTCTCCAAACCATTGACTGACTGACTGACTGACTGACTGACTGACTGACTGACTGACTGACTGACTGACTGCTGGCTGCACTTACACCATCCACCCCTCCGTGCCACTCCCCCCCCGCTCGCCCCCCTAACTCTTTCACACCCACCCGTCCGTCCGTCCACCTCCATCCGTCCGTCCACCCGTCCGTCCGTCCTGGGCGACAGAAGATGCAGAGGAGGACGAGTCGGTCACAGCACATGTCGGGCGTCTGAGTCCAGTCGGCTGTTTTTAAAGAACCATCTGTGATGGTGTCCATTCCCAGAGGCCTCGTCAATAGGAAGTTGAGGAAGAAAAAAAAAAAAACAGCTTTTGTTCCCACGTCTTTTCTTCCATCTCTGCTCGGCCCATTTTTACGTCTCTGTTTAATTTGTTAACGCAAAGTGGCGGCAAATTTCCACCGAGCTAACGGCTCCATCTGCGTTTGACTGGTTTTTATTTGATCCATAAAAAACAAAAAACACGTTTTTAAGAACATCTGAACCAAGGTGATCACAAACAGGAAAGATTAAAAATCTGGGAATGTGAACCATTTATAGATGGTACAGGTCTGTGTGTGTGTGTGTGTGTGTGTGTGATGGATTAGCTCAGTAAGGGGCTCAGTGGTGCACTGATATCTTTGCTCAGTCCTCACAGCATGAGACGCCAGATCCTGGCACGCGCGCTCAAAAACACACCCTGACACAACAGGGAGCTGCACCTGTGTGTGTGTGTGTGTCATTAGGTCTATCAGGGCCACTCTGGAAGGATTAGAGGACTGTTAAAAGAACAAGGGTTCAGACACACACACAGTGACCCAGTCTGCTCTCCAGTGGACACCTGGTCGGTGGTTCTGGGTCAGGGTCTGGGTCTGGGTCAGGGTCTGGGTCTGGGTCAGGGTATGGGTCTGGGTCTGGGTCAGGGTCTGGGTCTGGGTCTGGGTCTGGGTCAGGGTATGGGTCTGGGTCTGGGTCTGGGTCGGTCCCAGCTCTCACTGTCAAACTGCTCGTTTTTCTTTGGAAACAAATCTCATACCTGACGTCCAGACTTTCAGCGACATCGCCCTCCCTCGGCCCCCGCCCCCTGTTTCTTTGTTTACTTGTCAGTGTCATCAGATCCATCCTCACATCCACAGCATCAGGACAGAAGAATCGTCATCAAGATAAAATGTTAGCTCGTAAATAATTAGACGAACATTTGAAGTTTATTCTTTTAATCATATATAAATCCTGGCCCAGATTCGATCTGTCCATGTGCTGCTTTAGGCCCTCGGACCAGAGGTTGGACCAGGTCTGATCTGATGACACTTTGTTTGTTTTTTTCTCACCGTCTGAAAAGTTTTCAGTCACAGGAATTTTTCTGTCTGGACCATAAATCAGAGCATGAAACACAAAGAATAGATTTGTCCACACTTTAAACGTCTACGAAAAAAAATAAGGAAAGAAAACAGTAAAAGAGAGAGAGAGGGTGTGTGTGTGTGTGTGTGTGTTGATGACAGTAAAGTGATCTTAGATTATAGGCTCTGCTCCCTCAGAGGGAAGTGCAGGGGGACAGGCACTGACGTGATGGGCCCCCTAATGGTCATAATTGGCAGTGGCTTTGACAGCAACTATATGATAGCTGTGAGTGTGTGTGTGTGAGTGTGTGTGTGTGTTAGAGAATGTTTGTGTTTGCTTTAAAGTGAAATTTACACAAAATTGCAGCCTGGTTGATGAATCGGTTGTTGGGGGAGAAGAGTGTGTGTGTGTGTGTGTGTGTGTGTGTGTGTGTGTTTCACGTGCGCAGGTTTTACTCAGTGGTAAAAAGGTAGCAGTTAAGCTTGTTTTTCTTCCACTTATTTTTTTTTCTCTGCTGCTGTCAGTCATATTTCCTTCTTCATCGACTCAGGTGTAAAAGTGTCTGTACTGAAAGTCTACGTGTGTGTGTGTGTGTGTGTGTGTGTTTAACATATTTCTAAACAGTTCTGGAAGATTTTAGTAAAATGATGCAGTGACAACTGTTAAAAAAGTAAAAAAAAAAACAGCTTTAGATCTGTGGGTTGTAGGTTCAGACTGAAATGATATCAAAAATAAAAATGCTCCGCTAAATGAAAGGCAAACGCAGATAAATGTTTGCATTAGTGGCTGAAAACAGCACAAGGATAAAGTGGAGACGACTGTAGCTAAAGTTCATGTCATGTCTGTCTGTTTCTGTGTTTTCCTGTGTTCTTTGTGGGGTAATCATGAGATCACACTCACCTGTTTGGTAATTAGCTTCACTTGTGTCACCTGGTGTTCCCTGTGTATATATAGCCCTCTCCCTCACTCTGTCAGTGTTTGGTCAGTGTGACTGTGTTGGATCTTCGTGTTCGTGAGTTTCCTACTCTGTGTTTGGTCATTGTGACTGTGTTGGATCTTCGTGTTCGTGAGTTTCCTACTCTGTGTTTCCTCGTGTTCCTCGAGAATTCCATGCCTGTTAGTTCTTCGTGTTTTGTTAATTTGGACTTTGTTAATTAAACTTCCTGACAGAGTCTCTCCAGTACTGCATTTGGGTCCTGCCTGCTCCCTGCGATGCTCGCACATGACAGGTTAGCCGTACCATAAGAACACTGACGCTAATCCATTTGACTCTGTTTCTTCTTCTACTGTAGACACTGAGCTCTAAAGCAGCTGAGGCGGTGGACTGTCAGTAACAGTTCAAGGACATGCAGTTCTACCAAGAATCTATCAGAGCCAGGCTGACGATTGGGCAAAGAGTAAAAAGAAAAGCATTATGGGTATTATTACAGTACAAAGAGTAACTGCTCTGCTCCAGTTTGTCAGTTTCCTTAAAAGATAATCACATTCGAAAGCAGAAACGTTCTTAAATTGAGTGGAAAAAGAAAAGGGATTTATGTCATGTTGAAAAGTGAAAACATTAAATCTTTTCTTTGTTTTAGTTTTTTGGCAAAAAAGAAAAAATCAGATCTGTTCATTTCTGCCTCCTACTGCTTGGAAAAGTCACCGCGCTGATCAACACGTCCTCATTTAAGGACAGAAGTTAGGAAGGAAGCGAGGAAGGGCAGTGAATCATTCAGTCCCCCCCGAAAAAAAAAGGAGCATCAGAAAATATCTGATTATTCAATTTGTCCAGATTTAGACTCAGAGTTTGGGACGATGAGAGGAGACAGACAGACAGAGAGGAGATGAGCAGGAGCAGCGTGTGTGTGTCTGTATCTGTGTGTGTCGGCGTGCCATCGAGCCAAGTCGCTCCCTCTGATCTGGGTTCAAAGGCAGCGGGGAAGAGGCTCAAAGCGCTCTGGGTCCAGGGGAGAGATGGAGGGAAGAGGTTAGAGCGGGAATGAAGAGAGAAGGAAGGAAAGAACAGAAAGATGCAGCGCAGATTCCCAGGGGCCGACAAATCATTACAAGCCCAGATGGATACGTGGGTTCAAAGGCCGGGTTTGGACCAGTTTGTGAGTTTGTCGTATTTCAGATTGGATCCCACATTTGGCGGAGCAACAATTGTTTTATGACAATTTAATAAATTCACGATGACCTTCACCTGAGACAGGAGTCGGTGCAGCAGGAACCCCAGAAATGTTGGAAGGTTCCTTTAAATCAAGAGCCAAACTGAGGGTTCATTCACCTCAGATCAGGGTCTTAATTCAAGAACTTTTCAAGGACATTCAAGGTCTTTTTTAAAAATTTAAAGTGTTGACATTTTATATCAACACTTTAAATTGTGTTGATATAAACACAATATATAAATATATATATATATATATAAAAATATATACATACTGTATACTATATATATACTGTACATATATGTATAGTATATACAGTGTGTGTGTGTGTGTGTCTGATAGTATTAACAGTAAAACCAACAGTGGACGACTGTCTTAGCTGCAGCCTCACTACTCTGTGAAGTTTCCCCCCGCTTTGTAAAAAACACACACACTCACACACACACACACCGAGGGTTTTTGGAGAGCGGACTCTGAGGCCACGAAGGTTACATTTGAGTAAAAGTAGAGCAGGAAAAATACATTTTCATGTGCAGGGCTGCGTGATATACGGCAGCTCTTATTTTTTCTCATCATCGTGAGCCATCTTTACTTTCAAGTACCTCAGCCGTTCTCCCTGTGATGGATGGAGACAGAGAGAGAGGGAGGCAGAGAGAGAGAGAGAGAGAGAGAGAGAGAGGCAGAGCAGCAAGGGAAAACAATTTGGAGAAATTTACGCCTGAGTTTGGCTCAGTTTGCGGAGGGTAATGTGATGTTTTATGGCTGGCTGTCTGACTTGGTTTCCTCTGCTTTTATTTCATTTTTGGATGATCGTGTCTTTACTTGTGCTTTATTTTGAAAAGGACAAATGCAATCACTCCGGGTGTCACTCACCTCCCTTTATCTGCCTACGTGGTGTTTGTCGGGGTCGTAAAGAGTGGGCTGTAAACGCACATGTGGGCACTAAAACCTGTGTGTGTGTGTGTGTCCAGCTACTGAACACTAATGGTCAGTGTTTCAGGGCGTCTGAATGTGCAGCTGGTCACCAGACCAGACAAGGACGTAAACACACATGCCAACCCTCACCTTTGGCTATTTTGGGGCTAACCGTTAGCATCCTGGGGTAAAAACGAGCTGGTTGTTTTAGCCTTGAATTTTGGTGATTGATTTTTGAATCTTATAAATGTATTTTTTGTTTATTTTTTTGGTATGTTCTTTTTGAATCTTATAAATGTATTTTTTGGTATGTTTGGTGTGTGCTAATGGTGTTTGACTTTTTCCCTATTTGTCCGAAAGATAAACCGTTCTGGCACTTTCTGTAAGAATCTTTGTATTTTTTACACAAGTTGATAACTTTTCACCAACGTTTAGCTATTTGGATTTTTACGTGTGTTTTAATCCATTCCACTATTTCTTGGCTCCGTTATATGGTTTTGTTATATCTGTTTTGGCGAGGGACTCTTTCCAAAATACTGTCTCTCACACACACACACACACACACAGATAGCTGGGTTTGCGTCTGTTTCTTTGGGAGGAAGGAAAGAAGTCACGGGTCAGCTGGAGAGGCCCGGCCTGCTCCTTCTTCATTGGTCGAACCTTTACTTCCTACTTCCTGGATGACCCAGGCACCATCTGGGGAAGTGATTGGCTGAGGAGAAGAAGACGGCTGTGCAGCGGCGTTGAGCTGCGCTGCAGCAGGTTAGCCCTCTGAGGCCCGTCACTTCAATGAGTCGTAGAGCCGCCGTTGATGATCAAACCAGCCGAGTCACGAACATTCTCACCCCTCCGATTTCAAAGACACGTCCGGGGTTTCTACAGAAGTCAGAGGGAGATAGTCCATAAATAAATACAAGTTAGTAAATACATATCTGCCAGGTTCAATATTGGCAAAAACAGCAGGTCAGTTCAAGATGTTAGTGACGCGTAATCACTAAAAAAATTGAACCATAAGAAGCTAAAATTAGCTCCAGAAAAGATACCTAAAACATCTTTAGAAATAGCCAAGAAGCAGCTGAAGCTAAAGCTGAAGCTAGCTAACAAGAGGCAAATAAATTAGAACGATGCTCTGCGACCGACACCAACTTAACGTAACGTACTTGCTAAATGTTAGCAACAACTTTGACTTCATATGCAGTCAGAGCAGACTTAACGTAGAGAAGGTGCAGAAATATAACTGTAATATTTTATACACATATATATTCAGTCCTCTTTTCTTTTTACTGCCGTCCATCAACCTGCCTTCCTGCCTTCACCCTTCCATCTGCCCCTCATGCCTCCTTCCTTTACTCCCCCCTTTTCCCTCCTCTCCTTTCCTTTGTCCTCACTTCTTCACACCCCTCTCTCCCCCTGCCCTCCCAGCATCCCCCCCAGTCTCTCCTGTTTATGAAGGTAAATTTATAGGTCTCAGAGGGGCTGTTAGCAGGAGGTGGCCCCCGCCGGCTCAAACCACAACAAGGCTGCAGCCTCCACACGGAGCAGCAGCAGCAGCAGCAGCAGGCGCAGCCAACCCAGGGGCA
>NC_024326.1:13609534-13610640 GCF_000523025.1 Cynoglossus semilaevis
CCCCCGGGAGCAGCAGCAGCAGGCACGCACAGCACCAGCAGCAGACGCCGCAGCCAAGTGGGCAAACTGGGCTCCTTCCATCAGCGCTCCATGATCTACATGATAGTGCACTCACACCTCCCATTAGCTGCTAATGAGCATCCCTGTTTTCTTCCTGCCCCCTCCCTGCCCCCGGCCCCCGTCCCCTTCTGAGGGAAAACCAGACTCCATCATATTCCCGATGAGTGTTTGGCTGCTTTTTTTTTTTTTTTATTCTTTTTTTCTTCACTTTATATTGCTCTATCGAGCATTTGTTTTTTATTGGTCTAGGAGGAGCAGTTAGCCTGCGGTGGGCTCACATGTGCTGAGCTCCCCTCACACTCCTGCTCTTATGAGTCGGCTCTCTCACTGCATAGTTAGATCATTTATGTAGTGTGTGTGAGTGTGTGTGTGTGTGTCCTCCCCGCCGAGCATTTGTCTTGTAATACGCTCAGCATATTTGCTGCTGCTGATTTGGTATAAACGTGTGTTTTCCGTGACACACACACACACACACATCCTATTGTAGTGAAACAAGCTGTGTGTTAACGTTAATGTTAATGTTAATGTTAACGTTAAAGTTAACGTTAACGTTAATGTTAATGTTAACGTTAACGTTAACACGTCACCACATTCTCACGTCTGTTTCATTTCTTATCGTTGTTTTGATGTCACGATGAATTCTGTGATTTTGTTTGACATTTTCTAAATATTTTTTTCTGTCCTTCCCCCCCTCTCTCCCTCCCTCCGCCCCGCCCTCTCTCCCCCTCTGCTGTGTTGACGTTGGCTGCGTGTGGTCATTGTTTCCTCACAGGTAAGTCACAACTTTTACTTATTCACACCTTTGGTTCGTTTACAGTTAAACAACAACAGACAAACAGACAAACTGTTCCTTTATGTTCATCGTCACTGAAGTGATGGAGGTGAGGGTGAGGGAGGGGACGGTACGGAGGTTTATTTAGGGGTGAAGTGGGGGGTATGTTGGGGTTACGTGGGGTGGGGGGGGTCAGACTTTTATGAAGTCACCATGAGAAATGGCCTGGAGTCGTGCTGCTGAGGCTGCTGCTGCCGCTGCGGAGGCTGCTGGT
>NC_024326.1:13610861-13628134 GCF_000523025.1 Cynoglossus semilaevis
CATGGTGCTGCTATTGCTGCGGCTGCTGCTGCTGCTGCTAATGCGGCTGCTGCTGCTGAGGCTGCTGCTGCTGCTGAGGCTGCTGCTGCTGCTGCTGAGGCTGCTGCTGCTGGTTTTATCTGTGTAATCCTCCTTTCTTTAACCTTTCAAAGTTTCACGTTTCCTGTTTCTTAGTTTCTGTAGTTTTTTGTTTCATCTTTAAATGTGACACACACACACACACACACACAGACACACTCACAGTCACTGTAATTATTCGTGGACATGTCAGAGGTTTTTACTTGTTGTCTGCTGAGACCAAGGTGACATTTCCTGTTACGACCCAAATGTAGAGCTGTGTGTGTGTGTGTGTGTGTGTGTGTGTGTGTGTGTGTCCCCTCTAATAATGAGGGGTCTATATGCAGGCTCGACAGGATATTAAATATGTATCAGCAGGTTGTCAGTGGCAGACAGAGGTGACTTGTCAGTACAGACACAGTTCACAGACAGGAGGAGGAGGAGGAGGAGTCACAGATATGAAGTCATGTCCAAGTGTTAACCAGTTACAGTGAAAGTTAATCAAAGTACATTAAACTAAAGATAGTCACAACAACAAGAGTAAGATGGTTTTTAAAAAAAGAAAAATCACAAAGTTGGTTTTTTTTTTATTTCAAACTCAAACTCATGTTGAGAAAAGCAAAGAAAACGATGGAAATATATTTCAACTCTGTTTGACTGATGTTAACGAGATCAGTCAGATTAGCCTAGCAGCCGCTAACTTTTAGAATGAAAAGAGAAACACCCACCAGGGTAGCTAAGAGTTAGCCAACCGTAGCTCACACTAACGACTCAATATACAGTTGTTGTTGTTCTGGCTCCTCCCAGGTTCTGTTGACTGTTCAGTTGCTAGGATGACAGCAGCTCCACGCACGACACACACACACACACACCCACACACACACACCGTCTGTTTGTAGGGTCCAGCAGGGGTCTCCACCCTCCCTGACTCTGTAAAGATGCACATCGTAAAGATCTGTTCTACCTCTCACTGTGTTCTCCTTCCTCTTCCTCCTCTCCTTCTTGTCTTCCTCCTCTCCTTCCTCTTCCTCATCTCCTTCCTCTTCCTCATCTCCTTCTTTTCTTCCTCCTCTCCTTCCTCTTCCTCATCTCCTTCTTTTCTTCCTCCTCACCTTCTTTTTTTCCTCCTCTCCTTCTTGTCTTCCTCCTCTCCTTCCTCTTCCTCATCTCCTTCTTTTCTTCCTCCTCACCTTCTTTTCTTCCTCCTCCCCTTCCTCTTCCTCCTCTCCTTCCTCTTCCTCATCTCCTTCCTCTTCCTCTTCCTCCTCTCCTTCCTCTTCCTCATCTCCTTCCTCTTCCTCTTCCTCCTCTCCTTCCTCTTCCTCTTCCTCCTCTCCTTCCTCTTCCTCTTCCTCCTCTCCTTCCTCTTCCTCATCTCCTTCCTCTTCCTCATCTCCTTCTTTTCTTCCTCCTCTCCTTCCTCTTCCTCTTCCTCCTCTCCTTCGCCCGCGGTCTTTTGTCACCTCCGTCTTTATCCTCTCATTTTCTCTTTACTTCTGTCAAGATTGATTTCCTGTCCTCAACATTCCCCAGCACTTCCCAAAGCAGCCACACACACACACACACACACACACATGAACACACAGTAATGGGATTAGAAGGTTCTGCTGAAATATTGAAGAGATGTGTGTGTGTGTGTGTGTGTGTGTGTGGAAACAGTGCAGGTGAATAGATGTACAAGTGTATGCACAGGTGTGTGTGTGTGTGTGTGACCTTGCTGTTCTGTAGTTGAGGGGGTCGTGGCCCCTCTTTTCTTCAGGGGGGTGTGTGTGTGTGTGTGTGTTGCAGCTGTAAGTACACAAACAGAGAAGAATACTAAAAACAAAAAACCTCGTTCAGTTCAGTTTTTTTGGTACAACAGAGAGGAGTGGGTCCATCATCATCATCATCGTTGTTGTTGTCAGAAAGGAAACCCCCGTTGGTGTGTGTCATGTGACCACTGTTTCGTAGGGTGTAGTTTGTACAGGGTGTAGCTCCGTCATCCACCTGGACTGGTTAACAACCTCTGAGAGGTCATTACTGACGCTCCTGTTTGGTCAAACCTGGGCTGACTGCAGCTCCGTGGTCACATCCACGGAGCCTGGAGCTCAGTGCAGCACTGGAGTGAACTCTGAGAAAGAGAATAAATGTGGAACTGTTTAAGTGGAACCCAGAGACGGTGCTGCTGCTGCTGCTGTGGGTAAAAGCCCAGGTAGTTACAGACGGGCTCTACTTAAAACACAAGTTAATAAATCTGGAATGTGCTCCACAGACTGGGCGTCGAAGGCAGAACTTTATTGTGCTTCCACGTTTAAACTCTGATAATTGCGGGAGAAAATATGAGAAAATGTTTCCTGCGCAGGCCCAGGTCGTAAAAACCAAAGTCAAACGTCAGCGGCGGAGTTTACTGCAGCTGTACTTCAGCTTTAAAGCACCGTCCTTTACTGTGTTTGTGTACTTTCACGAGTGTCGGCCCGGCGGCGACTCCAAACGGACTCTCTCTCCAGGCCAGGATGAAGACGCTGCAGCAGCTTTGTTCCACTCCAACGCCATTTTCTTTTCTTCCTGGGCGTAGATTAGACGTTTGGGAGAAGGCAGTGGTAGAGACGGAGTCCTGACCCGCTGACTGTTGTCAACGGAGAGAACGCAGCTGAGGAGCAGTGGTTCATGAAGGGGCTGCACAGACAACAGATGTCACAGAGGATTCAAACATGTGTCTTTGAGTTTGAGCTCATCTTCAGCCTCACCTGTGCTCCTTCAGCAGCAGCATCACTTTCCATTCTCGTCTGAATGATCCCGTCGCCCCCGAACCCGACTGGGTGCTAAATCATGACTGACGGGTGTTTGAACCAATAGGATGCCGGTGTAAATCCCTCCCAGAGGAACACAGCGACCCTAATCAAGCCCTTGTAATACACTGGTTCCTGTTAGCTCCCAGGGGCTAATTAGCATTCTAATTACTGATTGCAAATGAGAGCTGCGTTGATTGTGTTCCGCCTGTGAGTGGAGAGGCTCGAGAGGGATGCACACACACACACCCCCCCCCACACACACACACACACCCAGAGTGTCATACTCAAACACAGTGAGTGATCGTCGTTAAGAAGCTTATCGTGCTCTTGTTCCTCTGCGTCTTTCCAGTCCTCTCTCATCAACAGTGTCTCATTAGGATCATAATGCAGTACATACACACACACACACACACATACGCAGCGCTCGGGCCCTCACACACATACGGCGACGGAACATTAAAGATGGCAATAAAGGAGCAAACATAAAACATTGTGTTCTGCCAAAGTGTTGCTGTTGTTGCTACCAATTAGATCAGCTGTGATTTAGGGCCGAGGGAGAACCAGTGTGTGTGTGTGTGTGAGTGTGTGTGTAGGGAGATGAAGTGAAGGAGGCGGGGCTTCCAGCCTGGATGGAGAGGCCAAGAATAATGAAGAAATAATTCTTAATTACAGTCTAACTGTGATGTGTCCAAGTCTGTGTCCTCTCACTGGAGTGTGTGTGTGTGTGTGTGTGTGTGTGAGTGTGTGTGTGAAAGAGGCACAGAAATATACCAACAGTGAATATTGCTTCAGTACTTTTTCTAAAGCAGTACTTCTGTGTACTCTGTAGTACATGTGATATACTGTGAGGCAGTAATCCTATAATATATCACTAATATTCTGCAACATGGAGGCTAGGATCTCTGGGCCTCCTAGTGGCAGGTTGTGGTCCTGCCATTCCACCACTGTAGCCCATAAGACCTGATCTTTAATATTCAGTTATAGTTGAACCAAAATTCATGTTTTGATTTTATAACATCTACAAACGCATCCATTAATTTGACACTTGATTATTTATAAAATTAAATGACACCGACGTTAAAGAAGTGTCTATTTTGAACGATTATAAATGTGTGTTGATTATGAAATATTTTCTTCACTGTGATTAATTCATCAGACTGTGTTTGATGAACGTTCAGACGTAATAATCACAGAGAGAGTGATTGAAGTTAGAGTTTGTTTAGTTGGATGAATGTATGGGATTTTGTTTTTTTTTCCACATCCTCTCCTTAATTATACGCTGCAGTAAATGTGACATTCTACTAAAACACACTTCACACACACACACACACACACAGATGTTCTTATTACTGTCTGTACAAAATTGGTTAGACAGACAAAAAAAAATGCCTGAGTGAAATTGGAGATTCTCCGTTACTGTGTCTGCCTCTGTGTGTGTGTGTGTGTGTGTGTGTGTGTGTGATTGATGCTCGGCAACCGGTGTTTACTCGTGTTGGCCAATTGAAAAGCCAGCGTGGCAGGCTGGGGAGAGCACAATGGGGAGAGGAGCTAAAGTGGCGGTGTGAGGTGGCGAACGCCGACACTGAGACAAATAGATAGAAAGCTGTTAGTCAGGACAGGACACAGTGGGAGGGAGGACCAGGCAGACACCGAGCTGGCTGAAAGGGAGCATTAGATTTGATTTCAGCAACACAGAGACGCAGAGGACAAAAAGAGAGAAAGAAAGAAAAAAAAAAAACCGAAGGGATGGCAGTGGGTAGAAAAACAGGAGCGGTGATAAAAGACAGACAAACAGAAGCTGATCAGTGGATCCAGCACTTTGAGAGACGTAATTTGAGTGATGGATGAAGAAAGACAGATGGTTTTTAAGGAGCGGACAGAAAGAGGGATAACGAGGATAGTTAGGAAAGGAGAGACGGAGACGGAGACAGGAGAGTGGGAGGGATGGAGGAGACGGAGGCGACGGCGGTCAGCCCTGTCGACAGGCCTTTAAATGAAAGGCGACAGTGTGTGTTGGAGAGAAGATTGGAAGGCATTAAGGCCTGGCATGTCCTGTGACACCCTGAGAGGCAGAGAGACCTAGAGGGAAGGAGAGAGAGACCTAGGTGGAGGGAGAGAGAGAGGGAGAGAGAATCCAATTGAATTCTTCTACCAAGTGTCCACTTGTCCATGCTAAATCCCTCAGTGCATGTGTGTGTTCGTGCACGCAATTACACCCAGTGAGTGTGTGTATACATAGTGCACGTGTGTGTGTGAAAGTTATTTAGCAAGAACAGAAGCGCAGCAGGATCTATAACCAGCGAGCTGCCCTGTCTTTGTTCCCGACCAAAGACTGTGGCTGCACGGCTTATCGGCTGCACAGATTACTGCTGTATTGAGAACACGCCCTCTGTGTGTGTGTGTGTGTTTGTGTGTTTGTTCAAATAAGGGCAGGATGAGCAGAGAGGAAAATACAACATGAAAGCAAACACTGAAAAAAAGTAACGACTGAATCTGAATCTCCTGAAATTCTCTCACCAAACTGACACGTAATAAAACGGTATGAAAGTGTTTTCATGTTGTTCACATTTACTGTTAGTCAAGACAGGTGAGTGATAGCATGAGGTTAGCCAACAGGAGCCAAAGTTAGCTAAACCACGGGTAGGCTAGGTCAACTCAGCTAAGGCAGCTAAAACAATTAAAGCTTAAAGTTAGCTAAACCACGGGTAGGCTAGGTACGGGTAGTTGACGAGAAATCACATCATGTTAGTGAGAAACGACTAAACCTTAAAAAAACTCAGAAACAAGATGGCCGAAAATTAAGTTCACCGTGTCTCGTCATTGGACCAGACCAGTCACTGCCTTCCTGGTGTCGTCCGTGCAGTACCAGTGGTAACCAGCTGGTATTGATTGAATTTCTCAGGCGCACAAATCAGAAGCAAAAGGACGACGTCCATGTTTGTTACCATCAAACATTAACTCTGATCAACGGAGGTTGAACGTCATATAAATATATGTCAGGTTTCCCTCGGTAAAATATATATTTGTACCAGGTCGTGGACATACGGACGTCTCCGCTGCCGTCTAATTGGTCTGGACGTGATTGTCGGGGTACCGTGTGTCTCTCCTCTGTGCAGACAGATGGACAGACGTTTGACATACTGTATATAATCAAGACATCAACACGGAGACATTAGCCTGAAGCACTCAGCTCTGACGGCTGCGGCCGCGCTCATTTCCTTGTTTGACCACAATGAAAACCACCTTAGTCTCTCACTCTCCCTGTCTGTGTGTGTGTGTGTGTGTGTGTGTGTGTGTCTGTGTGTGTGTGCGTCTTAATAGAAGGTGGTTAGAGGTGTCACCCTGCTCCCATTTTAATGTGCTCCACAATTACAGCTGTCAGGACTTGAAGATAATGTTTCGGCCTTTTTTCTCTCTCCCTCTCTCTCTCCCTCTCTCTCTCTCACACACACACACACACACACACACGGACCCAGATACTAAAGATGTGAAATATGTCAGACACAGAGCGGGTCCTTCCTCATAAAAACCACTCAACGACCTCCATCACCCTTATATCACACACGTGTGTGTGTGTGTGTGTGTGTGTGTAGATGCACGCTCGTGTGCGTCTGTGTGTGTGTGTGTGTAGATGCATGCTCCTGTGCGTCTGTGTGTGTGTGCCAGTTTGTAGTGACAATATTTGCTCTGTTGAAGGAGCCCCTGGGTGAGCGTCAGGGCGGAGCTGCTCCACCGACGCTCACGCTGTAAACACCGCTGCTTCATCTGACGACAGGTGAACACGTCGTCAACACGCCGTCAACACGTCGTCAACACGTCGTGAACACGCCGTCAACACGTCGTCACCACGCCGGCCCGTGTCAGTGAGCGGGCTTCATCTGACAGAGGATAGAAGAAGAATACAAAGAAATCGGATTCATTTAATGTAGTTATTCAGCCTTTAATTTCTAACATCACTAACCAGTTAAACCAGTGATGATTAACTGGAGGCCCGTGGGCCCAATCCGGCCCTGCTAAATCATCCAGTTTGGCCCACGACTGGATCCCAACATAAACATCAAATAATAATAATATTAGACAAAACTGTGATGTATTATTTTATTATTGTTTGAATGTGTGTTGGTTTCCAATCCCATGGTTAACGTGGTCTACAGCAGGCTCCAGTCAGGTCAACCTTCAGGCTTCTTTCTCTCAGCTTTCATCTCTTCTTCATCAACTTCATAATCCACAGCTGAGCGTCTTCAGATTGTGATGAAGACCAGGGAAACGCAGCCTCAGGTTTTACTGATATCTGGTTACAACTGGCAACCGACGCTGCTGTGTCCAGTCTTTCTAAAGGTTCGTTGGTCTCGTCGTTGGAGGATGAACTTCAGTTTAGACCTGATGATTCAACCGTGTTGTCAACAGAACCTCGTGTGAGGACGGTCACAGTTTCACGGCCCGGCTGTAGATCTGACAGGGGGCAGAACAAAGCAGTGATCCAGTTGTCCACGTCCGTGATATCTCTGTAGTTGTGGAGGAGGAACTCACTTCTCTCTGCGCTCGTCTTTGTCAGAAACTCTCCGTGTCATTTTTGTTCTCCTCTCCACCAGCCTCTGTCTGTCTTTCTTTCCTCTCCGCTGATTGTGGCTGGCATCTGTTAAGCTGCTACAGAGAATATGCACGTACGAGTGTGTGTGTTTGCATGTGTGTGTGTGTGTTGGTCTTACGGGGTTGGATTTGAACAAGCCCGTTCCTGTTCTGCCCCGGTGGCCTATGAAATGAGAAAGGCAGCCACTGTGCTGCAGACCTCCACTGATAAATCTACCAGGTGTGCCCCTCCGTCTGTGTGTGTGTGTGTGTGTGTGTTTGCTATGGATATGTGTGAGCGTGCACGCATGTAATGTGCATGTGTGTATGTAGGAGACGTGATCATCTGTGTTTGCGTCTTCAGCTCCGTGACGCCAGAATAGAGATTTGGAGAGATTTGATTTCACACACACCTCACAGGGCAAGAGTGTGTGTTTAGGTTTGTATGTGTGTGTGTGTGCGTGTGCACCGTGTGGTATAATCTGCCATCAATGCTTTGAATGTGTGACATTAAAACAGCGCTGAGTCGATTCTCCTTCAGACAGTTGTGGGTTTTTTCTACCTTCTCTTGTCGTTTGTCTCATTTTATCCATGTGCACATATTCGTCTCAGGAGAATTAGAGGTCATGTTACCAATCCATGGAGCACTCAAAGACAGGGACACCAGAGGTAAAGGAGAGGGAGAGAGAGAGGGAGCGGGAGAGGGAGAGAGAACGCATGTTTTCCACCCTGTCTCTCTCAGGAGCACTGAGAGCCCCCAGGTTACCCTGCACATGACAGAGGGTCAGACCAGTCAATACAACACACCATTTAGCAGCTATATGCAGGGGGGGGGGCTTATTGTTGCAAAATATCTAAGCAGCCAATCACATAAGTGTGATCAAACCTGTGGCTCTGGTGATTATGACCTGCTGTTGTTGAACTTTAAATTAAAACGCAGATTAAAGTCAGTATAAAAAAGTCTTTTATTTAGAATTTCGTGGCTGAAAAATTACAGAATTGCATTCTCGACACAGACAAATTAAATAAAGACCATCCCAGGCTTTTATGGAACCCCGGCGTTCCACAGGGAATGTCAGTTTTGGATGATTCTCCGTTCTGATTCCCATCATATCACAGCTGAGATACTGGAAATGACAACAATCTGGCCTCGTTACCGCCCCCTGTCTCCCTCCCTTCTCTCGTCCTTTCTTCTCCTTCCTCCCCTGCGGTCATAAAAGCCAACCCCCCCGCCTCCCCCGACTCCCCCCAAAGGTACAGCTGCTTGTTTCAGATGAGTACACAAACACTTTACACCTTCCTCGGCGTCCAGTCCTTCTTCTCTCAACCTTGGTGGCTTTAAAAAGCCGCTCTGGACGGAAGGTCGACGGATCTCTTTGATCTGAACGGTTTCGGTCGAGGCAAAATAAAGAGTCGGCCAGGGAAAAACACACAAGGCCCCATACGGAGCCTGGACTTCACCCGGGGGAGGCGACCCAGCGGAAGAGCCCCAGCGTCAGGCCTGAGCGCCGCCTGTGTTATTCTAACATGGTTAGCACATGGGCTAAACTCTCCAGTCATTTGTTTAACACACAGACTCCCCACGCTGCTCCCAGATGCCACGAGGCTAAAGGGAGTCACAAACACCTCATGTGAGGTCGCCCCGCAGGGGGCAGCGTGGAGCGTTTTCAACTTTCCGTGCGTTTTACTCAGTGATTTCCAGTAAAGGCCGGAGGTTGAAGGTTCAAATCTTCACCGCTCCGGGTTTTTAGCTGTTTTAAAAAGGAACTATTTGTCCTGTTTCTACCAAGAGCATGAGTGGATCTCCACTGGACCTCCCCCCCCCGCTCAGAAAATTACAGAAAATTATATTTTGCTGACTTTGAACTTGTCATAATCTTCAACAGTCTCTGAGCTTAAGTATGAATATTATTTTCACCGTTTTTATAATTGGATAAAAATATTTAATGAAAGACCATTGGGGTTTTTTTTATGTTTAATTCTTAAATCCTGACCAATGAGGTGCTGCCAGGAAACCATGAGTTCGATTACGCTTTTGCCAGTTTAGAAAAATGACATAATTAACATATTTGTTCTGTCCGACTCCTGGCCTTTAAATAACTCTGTTTGCTGCTGCAAAAACAGATGTCAAAATAATTTTGTGTCTGAGTTTGTCTGCTGAAAACAACATTAGATTTTTTGATGACTTTTTTTTTTTTTTTTTACTGTTCCAGTTCTGGATGAGAATTTATGGCAGAACAAAGCCAATGGCTCTGAAAACAGAGAGGAGATGCCAGTTGGACATTTCACCCTTTTAGCCGTGTGATATTTGGCAACTCTGCTCCAAAAACACACGCGCACGCACAATCCCGGGTGGGTTGGGGGGTGGGTGGTTGTCCCCCAGAGGAGCAGCAGCAGCAGCAGCAGCAGCAGCAGCAGCAGCAGCAGCAGCTGTGTCAGTAATAGCTCTCTAAGCTGCAGGCTAATGACACAACTCAGAGAATGGGGCTCTAACATGGATAGATGTTTAACCCCGTTTAGCCCCGATCTGAGGAGCAGTGGGCAAACAGCACACACACACACACACACACACACACATACACACACACACATTTTCCTGCCTTTATGTCTTTACGGGTGTCTTTAGTTGTAGAGAGAGAGAGAGAGAGAGACATAGAGAGTTATATCAACATCCTTCATCCTATATATCCTGCCCCCCCCCTCCTCTGTTGCCCTGGCAACAAGACCCCACACACAACAACAAGACCCCAAACCACTAACCCTCCCACTTTGGACACACACACACAAACCCAGCTCCACATTGGACCGTCTTTTGGAGAGCAGGACGGGGGGGCAGGTGGTCGCACCAGGAGAGTGTGTTTGGGGGGTAGTAACGTTTTAGGGTTAGTGTCCGTGTGTGTGTGTGTGTGTGTGTGTGTGTGTGTCTATTGTCCAGTCCCATGGAGAGACTGTGAGGTCTAATTAGCAAGTTAACAAGTTAAGAGGTGGAGTCTGTCAAACGCCGAGTTCTTTTGACTCTCAGAGTTGGTTCACTTCAGTGTGTGTCTGTATGTACACACACACATCTGTGTGTGTGTGTGTGTGTGTGTGTTTCCCTTCATAGTGGAAACCAAAGATGTGAAAATAAGGTTCATCTTTTGAGGCTCGTTTTAAATCTGTGTTGACAGACTTTAGTCTTAAATATAGTGATATTTCAGGACAATCATGTTCAATATTGTAGGTAACTATACTACGTACTTGTAATTATACTTTTTTATTTTAATTATTTGTAGTATTTTCGGTTTATTTTTGTATATTTGTGCTAACGTGTGTCTGTCTAGTGAATATTTTCCAGCACTTTTATTTCCTTGAAGTCAGAAACCATTTTCTCCCCGTGTTTATCTGAATCTGAAGCGTTTTCTTGGCTAACATTGACTCATCCTCAGGCTAACGTCGAGCTATAATCACCTGGCTAACTGTAGCCTTTGTGGCTAACTTTAATCTTCAATATCCTGTAGCCTTTGTGGCTAACTTTAATCTTGAATATCCGTGTCTTTGTGTCTTTAAACTCTGACTAACGTTCATTTCTGCTCCTTGAATGACTCGTCGACTGCCGTGTCTGTTTTTTTTAACTCGATGACCATTTCATTTGAATAAGTGCACGTCGTCTCCTCTCTCTCTCTCTCTCTCTCTCTCTCTCTCTCTCCCTCTCTCCCTCACCTCCGGCGCCCTCTGTCTTTCAGCCTGTTCATCTGTCTGTCTTTATTTCACTCCCTCAATGAAGTGACGCTCTCTACCTCCCACAAAGGCACCACCATATTTCTCCTCTTAAACACTGGGGGTCATACGTATTGTCTGTCGTGCAATGGAACTTGTCCACAATGGAGCGGTGGCTCAGTGTGTGCGTATTCGCGCACGCACACACACAAAGTAAGGGCTTCCCCACCCCCGTTTAAACAGACAAAGACCCCAATTTGTCACCTCGTGTACAGCTGTTGACCGGGTGGCTTCACTTTGTATGTGCGTGCATGTTTCCGTCCCTGTGTGTGTGTGAAATTGGGGGGAGGGAGAAAGTGAGGTGGGAGGGGGGGCGGGGCCTGGGCAGGTTAGTAAGTAAAAAGAGGGTAAATGATTTTCTGCCCCTCTTCTGTGGGAATGTTTGTGTAAGAGGACAAAAGAGCAGCCACTGTGTTGGTGTGTGAGAGAGAGAGGGACGACCGAGGGGGGGGTTAGAGCTGCTGATCTCCAGGGAGGCAGGAGGAAGGACCCCCGACACACACACACACACACACTGTGACCTCCATCCTTAAACCTCCACCTTTGTCCAAACTCTCCGTCTGTTCTGTTCACTTCACCAGTTTCCAGAACTTTACATCACACCAACTGACCAAGCACCAGGTACTGTTGGCTGGTACTGACGTCCTGACCCTCAGGTCCGACACCTGGATCACGTTAGTCTTGACCACAGACTTGTAGCTGCCGTCGTGGTTCCCTCCGTCCCAGTGACACACGATTAATCCTGATTCATTACAATCGCGATCAAGTCAGAAATAATCTGTACATTATATATTGGATGATGCAGCCAGTTTCCCATCATGCCCCGGGGCCCTCGCTCTGGTCAGCGCAGCGCCGCCCTGCCTGCAGCCGTCCTCGTCCCCTGACTGGCCCCTGATGTTGTGACTCCTGACAACTTCTCCAATTTGCTCTGCTGTGTGAAGAGGCAGGGAGCACATTGATGTCTTCCCACCTACACACACACACACACACACACACACACACACTCAAGTCATCAATATCCTCCCATTTATAAATGATCTGGCCCCAGGATAAAGTTTCAAACCTGCAGGGGCCTCCTGACCTCCTGCATGTCACACACACACACACACACATTGCCACTGCTCATTGGTCATTGATTGGTCTTCTCAGATTTAACACAGCTTCATCCGTGTGTGTGTGTGTGTGACTGGACCGGGCTCTGTACTTTTTTTTTTTTTTATTCTCTGACTGTGTTTCCAATTAGAGCTGTTTTAAAATCCTCCAAATGTTTTGGATGATTTTGACCTCCGTTTGATGGATTGTCTTTAGTTTAGTTTTTGTCCAAAGTCTGGCACGGGGGCCCAGCCTGTGTCATAAAATGCATCACCTGCGGCCGGCCAGTATAAATACATACAGAAGAGTTCAGTTTCCAGGATTAAAGACGTGAAGTGAATTTAAAAAATGCTAAAAAATTTCCGTGAAGTAGATGATGTTGATGTTAATGTTTCAAAGAAAGTCAGGCTGAATAGTTGGTCCTCACGTATGTGACACCTCAGATTTAACATCATTTCAAATAACAAAACACACACACACACACACCTACATCCCACTCCAGCGTGGGCCGTGTCTCACTGTAGATTCCTTAAAACCTGATCCTGTCTAAATTTTCAGGCCTTTCCTCATTGATTTCCCCGGGTGAAAATAAGAGGATAGGAAAGCATGTTAGACGTCTCCGGAATCAGAGCCAATCCATTAGCCACACACAATACACTGGCAGAGGAGAGGGAGAGAGAGAGAGAGAGGGAGAGAGAGAGAGGGAGAGAGAGAGAAGGAAGAAGGAGACGTGAGTGTTGACAAAACCAAATAAATATAGACGCGCAAAGAGAGGAGAAATTAGATTAGTGCCCAGAGAATCTAAGCACAACACTTTTAACCCCTAACCTAACAATCTGTGTTTACACCACAGTGAGGAGAGGGTNNNNAGGAGGAGAGGGGAGTAGGGGAGGAGGGAGGAGGGAGTTTGCGGTCGTGCAGAGACTGTGTCTGTTCCCGACTTGGATTTAACAAGGTTTTTCTCTGCTGGTGTAATGGCCGCGGTGAAGGGTGATGTGGATTTGGATTTTCTGGTCGTCCTGTGAAAATAAAAATCATTACGTGGTTTCAGAGGGACTGGATGGCCGCGTGCTCCTCAGTAATGGTACCGATGGAACTGGTACCGATGAGTTTTTAACAAACTTTGACTTCTTCTTGGTTTTAATTTGTCCTGAATCTTGCAGAAATATTCAGCCTGATGAAATGTAGCTGCAAAATGTTGGACCGTAGTCTATAAATACAGATCCTTTAATGCATGTGAAGGTTAATATATATATATAGGAATCAAAAAATAAATGTCAAAGTATAAAGTAAAGGCCTTAACAGAGGCTACTATGAAGAAAATCTTCTTATAACATTTGATCGTTAGCCAAGAATTAGCTGAATATGGACAAAAGAAGGAATTCATTAGTAAGGAAGAAGAGAGAGAGAGAGAGAGAGAGAGAGAGAGGAATGTAGACGGACTGTTTCTTTAGAGAGAGAGTTTGAGGTCACACACTCTCACACACACTCTCACAGACGACTGTTGCCCAGATGGAAGCAGAACCTGGCAGAAAATAACTGGCACTGATTAAATATTTAGTGGTCGTTGAAGTGTCACATTTGGTCCGTCTGCCCCTGTTACCACTGCTGCCCCTGTTACCACTGCTGCCCCTGTTACCACTGCTGCCCCTGTTACCACTGCTGCTACTGGTTTAATATTTTTTAACCTTTGACCTTCACTACAGTTGGAACTAGGAGCTGCAGGAAAGAAACAGTTGTTAAATACTGTTCAGTGTGTCTGTGCTGTAGACTGAACGACTCCTGCAGAATATATACTGTAGAGTTAATACGGTCCCATTACACACACACACACACACACACACACACAGAGCTGAGAGTGTGTTTCTGCACAAATGACATTAGCAGTCGTCCATCAACACCACTAAACGCCCAGATTTCAGCTGACTTTGTTACACACACTCAAACACCTTCAAGTGCAGTGAAAGTAGACGAGCGTCGCCGCCTCCTCCGATGACGATAATCGCAGCTCTGCGGTCGTTACACGTCACCATGAAGTTCTTGTCAAACAGTGATATTGAGGAGTGCGGGGGCGTCCTCCCGTCCTCCCGTCCTCCCGGCCCTGACTTTGACAGATGGCTCCCTGTTTTCACTGGCTATGGATTTTTATTCAATCACCGTCCTGTGTTCAGACTGTGTCCCTTTTTATTTAGCCTCACCCTTCAAAGTTAGTTTGTGTACAGCATGTGCCATTAGGCCCAATCAAACGCCTCATTTCACTTGTCCCTCCGCCTCGCGCTCCGTGTTGGCGAGCAGCGTTGTGGCAACTCGAAGCTTTCAGGAGGTGAAGGCGGTGAGGAAGTGTATCATTTCTGCCTCTGGGTCTAGACCACGTCCTTACTCTACCCTGTCACCGCCCTCCCCTCCCGCCGTAGCCGGTTAACAAAGACTTAACGTAATTTGGTCTGAAGCCCAACTGGAAGTTAACTACATGTACGGGCTGAACGCTGCAGACTCTCTAAACTCCCTCTTTTCCTTGATGGCGTATTGAGTGAAAGATAATAGCTGGTTTGGCCGCGAAGACACTTTGCCTTGTTGCCTCTCTCCGTGTATCCTAATGGCCGATGATTGCCCTCCGATGACAGCGTCTGTGCGTCGGAGAGAGCTCTGTTTAAACGCGTGTGTCTCTATCAGTGTTTAACGCGGTGTCATCTGCGCAGAAAAAAAAAAAAACCCTTGCGCTCGCAGAAAAGTATTTGCAGCTGTGAAACCGCCGACTTATTTTATTCCTCACTTTATTGGCCGCTCGAAACGAAATGTCTCACTGGAGAGTTTGCTCCGTTATATAAACAGAGGAAAAAGAAAATATGTTAAGTCCATAAGAGAGCATTAAAGTTTAATGAGCCGTCACCCATTTGGTTCTGGTGTGATTAGATTTATGTATTAAAAAAAAAAAAAAAAGAACTGTTTGAGGATCAGCCCTGATCTGTCAGTCTTATCAGCAGGAGGACGTTATTTTAAAAAATGTCCTCCACAGCAGGTGAGAGATTCCTCACCTTGACTCCCAGACTGAGTCGTGGGCCGTTACTGCTTGTTTCCATCTTTACTCACCCACCAGTGTAAGGCCTGGGACGACGTAGGGAAAAAATAATTTTGCACTAATAGTTTTTCCTTCTCTACGTTTATACATCGTGATTACACATACAACGGTTAGCTGTTAGCTTTAGCCTTTTGGGAGTTTGTTACCGTACTCTCCCGCAGTCCCACCTCCACCTTCTCTTTCTTCCTCCCCCTCGTTTTTTTTTTTTTTTCTGGCTGCACCCCTTGATGATGAAATCAAATTAGGTGGACTGGATGGGGCTAAATCACGGCTCACGTTGCGGGGCGTGACATAAAGAATGGCCACGACGAGGTTACGCAGAGTTCACAGCAGATAATGAAAGAGACAGGGAGGTAATAGCATGACGGAGTGGTGGGGTTCAGTAAACCAGGGGTGGACGGGATGGGGGTTAATACGAGGGGAGGGGCTGAGGTTCATTTGGAGGGTACCTGCCTCTATGACCACTTCATCTGCTGAGGGACACTCACTCACCTCATTGGTCGTTTCCTCTCTCCACCTTTTCTGAGCTTATCTTCATTCACTCCGTCGTCCTCTGTCATCCATCCATCATCCATCCATCCATGATGCTGTCTGTCCAGTACCATAACAAGCTAGCTCTGGGACTTTGACAAACTAGACTTAAGTAGAACCAATAAGAAACAACAACATTTGTAATATAATCTGATAAAACACTGATAAAAACAAACCTCCTCTGCTGGATTTCAATTTTTTTTTTTTACACATTTAATCCATAATTGAATTACGATATTTGTCATTGAAGTATTACAGGGTAATTATGTCCATTACAGCAGACAAAACATTCAAATGTTTCACCACAGTGACACCAGATGGTTGTTCACAGGTGTGTGTGTGTGTGTGTGTGTGTGGGCAGCCTGGTAATTCTACCCTAACAAGACACCTGTCACTGTTTACACTGATGTTCTTTCCTCTCATTATGGAATACCATCACTCACACACACACACACACACACAGACTCACGGGGCAGCAGTTCTGCTGCTCTGACCTTTGACTTCCTCCACACTGATCATTTACTTCCTGTTCCTGTCCTGATGGAGGAAGTAGTGTAGATGAGGTCATCGGGGTCACGGTGGGACTTTGTTGGTCTGCTGCCAAACTTCAACGCTAATTAGTGAACAGTGATGAGTTTCAGTCACTTGGCACCAAGTCAATTAACCCTCGTGTTAGGGTAATCAGGTGATTCAATCCGTGGGTTGCAGACCCTGTTGTTGGTCTTGGTCCTTTTCAGGAACCAGACTTCTAGGAGGAATTCAACCGACACACAATCCTGTCATCTGATTTCAGCTGACTGTAAATGTACTTTCAACCGTTGGTACAGAGATGTACTTCAGTGTGATGATTACTACAGTTGTACTACAGCTTTTAGCAGGTTTTAAAGTGTATTTGTGTTTTGTTGCGACCTCCAATCGGCCAATCCTGTTTGCTCTCTCTCCTCCCAGCGGCTCGGCGGCGGTGACCTTGAGGCCACCTTGTCCTCCGTTCACCAAAGTGGGCTTTAATTCTGTAGGCTGGGACGACCAAACGGAAATAAAAAGCCCATTATGTGTTGCCCGCGGCGGGGGCTTGTTGACTGGGTTTTATTACAGCGGGGGATGAGACGCTTGATGCCTTCATTTAGAGCCGCCAGCAGCCGGCGCTGACAGTTCTGTGACAGTACTGGTCCCTGTGGCACCGCTAAAAGAGATTGTCAGGGAAAGACACGTAAGGTGTGTGTGTGTGTGTGTGTGTGTGTGTGTGTGTGTGTGTAGTCCAGCCTGGCATGGCCTGCCTGTATAAACGCTCTCATAAAGCTGACAGCTAGACATATGTATGGATCCCCCATTAAATTTTTTACTACAAATCACTATGGATGGCCCTGGCTGACGACACACACACACACACACACACACCGCCCAGAAATATGCATGGA
>NC_024326.1:13628214-13640729 GCF_000523025.1 Cynoglossus semilaevis
GAGGGGGGGGGGGCAGGAGGAGTAAATATTAAAGTTGTACTAATTACATTCCTGAACTACATGACTGTAATGTGGACAACAATGTGGCTACTTCTTGGTGAATGAGCAGCAAAGGCCGTCGCACGTGAGCTAATGGGACCCACATGTGGGCCACACAACCTGGGTCTCTGAAGTATTTATGTGGCCCAGGTAAAGCAGACATGTTTTTTTGACTGGGTTTAAAAACCAGAATCATCCAGAAAACAATTGAATGTTTCTTATAACTTACAAATACAGACCATACCATAATGTCCACATGGGCCACACCTACTTACATGTGGTACAAACTCATACAAAACCTTTGCCGTTAATGCATTTGGTTGTTGCTGTTTCACATTTTTGTCCACTTAAAAAATCTGCCACGTTTAGTTCCCACTTTGCAGCTGCAGTACAGGGTCCTGCCCACAGGGGTTCCACGTGTCGATGACATTTCCTTCATTCACGTCTTCTTTGCATTTTGTTAAATATGATCTGAACCAGTGAGGCTGAAGGGACACACGTCCGTCTCCTCCTGTCGTCTCTCCTCCTCAGATGAAGTTCATGAAGGGGTTGACAGACTCATAAAAGTCCATGTTCCGTATCTTAGGACCCTCACCCAGAGGGGGGGCGTTATCAGCTGTGGCGTCACGCGGCGGAGAAAGGTTAAGGAAAGGCTGTGGGAAATGTTACGGAAGAAATCAGCGGCGTTGTTAGCGAGCGTACGTGTGGAAAGTGGCGTGCTGTTATCAGCAGATTCTACAGTGTCCTCATTAAAGAGGGGACTGGAGACACAGGTACTGATACACACACACGTGGGTGTGTGTGTGTGTGTGTGTGTGTGTGCTCCATTCTGTGGCTGTTTAGGTTGTGTGGTTGTCCTATAAATAAATCAGCCGACGTGCCTTTTAGTGCGCCAGACCTCAGGACTCATAAAACTTTGATGGGCTGGTGATGAGACATTTATTTATATGAAAATGTCACAGATTATTACCATCGGGAGCAGAATGGAGATTGCAGTCCTCGCTAGCTGTCACTTATACAGTTGTAACACAATACCAGGGCTGCAGGCAGCTCAAACACCGCCGTGCACACGTGAGGGGTCGCAGAGGACAGAAAGTTGTACAGTTCAGGATAAAGTGAAGAGACCCCTCCCATAAATCAAGACGATTACGTTGATGGGAAACCAACCAGTGTATTTTCACATTAATCCTCTATGAACTCAAACTCACTTAGACTTTTATTCGATCAGTTTGTGTGATAATAAACCGTCCTAAATGTTGAACGTGTATTTGAAATAAATATGATCACAACACGACTAAATATTGTTCAATTTCACAATACAAAGGCTAATTAATCAGACTTTCCTTAACGTTTTTAATATCACTTTTAGAATTGAAATGAATGAGTTTTGACTGTATAAAAAAACAACAGTTCTTGTGCTTCTGCTGTTGTTTTTTTATTTTTTTATTTTCTGTTTAAACTGGTGTTAAAGTGAAGAGGAGCAGATGCTGGAGTTACTGTCGTTTCCTCAGGATCAGGTTTCTCTTGTGTTGTGAAGGTGATCTCCAAGCCGTGGTGCGCAGGCCTCCGTAATGCCCCTGTTGGTTAGCGTGTGACAAGCAGCGTGTGTCAGACGTGTGTGTGTGTTTGGAGTAAATAAACACATCGTTGGGGAGGTCACTGAGGCAAAGGTGAAACGGCGGTTGCAATCGATACCCCCAGGGCGTGGATGAGAGTGGGTCGGCAGGTGTCAGCTCCCCCTGCACCCCCTCTCCCCCCCCCTCTCTCTGTCTTTTCCTCCTTCACTAACTCTGTTACCCCACTTGTTACCCAGTGAAGGGTGACCCCACACACTCTCTCAAAGCACCTGACTAATGGGCTGTAATGAGAGGCAACCTGAAAGGGAGGCTTCTTTAATGGGTCGCCCAGGGGACCTGCAGTGTGTGTGTGTGTGTGAATAGGTGCACCATGGGTGACCCTGTTGCGACACCGACGTGTATGTCCTAATGTCATTAGCTGAGGCCAGTGTGAGGTCAGTCGGCTCGACGTGCAGCGCCACGGTTACAGTAAAAAAAAAAAAAAAACAATTCCCTCCAATCACAGATGATTTCCTGCAGTTCCATGAGTTTGGTGCAGATTTAAAGGTGGGTTTCAAACTCTACGGCTCTTTAACAGCAGCTGATTTAACTGATGATCAGAACAGATGATGTCATGGCTGAATATTATATATATATATATATAAATCAGACCCTCGAGGTCAGAGGTCCTGGTCGACAACAAGTGAATTGGTGAGAGGAGAGGAAACGAACGAAACGAGGAGAAGAGATGAGAGGATAGGAGAGGAAAGGTGAGAAGAAGGGAGACAAATCTTCTTTTAGCCTCCATTCTCGCTCCCCAAATAGAAAGCGATGATAAGGGGCTGCCTGTCAGAGTAATGCCTGGTGATTAGATCACCTACAGTATTTGTTACCTCCACACGACCACCAGACAACCGCGGCCTTTCTCCCCCTCTTTCTCTCCCTGTCCGTCACCCTCTGTGAGTCGATAAACCTCTATCCTCCTCTTTTGGCTGATATGATCACTGTCTTCAGAAGCACTCAGGCCACTTTTACACAAACCACTAACTAGTGTTCCAGGCAGCTATCAGGGAAAATCACACGATGTGGCTGCCTGCGCGCACTTACGTGTGCGTGACTCCTCTCGTCCATCTAGCTGTCGGCGTCTATCGACCCGGGGGCCATCATGTGTGTTTTGGCCTGAGCGAGGCCACAGATGCTGCAGGGGCTTTTAGGTGTCCATTGTTTGTTGTGAATGGCAACAGAAAACAAAATTGGTCTCATTCTGATCTTATTGTGGGTAACCTTACCTTCCTCTGTGGCCGCGGGAGGCAAAAACCAATCCTAATTCACTTACCCCGCCCCAGCATTGGCTTTTCTAATTCTTTTTGAGGGATGAAAATATGGCAACATGCAATAAATGTCGACAAAGCCGAGGTCTTAAAAGCAAAGAGGCGGAGACGAGTAGATGGACAGATATTAACTGTCATTTAGTCGTCCGCTGTAATCTCTCTCTCTCTCTCTCTCTTTTTTTCTTTCCTTTGCCTTCTTCACTCTCACCCTCTTTCCTTGTGTCCTAACCCTAACACTACACCCAGGGATGAAGATGATGATGATGATGATGATGATGATGATGCCTCACTGTTGGGTTATCATTTAATGGGCTCCATAAGTGGGCCACATTAATCGGGCTGTCACTGTGTGTGTACCACGTCCTTCACAGACTGTTTCTAAAAATGTGTCTCCCCTCTTTTCTCTCTCTCTCTCCCCCATCGTCCTCCGCTGCCGTCCTCATCCACTTCACCTCGTCAACACAGGTAAGTCAGACTTTTTTTTTCTTCATTTCTCGAACACGGCCTTTATATTTAACCACACCATAGAGTGAAAGTGAGACTTTATTTTAGCAGCATCACGTGGGTTTTTTTGGATGTGATTTCTAACCGTTGCCCTTTTTACTAATAATGTTTTGGGATTGATGGTTTATATATGTGGCCCATATAGTCCAAATATGGAGAGTAGACCTCTCAAAGACATCGGGGCAGATCGTGGGTCACACGGCTGCGTAGTGGGACAGTGGGATGATGGTGAAATGTGTTGTACACAGGAGGTTAAACAATAAATTCTAATTATCGGGACAGAAATATATCCACAGCCCTCTGACCCCTGAATCCATTTTCTTGTTTTAGTTTTTAAAGCCCAAATCAGGTTTTCTTCTGCCCTCTCTCACCCTCCTCGTCACACAACTGCCCCCCCACTCCACTCACCCCGCATCCAATCCTCACAGGCCAAAGCTCTGGAGAGAAAGACGATCTGCCCACAGCGGCCAACCCTGCCCTCTCAGCTGCCCTTCACACAAACACGTAGGCACGCACACACTCACAGGCCGCCCTGCCCCTCTCCTCTGCCCCCTGCTGACACCCGCTCTAATGGCGTGTGTTGACCTCTAACACGAAGGCTGCCCTGGAAGATTAGTTTACAAGTGGCCCAGGGACTCGTGGGTCTTAAAATCTTAACCCCCTACAATTTTCGTCATTGATTATGAATACATGCATTAGCGTGTGTGGTCGTGCCGCCGTTGTCAGGGCGGACAGCGAGTGACATCATACCAGTTTTCCGCGTTCATGTGGGCCGCGATTGTTTCAGCAGAGTTTGGAGAATTTTTGGAAAAACTGTGCTGTTTATGTTTTCATTTTTTGTGTGTGTGTGTGAAAAAGAAATGACTTTCTAAATCATCACAGATACTGTAATGTCATTGGCTTAACAGAAAGGTTTCAGCATCACCGTCTCATTAACATCAAGTCATGTGACCCAGACTGTGACGACATCCTCACTTTCCCCACAAGTTCGACAAAATCTGACACAGACTCACGTGATAATTACGAGCTGAAATACACAAACGCACAAACTCACAAAAACACGTAAGTGCAGCAGTCTCTAAAAATCTGTGTCAGTCCTAACCAATATATGCACACACACACACACACACACACACACAGTCGACAGCAATGATAAGTGGCGTGTGAGTAATAGCCCCTGTGTCTGCAGCCAGCTGCTGGGCTACTGTTTACATGCCAAGTGATTATCCTAATTTCCAACACATGCATGGTAGTTAGCCTGATAAATAGCCTCAGCTCCACCACCTCCACCATCAACACCACCTCTGGCTCTTCCATTGTGAGCCACCTCAGGCCGGTCGGGCCCGTACGGCCCATAATACCTTTTTGATTATTCAATAAATAACCCATAATTTGACATTGATTGTGGCTGTGAATAGGCTTTGTGGGAATGAGGAGGAGGAAGGATGGGTTTGGAGGGTGAGAGGGTATCGACCAGTAGTGGTCATCGCTTGGATGACCACTGGTCAACGGGGGTCAGTGCTTTGTGTGAATAAGCACACACACACACACACACAGCTGATGTAATTAGGAGGAGGGTCATTAGTTCAGCCTCACTGCTTATTGTCCAAACAAAGATGTCCACCACTAATGGAGGACACTTCATAATTTGGGTGAAGGATGAAAAACAAGCAGATCGAGACGGCACCGCAAAGGAATTTCACCGGCAACATTTACGTCATTACGTCGACATTATATCGAACCCAAAAAAAAAAGGTCCCTCACCGAGGGTTGTAGGTCCATCCTGGCGTTTACTGATCACCTGATACGGACGGCGTTTGGTCACAGTTGTCGGCCTTAGGCCCGGTTTGTTGAACATCGATTCACTAATTCTGATCTGCGCTGCCGGCAACACGGCCTCCCTTCATTGCTTTAAAAAAGAAAATGTGCCGATGTATCTCCGGTCCAGATGATCCAGCCCTGCTGCTGCAGAGCGCTCCGTCCTGACATGGTTAGTATGGACCGTATTGAAACCTGTCCCGAATGGATTATTCCTTTCTTCTAAGTAGGATGGATTTTATGGTGCCTGCCTGATCACTATCTGAAACCCACTAATCGTTTGACCTGCAGTGTGTGTGTGTGTGTGTGTGTGTGTGTGTAAATCTTCTGTCTTGATGTTGCCATTGAAGTGGCCCTGCCGTTGTACTTATTGGAGTTCCCCCGATGTTAGATATTGGAAAATTGATCCTCCATGAATGTTTAGCTTTCACTCCTCTCTGGTTTCATTTATTTGCTCACACAGCTGACGCCTGCTTCACACAGCAGTACAAGCTGCAGATGTGGCAGTACATGAGGGACGGAGATCAAATCAAACTCTCAATCAATGCCCAACAGGGGAGTGGGCAGAAGGAGGGGGAGGGGGAGGAGGGGAGAAAATCTGTGTAAAAGATTTGGCCTTCTGAGGGGTTTCACACAGAACAGCTGCGTATGTGACAGGATCAGATGAACGACGATCAATGGTGTAAAAAAAACTCCATGCAAATTATATCACAATTGTTTTAATTGAATTTTGTTTAAGAAAAAAAAATTAAGAAGCTGCAAATTTTCAAATCAATGCAGATAAATGGGTTTGAACCGTTTTAGGAGACGAGAAGGAAGAGCTTTTATTACCAAATAACAAAGACCTGATGACTGAGTTCTGGACGTGGACCTGAGTCCAGGTCCAGGTCCAGGTCCAGAACTGTGGCTCTGAATGTTGTAGACGTTTGGATGTGCAGTGAACTCCGTCACTGGTGATGAAATCACAGTTTGACTAAATTCAAGCTGCACGAGAGCAGAGGAGAGAAGGAGAGCAAAGAGGGAGGGGAGAGAGACGAGGGAGGGAGGGAGAGACGAGGGAGGGAGGGAGGGAGGGAGGGGTAAGAAAAGGTAATTTAATGAAGTGAAACGTTTGATGTTGTAAATAAAAAGCAGACCAGTCCTGGGTGAGAGACTAATGGAGTTTAGTTGGACGGTAGGAGCGCTGATCTTTAAAAAGCTTAAATAAAAAAGAAAAGTGAACTTTTCAGAAACAAGGCCAAGAAAACCTCCCTCCCTCCCCCGCGCTGCGTGCCACGCCAGGGGCATTTACTCAGTGGTGGGGCTTATTACGCAATTACAGCAAGGTAGAGAGAAAAACTAGAGAGAGAGCAGTACCAGTACACACACCCTGAGTGTAACACACCCTCGGTGTAACACACCCTCGGTGTAACACAGAAGAGGAGGAGGAGGAGGAGGGAGCAGATGTTAACAAAAGAGACAAACTAAAACTTTGAAGACGTAACTGGAGGAGGAGAAACTCCAGGAGGAAGATGAAGGATTACATTAAAAAAAAGAGTCACGAATGAAGGAAAGATGAATCGACGCCGGGCGTGGAGGGAGAAAAGTAAAGAGAGGAGGAGGAGACGTCATTATGGAGGTTAAACAATGGCAGTGGTCATTATGCTTCACTTTCAACGGGAGGCAGGAGAGAAATCAACTCCCATTTATAATTCATATCCTCAATTACCACTAATAAAGTGGCAAGGGGGGAGGAGAGGGGGAGGCAGCTCGGGGGAGAGGCGCAGCCACAATTACATGTAGTGTAGTCTGGCATTAACATTTTCTATTTGAACATTTTTCAGCCTCAATTTCTCCCTGAGTTAATAAGAGCGATGATCCCTCCTTGACTTTTCCATGGAATGATCTCCCCCCACACCCTCACCCCCTCCTCAGTGTAATGTATTCTGGCGTTTAATAGTCCGACCTGAGTGGACACAGAGAGAGAGAGAGGGAGAGAGAGAGGGGGGAGAGAGGGTGGCAGTGATGAGAGGAGGGGGTGAGACAGAGGTCTGACACTGAGGGTGAGGGTTTGACTACAGGTCTGTCCCAGGGCCGTGTCCATCATCTGAGAATCTGTCATTTTTTAAACCATCACCCATTGAAAAAAAAAAAAAACCTGCACGAAGACCAGGCTTTTAGTGATATAAAATGTATTTATATATATTTATTATATGAAAGTAGAGGAGGATTCAAACCAGGGACTTTCTTCTTTGTTCTGTTCCATTTTCAGCCGTTCTTTTTATAGTAAATGATTCCAAACGTATCGATTAATTGTGGAACTAATCATCAGATTTATTAATAATGCTGAGACTGTCACACAGCCACGTTCTTCCGCAGCAGCAGCAGCAGCTGTCCAGCTGATGGCACGTGTGTCTCTGTCTGAGATACTGTATCATCAGGAAACAGGAGAACACGGGGGAAAATAATACTGCTGTTTCTGTGACTCTGTGAACGCCGGCGTTGACAGGATGAAACGGAGCCCGAAGTTATAATTTGACCCAGAAACACATGAAAGGATCAAACCGCTGCTGCGTACGGCCACGCGCCCCGTCGGCCACGGCTGCTCTAATGGGCCTGTTTACGCCACCTTCCCCCTCTCTCCGTGTTCTTCCACGGCTGCCCGCGTCCACCCACGTAAAACGGCCGAAGACTGCTTTATACAAAATAACAAAGTCTTCAAAGACACCTGACAGATCTGGAGTAATTTTAAATCAGAAATGGTTTTTTTTCTAAATTCAAACATCCGTCCAGACCTCTTGGACTTGAACCTGGTCCGCGACCCACACTGGATCTGACCCGCTCCAATCTAGGTTCACTTTGTACCCAATAGTGTGGAACATATTGATGCAGGAATCATAAACACCTCTGACCCCCCCTCACCCCCCCGCCTCCCTCTGTCTATGAGTACAAACAAGACTTAAGAATCACACACACACACACATGCGTGTGCACACACACCATGTGGCTAGCTGGAGAGCCAGCTGTTCCTTTCCACTTCACATCACGATGGGCTAACGACCGCTAATCCCCCGTAGCTTCTCCCTCAAAGGAGCGGCGGCAGCAGCCATGATCTAACGCCTATTGAATTCCAATTACCCTCCAGTAGGATTTCACAATAAGAGTCCCAGCATCATCGCTGAACGATCCACAAAAAACTCCACAAACACAAAATGTGTGGCGTTTGTGTTTGCCTCTCCCTCCCACGTAGCAACAGTTGCGTCCTTGATCAAACTGCCCTCCCTCTGTGTTTTACCAGGGCCGTTCTGCCCCTCTGGGCCACGCAGGGACCCTTGTAAAACATCAGCATCAATGAAACCAGGCTCAGCAGGGAGTCTGGCAAACCCTCAGCTCCAAACCCTCACCCTCCCCCTCTGTCTCCCTCTGCCATCTCCCTCGTTCCTGCGGCACCAGTGTCAGGGTACAGACGTGTACCTGGAACTGTTTAGAGCAGTTACTGCTCAGCTCTGAAGTCAAAGGCACTGATTGTTACATTGTTACAGACATTTGCTCCGTCCTTCTTTCCATTTTGCCCCACAGTCTCTGTTTGGTCGGGTTTGACTGAAGCCCAGTCTGTCGGTGAACAACACAGGGTAATAAAACAGTGGGTGGCGGTGCTGTGTTCTGTCCACATGAAGGGAGGGGTGGGACGGCCGCTGCAGTTGACACTGAGACACATACATAAATATATATATATATATATATATATGTGTGTGTGAGTGTGTACATATGTAGAGTACGTATATATGTATATGTTTAAATAGAAAATATATATATCTTCCCACACTAACCCACTTAACTGAATTAGGCCAATATATATAGTAAAGATAGACCTTATTTTCATGAACATGATGGGAGTCGTGGACGCGCTTTTACGCACACACACATATATAAATATATATATAAATATATATATGTATACAGTGAATATTTTTATACCAGACAAAGCTCATATATGAAAATATATCCTGGTTATATTCTCTTGGTTTGACCAAACGGTCACATGGATGTGTGTGTGTGTGTGTGTGTGTGTGTGACATATGACGCCAGCCCTGGTAATGAACCTGAGGGCGGCTCAGAGAAGAGAAACCAAGTGAAATAGCAGTGATTATTACAGCCTTCGCTGCGTCGGCTGTAACTGGGCGAGAAGCTAAAGGTTAACGCCAGTTTGTGTGGCGCCCTCTCACTGTGGGATTGGCACCGGGGGTTTTTCCCCGTTTTAAAAAATGCCTCGTTCAAACTTTAATGCCTTTCTCAACTTTTATATGATTACAGTATTATGGAGAGTTGGAGTCATGGCACCGTGTCTTACCACACACACACACACACGTCGCCCCAGAGATGCAGAAAAACTTAGCAACAGACTTTACTGCAAATAAGTAAATGAAATGTGATTTTTTTTTTTTTTTTGTTTTTCCATCGCTCAGACACTTTGCTGTTTTGACCTGTTGGTCGTGACTCAAATGTTGCAGCAGAGTCTTATGTACGTACGGAGCCCAGCTCCAGGTTTTTATCCTTAAATACACGTCTTAAAATGTCCTCTGTTAACTGGAGGACACTTTGTTTACACGCCAAAAACCTTTTACAACTCTGACTTCTGAGGCGGAGGCCAAAGTCCTGCAGAGTTCAAACACCACGGAGAGTGAATTCATTCATTCAAATCATACTTTGTCTGGTCTTCCTTTATCTATGAAATTAGAACTGCAGTCAGGCCAGACTTCAGCAGCTACATGACAGGAGTGAGGCCTCCTGATCATCCTCATCAACGTCTTCTCCATCAGACGTCTGGAGCTCTTTAAATAATTCCAGAACATTTTTTCCTAAATGTCATCTATAACCACTAAGGTGTAAAGGAGAAGGAAAACGAGTGACTAATGTTTTTCACTCGTTTTTTCCCAGAGAGAAATAACAACGTTCAGTTGAGACGCCGATGATTTTTCTTCTTCTCTTTATATATCAGAAGGTTAACGGCCTCACACCTCGACAGGCGGACTGTTTGAAGTTGGCAGCGTTCATTCAGATCTGCTCCAATCAGAGTGGGCGGAGTAACCTGGGCTTCAGGCTCTGATTGGTGGATGATGGCAGTTCATTTCCTTCTCTCTCTGCTGTGAGTCGTCCTGCGTGTGGACATGTGGTCCTCAGACATCCGTCCTCTCAGACGTGTTTAATGGGTCTTTGGCCGCGTCGACCGAGGGTGTAAATGTGTCACGCTTTATTAGAAATCCCAAAGAAGAGGGCGAGCGTTAATCACCGCCTCTTGTTTATGAAAGTCATAAATGTTTCACTCAGTGCTTTATTGTTGGCTGCTGCGTTTGGAGAAGAGTAGAGGCTGGGTGTGTGTGTGGGTGTGTGTGTGTGGGGGTGTGTGTGGGTGGGTGTGTGTGGGTGCAGTCCAGTCATTTGAACAGCTGACTGATGAGAGTGAGAGTCTCTCTCTCTCTCTCTCTCTCTCTCTCTCTCATGCTTTTTGTCATGTTGTCAGACAGTATGACATCACCTTGCCCTTTGACCTGCCTCGTCAGGAGAGCGCTGATTGGATGATTGGCTTACAGAGGATGTCCACCTTGACTCCAAACTCAATTCTGCTGATGTCAGGAGCTATTACAACTGACGACATGAGCGCACAGATAGGACGGAGCGGGAGTGTGTGTGTGTGTGTGTGTGTAATTCTGTGAACAGTGTGGTGTTTTGTCATGTGCAGGGTTATATAGGTCAAATGTCTGCATCTGCAGCGTCTCCCAGCTGAAATACCAGGCGAAATGTCAGAGTCTGCCACTGTGCAATGTTTCAGATCAATAGTTCAGTTGGACATAAAGTCGTCAGTCAGTCCACGGAGCTGCTGTGGACCAGCCTGGTCCTGGGCCTCGGCCTGGGCCTCGGCCTGGGCTCCCGTGACCTGGACTCGTGCTGCTACCGTTTCTCTCTGTCGTGTCTTATAGTAAAATCCAAATGTCCGGTTCTCCAGGGTCTCTAAGGCTCAGTGTTCTTCAGAGACTGGTCTCAGCTGCTCTGGGATCAGCTCAGTTGGACCTGCTGTGGTGAACTCCTCCACACTGAGAGGAAATCTCTGGCTATCATCGCTGCTCTTTTCAAAGATCCTCCTGGAAGCATAAAAGTCATAACAGTAACTTAGGCAATCATGACAAATCATAAATTTGCCCCCCCGTCCCCCCGTCCCTCGCTCTCCGTCCCCCCCGGCCTCCTCCGCTCCGTCCTCCTCCTAGTTAAGCGTGGAATAATGTCATCTTAATGATTATTTTTTTGCGGTGCGCCGTCGCAGCATCATTCAGAGAGGGCCTAATGATTTTTTATGCCCCTGACATATTGTTTTGCGGGGAGTGACATAAAAGCACGCTGACATGTGGCATTTTGGGAAAGGTCAGGCGCTCCGTCTCCGCCGCCCGTCCATCTTCATAACGTCGCCACTTGTCATATGGAAACTGGCATCACCAATCTTTGTCTGTCCCCTGTCGCCGCGGCGATCCTGTCTCTCATCCTAACACTCGTTTTCTTTTTCCTTTTTTTTTCCTCTGAACATCTTTGTTTTTAGTCGTTGTCGTCTTCGTTCTTCCTGTCATTTCATATCTCACGTTAATTTCTAAAGACGGAAAATGGAGAAAATTATCACTGTGGGGAATAGGAAGCAACACACACACACACAGAGACACACACAGAGACAGGAGCGTTCAGGCATGTATGAGGCCTCCGGGATGCTGCGGGGGTCCGGAGACCACATGTCATCACAGACTGTGCTAACACTCCCAGACCGGGGCTAATACTGATGTGATAAATGCCCCATCTCTGCTCCCAGACAAATTGTGTGTCTGTTTTTGTTTAGTGCGTTGGTTTTTTTTTTAAGAATCCGCTCGGAGCCAGAACCTTCTGCCAAACTGATCTGGAGCCAGTTTTTGTCACTTTGTCTCACAGGAAGTTGCCAGTTTATAAATGTCCAGACCACAGCTCGTTATTCATGAGTGATTACAAATAATGGAAAGTAAATATGCAGTTAGTTGGTTTAAGGTTCCACAATATCTGTCTTCAAAAATCAAATTTAATTTTTAAAGTGGCTCCATTACAGACCTGTGTGTGACACTGGGGTGAAACGTCACAATAAAAGTTTATTTTAAACCAGCTTTTCTAGAAAATGATGAAACATCCTGTTGAACCGCAGGATTTCCAGAATAAATCTAAGTGTAAATTGACATTTAACGTTTGTCTAAATCTCATCACGTTCACTTTTATTCAGATT
>NC_024326.1:13644574-13646586 GCF_000523025.1 Cynoglossus semilaevis
CCGTCCTCCTCCGCTCCGTCCTCCTCCTAGTTAAGCGTGGAATAATGTCATCTTAATGATTATTTTTTTGCGGTGCGCCGTCGCAGCATCATTCAGAGAGGGCCTAATGATTTTTTATGCCCCTGACATATTGTTTTGCGGGGAGTGACATAAAAGCACGCTGACATGTGGCATTTTGGGAAAGGTCAGGCGCTCCGTCTCCGCCGCCCGTCCATCTTCATAACGTCGCCACTTGTCATATGGAAACTGGCATCACCAATCTTTGTCTGTCCCCTGTCGCCGCGGCGATCCTGTCTCTCATCCTAACACTCGTTTTCTTTTTCCTTTTTTTTCCACTGAACATCTTTGTTTTTAGTCGTTGTCTTCGTTCTTCCTGTCATTTCATATCTCACGTTAATTTCTAAAGACGGAAAATGGAGAAAATTATCACTGTGGGGAATAGGAAGCAACACACACACACACAGAGACACACACAGAGACAGGAGCGTTCAGGCATGTATGAGGCCTCCGGGATGCTGCGGGGGTCCGGAGACCACATGTCATCACAGACTGTGCTAACACTCCCAGACCGGGGCTAATACTGATGTGATAAATGCCCCATCTCTGCTCCCAGACAAATTGTGTGTCTGTTTTTGTTTAGTGCGGTTTTTTTTTTTTTTTAAGAATCCGCTCGGAGCCAGAACCTTCTGCCAAACTGATCTGGAGCCAGTTTTTGTCACTTTGTCTCACAGGAAGTTGCCAGTTTATAAATGTCCAGACCACAGCTCGTTATTCATGAGTGATTACAAATAATGGAAAGTAAATGTGCAGTTAGTTGGTTTAAGGTTCCACAATATCTGTCTTCAAAAATCAAATTTAATTTTTAAAAACAGCGGCTCACAGTGGCTCCATTACAGACCTGTGTGTGACACTGGGGTGAAACGTCACAATAAAAGTTTATTTTAAACCAGCTTTTCTAGAAAATGATGAAACATCCTGTTGAACCGCAGAATAACTGTAAGTGTAAATTGACATTTAACGTTTGTCTAAATCTCATCACGTTCACTTTTATTCAGATTTTTTTTTTTTTTTATCTATAAGAAATCTACTCTTTGATAAGACTGTCCTACTGATAGAACAGACTCTGTTCCAACACTAATCTGCTGCAGGTCATTAACTGACACATGCAGATCCAGTCAGCGTGACACGTGTGTGTGTGTGTGTGTGTGTGTGTGTGTGTGTGTGTGTTTGGTCAGGTCACTCAGAGTCTCTGAGGGTGAGGGGGGTGTCATTTCTCCGCAGTAATACTCAACACTCCGTCACTGACAGCTTTAATGGTGATGGGCTTATTATAGAGAAGACGCCTCACACACACACACACACACACACACACACACACACACACACACACACGTGACCGTACATGTGAGTGTGTGCACGTGTGCGTGCCTTTTAATGGTGATGGCCGTATTATAGTGAGAGGAAGAGACGACTAAAAGGCCTGGATTTACACCAGGAGGAGGAGGAGGAGGAGGAGGAGGAGGAGGAGGAGGAGGTTCAGGGGGTCTGCTGACTATTGAAGTGGAATATGACTGTGTTCATGGGAAAATAGATCTAGAATAGAATAGAATAGAACACTGTCTTCTCTCACATATCTGTGGTGATTCAACGACACAGGATGGACCAAACAGGCAGCAGTTTTTAGTTGTTAAAGTGTAAAACACGGACGATTAAAATCACCAAAAGTTCTTGGTCTTTTTCTACAGATATGAAAAATACTAGGATTTGTTCTTTAAAATGTCCGCTGTATTTCTTTAACTTTAAAACTCTGCAGTGATGTAGAAGACTGCAGTAGTACTGTAGTACCTGTGTAGTACTGATGGCTGCAGGGAAAACCCTGAGAACGGATCTGGAACCTGCTTGAATTTGCCCCATGAAAAGGTGACTGAAGGGCAGTTAGATGACTGTGGCTTTGTGGTTTCTGTTATGTTGGTCTGATTTACACTGTCTCTGCTGCTCTTCCTCTCTCTCAT
>NC_024326.1:13646638-13648921 GCF_000523025.1 Cynoglossus semilaevis
TCCACTCCCTCCCAGCCTTCCGTTCCCTCTCCTCCCTCCACCACACTGTTAGCTAATACCCTCACCCGTCTCCCCCACCGCACCGCCACAGCAGCAGGCACCTGTGAAGCTGTTGTAGGAGCGGAAGAGTGTGTGTGTGTGTGTGTGCGTGTGCTTCAGTTAGACTACACAAAGCTGCGCTGCAGCGTTGAGTCGTCAGGCGTCACGTCGACCTCATTTAACTGAAAGAAATCAGTAGTTCTGAGTGTAAGAGAAAAAGTCAGAGTTGAAGCCATAGATGAAGAACCAGGTTATAAAATGATGAGGTGGAATAATGCTCCACTGTTGAGTGGACACGGTGTGTGTGTGTGTGTGTCCAGTAATGTAAACTGACTCGTGCCATAAACATAGACATAAATGAACCTTTGACCAAATGAAATTAGTCAGAAATGTTAAATGTGAAATGTTTTTTTTTCTTATAAACTCGTTCCCTAAATTTGTTGAAACACTTTAGGAGTCGATCTTCTCAGAGCGTCAGCCTCCACCGTCTTCACATTTCACATTAAAACAGGCCTTGAATCTGACGTTTCTCATTGGTCGATTTGGACAAATTTAAACTTGTGAAACGTTTGTGATTTTTCAATGTTTTTATCTGAGTTTTTACAACCGTGCGATAGTTAGTGGTTAGTGTTGTATAAATAAACACTAATAACTGTACGCACTAAAGTATATCAATGTTGAACAGGAAATAGATAAAGGTAAGATTCTTTTTTTTTTTTTTTTTTTTATCTAAGTTGATAGATCAGTTTGGGGTGGAACAGTCAAGTCAAATATCCAGACGAAGCTAAACATTAGCCAGAATTTTGATAAAAGGAGTCTGGAAAGGATCCAGACTGTCCCTGGAACACAGTCTACACTGAGGGTGGGCTATAAACGACTGAGGTCTAGGTAAAAGTCTGGAGTCACAAAAACCTGTGTGAGTGCCAGGATTGTCCTGGGTCTGGACCTGTCTGTCCTTAATGATCCCAGTTCTCATTTCAGTCCATAAACGAGTCAGTTGTTATGACACACACACACACACACACACACACACTGAGGCTCAGAACATGGTTTTCCTGCTCCATTAATCCACGACAAATTCTTCTACATCTGCATCTGCGAGCACTAATCCCCCAAATCTCTGCGCACGACCGGACAATTTAGTGCGTCCGTAGTAACAAGCATCGCCAACGTGACCTTAAATATTATTTAACGATCCCATAATAATGTTTTCCCTCTTTGTTCCGTGCGACTTTGAAGGGCCTCACTACTGTACGTCTGCCTCACTTCCTTATTAGTCGCTGTAATAAGGTCCTCACGTAGTTACTGGCTAAGTGAGCGCACATGACTGCTATTAATGACAGCATTAAAAACATGAGTTCCACTATCATCCTGCTCCGATGGAGCATAAATATAAATATGGCCAGGAGTTCACAATAAACCTACTTTATGTGAAAACTTCTCCACCGTAACAAGTTTTTTGGACGCATTCATATAATACACAATAATCCCAGTTTGAAGGCACGTCATTATTTGGGCTTAAAATCATAATAAAGCTGCAGAAACGCTCCGTCGTGAAGGGAATGAGCTGCAAGATCTGTCTTATTTATAACAAGACAATTACTGGTTTGTTTTTTTAATTCAAAAGTCAAATGATAATAAAGCTAACACAGGGCTGAGCGTTAAGTATCACAATGTTGGTTTTTAATAATCATAACTTGCGTGCCAACAGCTAGCTACACTATGGAACAATGTTTTTTTTTATGTTTTTTTTTGTCAAAAAACAAAGGGTTAAAACCTGTGTTCAGGTTCATTATTTTCATCATCGTCCTCTGATCCCAGTGTCCACCGTCCACGTCCAACGCTCCGTCCTCTAATCTCGTCAGAACTGGATCCGGAGCTGCACTAAACCGGTCGTGTGAGCGGCTAATGAATTTACGGCTTGATAAGAACGGCGTTCGTGCTTCTTCAGCTTACGCTGCGGTCGTAAAAAACGCTGAGTGGAGAGGAAAAAAAAACAGTGTAATTAACCTTTACTAGCTGTGTGCACTGGTGCCGTCGCCTGATGTGCTGTGTGTACGTGTCGGTGGGAGCTGTGCTTGTTGCCATGTTTGCCCCACAGTGTGTGTGTGTGTGTGTGTGTGTGTGTGTGTGATGCCTATTGATAACACTGCTCATATCAATTGATGGTTAATCACATTTCCCCAGATAAGTGCGTCACCTGATTGACTCCAGACTGACTGGAGACAATAAATACATATAGTC
>NC_024326.1:13648939-13649823 GCF_000523025.1 Cynoglossus semilaevis
GGTGGGGTGGGGTGGGGAGGTGACACGTGTGCACGGGCTCCACAGTAAATCTGATATTTATGGCTGCAAAATTTTACAGTGTCACGTCTTATCAGGATGTACTCAATTAAAAAGGTAAAAGGTAGCTAACGACGGCTAACACAACACGTACAGCTTAGCTTAGCTTTAGCCAAAATGTGACAGAAAGAATATCCCACTATACAAGAAGGATAGTGAGTGAGGAGTATGCTAACATTTAGCTACAAATCAGGCAGAGTTAAAGTTGGATATAGAGCAGAGCAGCTAAAGGTTAGCCAGTGTCGACAGAAGTTAAAATTATGTTGGAGAAGAGGTGAGGAGAGAAGAAAATAGGAAAGGAAATGAGGGAGGGGGGACCAGTGTTTAGTAGAGGGGAGTATAGGAGATAAAAAAAAGGAGAGAGAGGAGGAAACATCTCCGAGGAGCGAGCGATGTCTGCACTTCCTCCTCTCGTCCGTTCACCAACAGGAAGTTGTTTGTCGTCCAGCAGAGACGTCAGATCTTCTCCCACATCTTCTACGACCACTGAGCCATTTCCTCTATTGTCCAAGACACACACACACACACACACACACACTGGTGTAATGGGTAATAGATACAGGACTAATGCCTGCACTGAGGAATAAAGATGGATGAAGAGGAGGAGGAGGAGGAGGAGAGGAGTGAGTTATGAAGCAGTACCCTGGGGGTTCATTCCTCACAGGCAGTTTTCTTTACGTCGCAGACACACACACAGACACAGACACACACACACAGACACAGGTGATGTCCATGCCAGGCCAGCAGCAGCGCTAGTTAAAAGTGAATGTGTTTATGGCTGATGTTGGGCCTCGTTCATCAAGGAGCCGTTTGTTCAGGCAGCAGCG